>NW_028327448.1:0-300000 GCF_031878675.1 Megascapheus bottae | reverse complement strand
AAGGGTTGAAAGACGAGCAGAGGTCCAGAGATAGAAAAACAGAATGAGAGAGGTCAGGGGAGGTACAAAAGGATTAACGTAGGAGTGTAAGAATATTGTAGTCACGAAGAAAAGGTATAGCATAAGGATAACTGACCTAAGTTGGTAAGTAGGTAGCATATTTGAGTACAAAGTTTGGAAAGTATTACAATAAAACTTATGTGTTGCTGCACGACTAGCTCTTAGCCCAACCAGTGGCCTCACAGTGGACCATGGGATGGATCTGTTTTTCTTGTCTACGTTGAGGGAAAGGGCTATTTCACAAGATGCAGAAACGAAGATTTCAGAAGCAAATGCTGTGATTGAATTAGCTCGTAAAAAGCATTTTTATTTTCTTTTATCTTTCTGCCAGTCTTGGGGCTTGAATTCAGGGCCTGAGCACTGTCCTCGGGTTTTGTCAAGTCTAGCCCTCTGCCACTTGAGCCACAGTGCCACATCTAGATTTTCTATCTATGTGATACTGAGCAATCAAACCCAGATCTTCATGGATGCTAGGCAAGCACTCTACCACTATGCCAAACTCTCAACCCTGACATAGTAATTATAAAGTCATCATCATCATCATCATATCCAAATATCCTTTCTCCTACAAAGTATGAACACTTAACTGTGTCTAATGCTTTTTTTTTAATTTCACTAATTCTTCTGTGTTTTTCCCTCTTGCATATTTTACACATGACAGCAAAGCTAATCATCAGGAAAAATTGATTAGGATACAGAAACCTAATAATATCCTAGTATATTGACGTCAAAAATATGTGCAAGATGCCCTGTGTGTTTGACCTAGTAGTAGAGTACTTGGCTACCAAGCAGTAAGCTTCAGGTTTGATTCCTCATTACCACATACATAGAAAACGCTGCAAGTGGTGCTGTGGCTCGGTGGGACAGCAAAAGCCTAAAGAAAGCCCAAGAACAATGTTCACACTCTGAGGTCAAGTCCCAAGACCAGCAAAAACAAAAAAAAATTCGACAAGGGGCAAAATGCAGGCAGAGAAGGCACTGTGAAGCAAATGTTTTGTAAAGGATGAGGGCAATATTGACCCTTTAGTTTGGATCTTACCTAAGAAAGGCTCCTTGAGCCTGAGACCAGACTGGTAGTTCGGCCTAGTGGAAGACATTGGGATTGGACAAATAAGGTGTGCTGTATACTACATCCACATGTATATTGTGAGATTGGAGGAGAGATTCAGCCTCCAGTATGTGTTTGGTGAGGTCTTTTGTGAGCAAGGATCTTTGGTCATTGGGCCCTGAAAGGTGACCCTGCCTCCCTCACAATGGAACAGAATATGGAATCCTGGTAACCAAGCCACTGTAACTAACAACCAGCTCAAGCCAGCTCACTTGGCCTGTGGCTCAGGAGGAAGAAAGATGTTGCTGTGCTGTTGCCCAAGGTCAGGAAACTCTAGTCTCAGGCATGGAAGTTGTGGATGTCTTACTCGAAGATGTACATGCTAGATCATTGCCAAGCCACAAATCCAGTATAACAGAACTTTCTCTAAGAAGAAGGCCAGGAAAATCCAGGGCAACCAGATGAGGTAAATTTCTAAGAAGAAATGTATTTGACCCCATCATTCTCCCCACACACTACAACTTTCTTTTTTTTTTGATTTTTTTATTGTAATTAGTAAAAGGGTTAGATGATATTTGCAGATAGAAGGTGCATTAATTCACATACATTGATACCCTTTCACATGTATTGGTACCCATTTCCCTCCAACCCCACATCCCCCACCGGTCTTGGTTTTCCCCCCTTCCCTATCAAATTTCAAATATCCAAATACAAATAAATTTAATATATAATATAAAGTGAGATACTATACCAATATGGGATAACCAAGGGACAGCAAACGAGATGAGAGACAACATAGTACACTAAGGACAACAATCATTCATTATGTGGCTTTTGTTTCCATATCCTGGAGGTCCTTTCAATTAGCTTCACATTATATGGCCTTATATATGGCCTTTTGCTGTATTGCAAATCTCTGCTAGTAGAGCCCAAGGTTTCTACTGATTATGATCAATGAGGGAAACCACTGAGCCTAAGTTCCTTTGAGTTTGACTTACTTCATTTAATATGATTTGTTCTAAGTCTTTCCATTTCCTAACGAGGGGCGCTGTCATTATTTCTGACAGCAGCATAGAATTCCATTGTGTACAAGTACTACAACTTGTTGATCCACTCATCAACTGAGGGACATCTGGGTTGGTTCCATATCTTTGCTATGGTGAATAGTGCTGCAGTGAACATTGTTGTGCTAGTGGGTTTAGTATTCCCTTGTTTCTGGATTGTTGGGTAAATGCCAAGTAGTGGAATTGCTGGGTCATAGGGGAGTTCTATGTTTAGCCTTTTGAGGCACTTCCACACT
Organism: Megascapheus bottae; assembly: GCF_031878675.1. Lineage (NCBI taxonomy): Eukaryota > Metazoa > Chordata > Mammalia > Rodentia > Geomyidae > Megascapheus > Megascapheus bottae. The sequence goes on along the minus strand of NW_028327448.1, from coordinate 297,592 downwards.
GCTTTCCATAGTGGTTGAACCAGTTTGCACTCCCACCAACAGTGTAGTAGTGATCCCTCCTGGCCACATCCCCTCCAGCGTCTGTTTTCATTCGTTTCCTGATCCTGGCCATTCTAACTGGAGTGAGGTGGAATCTTAGAGTTGTTTTGATTTGCATTTCTTTTATGACCAGAGATGTGGAGCATTTCTTCATGTGCCTATAGGCTATTTTTGTTCCTTCTTCAGTGAAGACTCTCTTTAAGACTTTGGCCCATTTTTTAATGGGATGGGTGTTACTTTGGAGGTTAGTTTTGGAGTGATTCAATTTTTTGAGTTGTTGATATATTTTAGATATGAGGCCTTGGTCCGTTGTTTGGTTGGTGAAGATCTTCTCCCACTCTGTAGACTTCTTGATTAGTTTACTAGCTATATCCGTTGCCATACAAAAGCTCTGCAGTTTAATGCAGTCCCACGTATCCAGCCTTTCTCTGATTTGTTGTGATTCTTGGTCCTTATTAAGAAAGTTTCGACCTGTGCCAAGGAGTCCTAGTGTATCTCCTATTCCTTCCTGTAAACTTTTTAGTGTGTCAGATTTTACCTCCAGGTCTTTGATCCATTTGGAGTTAATTCTAGTGCAAGGTGACAAAGAAGGATCCAACTTTAGTTTTCTGCAGGTGCTTAACCAGTTCTGCCAGCACAACTTGTTGAAGAGGCTATCTTTCTTCCATTCTATTTTTTTGGCTCCCTTGTCAAAGATCACGTGGCCATAGGTCTGTGGTTTAATATCTGGGTCCGCAGTTCTATTCCATTGGACTTCAGGCCTGTTCTTGTGCCAGTACCAAGCTGTTTTGAGAATTATTGCTCTGTAATCGAGTCTAAAGTATGGAATTGAAATTCCTCCAGCGCTGTTCTTTCTGCTAAGAAGTGTTTTTGCTATGCGGGGCCTTTTATTATTCCATATGAAATTTTGAATTGCATTTATTTTGTTTTTCTATGTATAGAGCATCTTTGAGAATTCTCTGTAGTGTTGGTTTTGTTTCGACATACTGTTGCAGCTTTTCCCTGGAATGGAATGATTTTATTGTTCCCTCAGTTATGAATGAGAGCTTAGCTGGCTACAGTATTCTTGGTTTGATTTAAGGGCATGACATTTATGCTTCCAGTCACTTTGTGCTTGCATGGTCTCTGCTAAGAAATCTGGGGTTATTCTGATTGGTTTGCCTTTGTAGGTTACTGAACCCTTTTCCCTGGCTGCTTTTAGGATCTTTCCTTTCGTTTCTATTGATCCAGTTCGGATCACAATGTGGCGGTGGGATGTTCTTTTCTGGTCAGGTCTGTTTGAGGTTCTAAAAGGTTCTCATATCTGGATGGCCTGCCCTTCTGGATATTTGGGAAATTCTCTGAGATGATTCCCTGAAGTATATTTCCAATACCATTGACCTCTTTCTCCACTCCCTCCTCAATACCAACTAGCCTTAAATTAGGCTTCCTAATTGTATCTTGGACCTCCTGAAGCGCTCTCTCATATTTCCTAGATTTGGATTGACTCATTTTCTGTTCTTTATAATACCTAAATTATCTTCAGCCCCGGAAATTCTCTCCTCTGCAATGTCTAACCTGCTATCAAACCTATCTACTTTATTTTTCATCTCCCTTGCTTCTAATTGATCACTTTTGATGCCCTGCATCTCTTGTTTTAGATCATGTATGGATTTCTTTATCTCCTTGATTTACTTTTGAGTGGTTAGCTTAGTAGCTTTATTTTTTTTGGACCATTTGCTGGAGTTTGGTCGCATTATTATTTGTGGATTCTATGAATTCATCCATCTTTCTTTGAAAAACCTTTATTATGGCCTCCTTTATGGCTTCTTCTTTTTCATTTATCACTTTGTTTTTGCTTTCCTCTTGTTCAGCTATGGCTTCCTCCATTATCTCTTTCTTTATATTTTCACATTTTTCATTAATGATATTTATCAACTGCATTTGTGTAGCACTACGAAGACTCTCCTCTAGGTTTGCCAGTGACTGTTCCATTGTCTGTTTACATTGGGTGGGGGATGTTGTTTCTTGATTTGACATTTTTCTTGAGTTTCTTGTTCTGCCCATTTGAAAATGGGAGCAAGATTACTACTAAATACGATTATAGTTTTTGAGATATAACCAACCTAGACCTCTGTAGCTGTCAGACTCTAGATGTTCACAAGTTTTGATTGGTATTATCACTCTTTCTTTTTGTGCACTTACAGACCAGTCTAATACAACCACTGATAAGCGATTTATACCCAAAACAATAAGCCTCTCAATCCAATCTCTATTGTCTTTAAGTCCCTCTGAGCCTAGAGAATAATTAACCACCTACATATACAATATTGCCCAACAGCCATCAAGTGTAGATCCGTGCAGTATAAGGGTTGAAAGACGAGCAGAGGTCCAGACATAGAAAAAAAAATGAGAGAGGTCAGGGGAGGTGCAAGGGGATTAACGCAGGAGTGTAAGAATATTGTAGTAATGAAGAAAAGATATAGCATAAGCATAACTGACCTAAGTTGGTATGTAGGTAGCATAATTGAATACAAAGTTTGGAAAGTATTAGAATAAAACTTATGTGTTGCTGCACGACTAGCTCTTAGCCCAACCAGTGGCCTCACAGTGGACCATGGGATGGATCTGTTTTTCTTGTCTACGTTGAGGGAAAGGGGTATTTCACAAGATGCAGAAGCGAAGATTTCAGAAGCAAATGCTGTGAGTGAATTAGCTCGTAAATAGCATTTTTATTTTCTTTTATCTTTCTGCCAGTCTTGGGACTTGAATTCAGGGCCTGAGCACTGTCCTGGGGTTTTCTCAAGTCTAGCCCTCTGCCACTTGATCCACAGTGCCACATCTAGATTTTCTATCTATGTAATAGTGAGCAATCACACCCAGATCTTCATGGATGCTAGGCAAGCACTCTACCACTATGCCAGACTCTCAACCCTGACATAGCAATTGTAAAGTCATCATCATCATATCAAAATATCCTTCCTCCTACAAAGAATGAACACTTATCTATGTGTGTAATGCTTTTTTTTAATTTCCCTAATTCTTCTGTGTATTTCCCTCTTGTATTTTTTACACATGACAGCAAAGCTAATTATCAGGAAAAAATTGATTACGACACAGAAACCTAGTAATATCCTAGTATATTGACGTCAAAAATATGTGCAAGATGCCCTGTGTGTTTGACCTAGTGGTAGAGTCCTTGGCTACCACGCAAAAAGACACAGGTTTGATTCCTCATTACCACATACGTAGAAAACACTGGAACTGGTGCTGTGGTTCGGTGGGACAGCAAAAGCCTAAAGAAAGCCCAAGAACAATGTTCACACTCTGAGGTCAAGTCCCAAGACTAGCAAAAACAAAAAAAAATTCGACAAGGGGCAAAATGCAGGCAGAGAAGGCACTGAGAAGCAAATGTTTTGTAAAGGATGAGGGCAATATTGACCCATAAGTTTGGATCTTACCTAAGAAAGGCTCCGTGAGCCTGAGACGAGACTAGTAGTTGGGCCTACTGGAAGACATTGGGATTGGACAAATAAGGTGTGCTGTTTACTACATCCACATGTATATTGTGAGATTGGAGGAGAGATTCAGCCTCCAGTATGTGTTTGGTGAGGTCTTTTGTGAGCAAGGATCTTTGGTCATTGGGCCCTGAAAGGTGACCCTGCCTCCCTCACAATGGAACAGAATTTGGAACCCTGGTAACCAAGCCACTGTAACTAATAACCAACTCAAGCCAGCTCACTTGGCCTGTGGCTCAGGAGGAAGAAAGATGTTGCTGTGCTGTTGCCAAAGGTCAGGAAACTCGAGTCTCAGGCATGGAAGTTGTGGATGTTTTACTCGAAGATGTACATGCTAGATCATTGCCAAGCCACAAATCCAATATACCAGAACTTTCTCTACGAAGATGGCCAGGAAAATCCAGGGCAACCAGATGAGGTAAATTTCTAAGAAGAAATGTATTTGACCCCATCATCCTCCCCACACACTACAACTTTCTTTTTTTTCCATTTTTTTATTATAATTAGTAACAGGGTTAGATGATATTTGCCAGATAGAAGGTGCATTAATTCACATACATTGATACCCTTTCACATGTATTGGTACCCATTTCCCTCCAACTCCACACCCCCCAACCGTCTTGGTTTTCCCCCCTTCCCTATCAAATTTCAAATATCCAAATACAAATAAATTCAATATATAAGATAAAGTGAGATACTATACCAATATGGGATAACCAAGGGACAGCAAACGAGATGTGAGACAACATAGAACATTAAGGACAACAATCATTCATTATATGGCTTTTGTGTCAATATCCTGGAGGTCCTTTCAATTAGCTTCACATTATATGGCCTTATATATGGCCTTTTGCTCTATTGCCAAGCTCTGCTAGTAGAGCCCAAGGTTTCTACTGATTATGACGAATGAGGGAAACCAGTGAGCCTAAGTTCCTTTGAGTCTGGCTTACTTCACTTAATATGGTTTGTTCTAAGTCTTTCCATTTCCTAACAAATGGGGCGATGTCATTCTTTCTGACAGCAGCATAGAATTCCATTGTGTACAAATACCACAACTTGTTGATCCACTCATCCACTGAGGGACATCTGGGTTGGTTCCATATCTTTGCTATGGTGAATAGTGCTGCAATGAACATTGTTGTGCTAGTGGGTTTAGTATGCCCTTGTTTCTGGATTGTTGGGTAAATGCCAAGTAGTGGAATTGCTGGGTCATAGGGGAGTTCTATGTTTAGCCTTTTCAGGCACTGCCACACTGCTTTCCATAGTGGTTGAACTAGTTTGCACTCCCACCAACAGTGTAGTAGTGATCCCTCCTGGCCACATCCCCTCCAGCATCTGTTGTCATTCGTTTTCCTGATCCTGGCCTTTCTAACTGGAGTGAGGTGGAATCTTAGAGTTGTTTTGATTTGCATTTCTTTTATGACCAGAGATGTGGAGCATTTCTTCATGTGTCTATAGTCCATTTTTGTTTCTTCTTCAGAGAAGACTCTCTTTAAGTCTTTAGCCCATTTTTTAATGGGATGGGTGTTACTTTGGAGGTTAGTTTTGGAGAGATTTAATTTTTTGAGTTGTTGATATATTTTAGATATGAGGCCCTTGTCCGTTGTTTGGTTGGTGAAGATCTTCTCCCACTCTGTAGGCTTCCTGATTAGTTTACTAGCTATATCCATTGCCATACAAAAGGTCTGCAGTTTAATGCAGTCCCACTTATCCAGCCTTTCTCTGAGTTGTTGTGATTCTTGGTCCTTATTAAGAAAGTTTCAACCTGTGCCAAGGAGGCCTAGTGTATCTCCTATTCCTTCCTGTAAACTTTTCAGTGTGTCAGCTTTTACCTCCAGGTCTTTGATTCATTTGGAGTTAATTCTAGTGCAAGGTGACAAAGAAGGATCCAACTTTAGTTTTCTGCAGGTGCTTAACCAGTTCTGCCAGCACAACTTGTTGAAGAGGGTATCTTTCTTCCATTCTATTTTTTTGGCTCCCTTGTCAAAGATTAGGTGGCCATAGGTCTGTGGTTTAATATCTGGGTCCGCAGTTCTATTCCATTGGACTTCAGGCCTGTTCTTGTGCCAGTACCAAGCTGTTTTGAGAATTATTGCTCTGTAATAGAGTCTAAAGTTTGGAATTGAAATTCCTCCAGCGCTGTTCTTTCTGCTAAGAAGTTTTTTTTGCTATGCTTGGTCTTTTATTATTCCATATGAAATTTTGAATTGCCTCTTCTATTTCTTTAAAGAATGACATTGGGAAGTTGATGGGTATTGCATTGAATTTGTAGATAGCGCTTGGCAAGATTGTCATTTTCACAATGTTGATTCTTCCAATCCAGGAGCATGGGAGGTTTTTCCATTTCCTTAGTTCTGCTTTAATTTCCTTTTTTAGGTTTTTAAAGTTTTCATCTAAACGGTCCTTTACATTTTTTGTTAAGCTAATTCCTAGGTACTTTATTTTCTTTGAGGCTATTGTGAAAGGAGTTTCTTTCCTGATTATTGCCTCGTTCCTCTCACTGTTGGCGTAAAGGAATGCAGTTGATTTCTGAGGGTTGATTTTATGGCCTGCTACTTTTCCAAAGCTTTGAATCTACTGAAGGAGCTTGGGAGTAGAGTGTATAGGATTCTTTAAATACAGAATCATGTCATCTGCAAAGAGGGATAGTTTTATTTCCTCTTTCCCTAATTGGATCCCCTTTATGCTTGCTTCTTGCCTTATTGCACTGCCTAGGAATTCTCGTACTATGTTAAAAAGGAGTTGAGAGAGTGGGCATCCTGAATGCTACCCCTTAGCACTTTAATGCAAAGCTTAGGGCTGTGGCATTTTAAGCACAATTCAACGCTCTGTTTTTTGCTGGTTAATTAGAGGTAAAAATCTTATGGAATGTATTGCGTGGCTGATTTTGAACTGGAATCCTCAGGTCTCAGCTTATCTTGAGTAGCTAGGATTACAGTACTTTTACAACCTGTATGCTCATACACATTGCTTCTGATCCAAACACTCATTGTTCAATTTAACTAACAAGATGTGAGGAACGATGATTGACTGTAATTTACTAGATGGGATTCTAGTGAGTATATATTTCCACTTCCACTCTGAAGCCAGGGAAATGTTTCTGGTACATGTTTCAACTATCTCCCAAAGAGGAAATAATATGTGAGTACGTTTGATAGTATTTCAGATAGGAGATGGACTTTGGTGTTTGGAACCTGTTGGCAGAGTGTATCAGCTGGGCTGTGATAACAGAGATGATGTTACAGACAGGAATATTTTCATCCCAGACAGACTTAATCCAGATCCTTGGATTTCAGGCCTTGAGTAGATAGAATTACAAGTGTGAGCTGCCACCACCACCTGGTTCATTTTGGAAACCTTAATTGCTTCTCATTTGTTCCTTTCCTTTTTTGGAAGATTGATCTAAGCTGGCTGATTGTGCATCACAATGAAGTGATTGGCCTCAGGAATTGCAAATATTTGTTTCATCAGCACGCAATGAATGAAGTTGATCTAAACCCAATAGTATTTTCCTTCTGATAAATAGGGAACTTACTTATATCATTTTTCCTTGCCTTTGCTTTCCCAAAGCAAGCAACATGTTTCTTAAAAACTATACTTCATGAGAATATTATAATTAGAAGCTATCTTCTGCACACTTCAGAATAGTCCTTGCATTTATAAACTTATATTACAATATTAGGTAGAAGAATGGTGACTGTTAGTTTCATAACTATTTCATATGTTTTACTCTTTAAGGATCATTAAGTCAAGAAGGGATTAAATACATTTATATAATAGTAAAACATAGCTCCTGCTGATTTGATGTGTGTGCAGATGATACACAGATTTATTAGGATTACTCAAAAGTTTTCTTCAAATTTTCAGTAGTAGACTGCTATGCTAACTGGAAGGTGATAGTAATGATGCTGAAATTCTATGAATCAGCTATGAAGCATAATTTCAGGGGAGAGTATTTGCTAGGGACTTAATTTCTAAGACGCATATCAAGAATATTGAACTATAACACCAAATGATGGAGGACTCAGCGTCACATTTTGTTTGTTTTATGGAAGTCCTGGGACTTGAACCCAGGGCCTGGGAACTGTACTTAAATGTTTTTTTTTTTGCTTCAGGCTAGTGTTCTACCACTTTATCCACAGCTCCACTTCCAGATTTTTGGTAATGAACTGTAAATCAGAATATCATGCAATTTGTTTGGGCTGGATTCAAACCTGATTCTGTGTAGATAGGATTCCAAGTGTGAGCGCACAGAGCCTGGCTAGTATCATTCATCATTCAAGTCATGGGACTGCAATTCTGCACCTGGGTCTTGTCACTGAGCTTTTCAGCTCAAGACTACTGCCCTATCCCTTGAGCCATAGGGCCACTTCTGGGTTTCTTGTGGTTAATTGGAGATAAGAGTCACATGGGCTTCAGTGCCCAGCCTGACTTTGAACTGCTATCCTTGGATCCCAGCCTCTTGAGTAGCTACATTTACAAGTGTGAGCCACCATACCCGGCTAAATTATTTTTTAAGTTAATTTATTTTGTTAAGTCAATATATAGTTGGCATACGGTTACATAAGTAATGAACACATTTCTTCAGAAAATTGTTCTCCCCTCCCTCATTTTTCTCTGTTTTCCTACCTTCAGCCCCCTCTCCACCCAGATTGTTCAGTTCATTTCCGTTTAGTGTCTTCCAAGTATCACTGTTCAATTGGTTCACCCTTTTTCCTTTGTTTTTTTTTTACCATTTTATTATACCCTCTCCATTCCCCAAATCTCATAAACCTATGTAAAAGACACAGGGTACCCGAATTCAACACAGTGACTACAGAGAATAAAACTAAAGGGAAAAAGAAGAAAAGAGGTAAAAAGCAAAGAAAATGAAAGAACATCATACAGTACCTTAGAAGAAACAACACTGAAAAAACAAAACATAAAACCTTGGGCTGAAAATGAAGCTTGCCTAGCATGTATGAAACCCTGGATTCCATTCCTCAGCACCACATAAACCAAAAACTGGAAGTGCCACTGTGACTCAGCTGGTAGATTTCTAACGTTCAGCACAGAGTGTCTCCAAGTGACAAAAATCTGTCACATTTAAGTCAGGCTTCAAAACTTTGCTAGGAACCAGTTATGTAATTTGGAATAAAGTCCAATTTTCAAAAAATCACTAGCCAGGCGCTGGAGGGTCATAATTGTCATTCTACTAGAAAGGGAGAAGGTGATTCAAAGCCTTTGCAAGCAAAAAAACGAAAACAAAAAAAACTGTAAGATTCTACTCTCCACTTATCCACCCAAAAACTAAGTGGAGTTGTGGCTAAAACTGGTACAGCATTAGCCTTGAGGAAAAAGAACTAAGAGACCTTGCCCAGGTCCAAAGTTCAACCTCCCCACCAAGAAACAAAAAAAAGGAGTCCAGATACCTTAGTTTAAAAAATATATCTGGATATCTTAGTAGATTTTTCTGATCTTTCCTCATTCATCTGATGGAACCACATAATCTTGATCCTGATCTGACTAAGAGCCTGCATTGTGCTTAATAAATTCATTCCACATATTCCAGTAGAATCTGCACAGCTAACAGCCACTTACCAATGCTTTATTCTACGTTTAGGCCAGTATGTCTTCATACCATCTACACAGTCAGCTATATCATCTTTCCAGAAGTATCATTGAGTGTAGAACACTCAGAACTAAAATAATTGCATAAAGATGTAATAAAACCCCTTGATTCATTAAGAAAATTTCTGTACCACTTAGAGCAAGTACATTAGTGGTATTTACCTCTAGCCTCTTTATTAAAAAATTTATTAACATTGAATTTTACATCATATTTCAAATGTCATGTTTAACCAACAAGTATTCAAGAAGGGAATCGTTATACAATCACTGGCACATAGATTTTAGAATATAGTAAAAATTAAGCTGAGTCTTTGTATGTCATAGATACAGATTAATCTATAATAAAACACATGTCTATAGAGTGTATAGTCTATCCTAGATTTTTATGTCTATGTAGTTATGTTTATATCTCCAAAATTATGTCCAGAACTTTGGGTATCAACTATTCAATCATCGCTCTACTACTGTTTGAAACTAATATCCATATATTAAGGAGACCATGTACCTTTTGTTCCTTGGTCTTGACTTATCTCACTCAACAGGATTCACTCTAATTTCATCCACTACCCCAAAAATGCCATTATTATTTTTTTCTGTGCAGATCTTCTTTTTATGTATTTATATTTATTGTAATTTATAGAAGCGTTACATTATATTCACCAGATAGGAGGTGCATTACTTCTCAAACTTTGATACCCCATGTAATGATATGGTCCCCATTTCCCTTCCCCTACCCCCATTCATGTTCATTTCCCCCCTTCCCTATCCAATTTCTAATAACCAATTAGGCACATATGAAATATATCAGAAAACAAGGTGAAATATTGTAACAATATGATATAACCAAGGGATAGCAAAAGAGATAAGAGATGACATAGTTCATTAAGGACAACAATCACTCATTATATGAGTTTTGTTTCTTTATCTTGGAGGTCCTTACATTTAGTGTCATACTATTTGTCACGATGTCTCTAGATTTTGTTCTATTGTAAATCTCTGGTAGCAGAGCCCAAGGTTTCTACTGAATTTGACAAATGAGGGAGACTCTTGGGCCTATGTTCCTTTGAGTTTGGCTTACTTAACTTAATATGATTTTTTTCCTTTTCATCCACTTCCCCGAGAATGCCATTATTTTATCTTGTCGGTTGGCTATGTATCATTCCATTGTGTGTGTGTGCGTTTGTGTGTGTGTGTGTGTGTGTGTGTGTGTGTGTGTGTGTGTGTGTGCGTGTATCACATTTTTTGTAGTAGGGCATCTGGTTGTTTCCATCATTCAACCTCATATTCTACAGATATTTTTATAGTCTCTTTTTTATTTTCAGGGTAATGTATAGAGGGGTTACGATTACATTTACAGGTAGTGGACTGCATTACTTCTCACACATTTATTCCACTCCACATGTTTTTGTCCCCAGTTCCCTCTCCCTTCCCCTTCCCAATCATCTTGTTTCCCCCCTTCCCTTTCCTATTTGACATAAACAAATTAACATATATACAATAAGCCAGGGAAAAAATCAGATACAGTAACAATCTGACATTAACCAAAGGGCAAAATAAGAGATGAGAAATAACATAGTAGATTAAGGACAAAAATCATACAAGATTAAGAGCAACGATGACACAAGTTATAGCTCTTGTTCCCATATCCTAGAGATCCTTTCATTTAGTCTCATCCTATATGACCTTATATACCTAGGTTTTTGAGTTATTGTAATCCTCTGCTAGGAGAGTCCTAGATGTGAACTAATTATTACAAATGAGGGAAACCATTGAGCTTATGTTTCTTTGGGTCTGGCTGCTTCACTTAATATGAATTTTTCCAAGTCTTTCCGTTTCCTTACAAATGGGGCGATGTCTTTTCTTCGGATGGCAGCATAGCATTCCATTGTGTATAAGTACCACATCTTCTTGATTCTGTCATCTACAGAGTGGCATCTGGGTTGGTTTCATAGCTTTGCTATGGTAAATAGTGCTGCAATGAGCATCATTGTGCTAGTGGTTTTAGTATGTCCTTTTTTCTGGACAATTGGGTAGATGCCAAGTAGTGGATTTGCTGGATCATAGGGGAGCTCTATGTTCAGTCTTTTGAGGAACCACCACACTGCTTTCCCTAGTGGTTGAACGAGTTTACACTCACACCAACAGTGTAGGTGTGATCTCCCCTGGTCACTTCCCCACCAGTATTTCTTATTAGATTTTTTGATTATGGCCATTCTGACTGGAGTCAGGTGGAATCTCAAAGTTGTTTTGATTTTCATTTCCCTTATTGCTAGAGATATGGAGCATTTCTTCATGTGTCTAAAGCCCATTTTAATTTTTTCTTCAGAGAATACTCTTTTAAGTCTTTAGCCCACCTTTTAATAGGATGGTTGTTTCTTTGAAGATTTGTTTGGGAGAGATTCATTTTTTTTCAGCTATAGATATATTTTAGATAACTACATATATTCTTGTAGAAAAAAGAATGGAAGCCATCATGCTGGCTCACAACTTAATTTCAGCTACTTAGGAGGCTCAGGGCTTAGGATCACAGGTCAAAGCCAACCAGGGCCCTACAGTGTGTGAGATCAAACTCTGTGAACATAAAATGACTGTAAGACGAATCTCACAGCCTGGGAATGTAGCCTAATGGTAGAGTGCTCACCTAGAATGCATGAAGACCTAGGTTCTATTCACCGGTACCGCATACTCAGAAAAAAGCTAGAAGTGGCGCTTTGTTTCAAGAGGCAGAGCACTCACCTTGGGCAAGCGAGTCCAATGAAAATGTCTAGGCCCTGAGTCCAAGCCGTAGGACTGGCAAAAAGAAAAAAAAGAGCAATCTTACTTAAGTAACAAGGAATGTACCCTATATTTATACAGACTGAAAAATTCATTAAGTAATTAGAAAATATGTATAAAGTGCATAATTTCTTTTGTGTGTTGGCACTGGGTTTCACCTGAGTTCTTCAGCTCTATTCCTGACCTTTTCTGCTCAAGGCTAGCACTCTACCAATGCAGCCCCAAATCAACTATCTTCAATTGAGATATAAGCGGTGAATATTTCAGGGTGCTTCATGAAAAACATTTTTATAAATTGAAACTTTCAACACACTCTTATTTTAGTATGAATGTTGAGATGGGAAGAGACAGAAAAAGTGAAATGTTTCCTGATCCCCATAGAGAAGAGACTCAGCAGAACCACTGTGGTCTGCAGGCTTCTTTGTGAGTTTTGTTTGCTTGTTTGATTTTTGTCAATTGTGGGGCTTGAACTCTGGGCCTGGGCACTGTCCCTGAGCTCTTCAGCTCAAGGCTAGTGCTTTAATCTGTGACCACAGTGCCACTTCTGGTTTTTCTGGCTGTTAACTGGGTACTTTGGCCGGCTTTAAACTTTGATTCTCAGATCTTAGCCTCCTGAGTAGCTAAGATTATAGGTGTGAGGTACCATCACCAGGCTGCTGCTCTGTTACTATGCAGGTTCTGGATCAAGAACTTCAAGTTCTTACTTCAATTTTTTCTTCTCTTGCCTGATACTCTGCCATTTGAACGAAGCCCCAGTTCCTGGTCTTTGTTGGTTAATGAGAGATATTATGATTTTCTAATATTCAGAGCAACGATTATAAAACCCAGCATTTTACTTACTTGAATAAATTAAGAGACAGGACCTAGTGAGATGGAAAACAAAATTTTTTTTCAAGTTGCTATCCTGTTCTAATGCATAAGTCTGGCTATTTTGCTTACACACAAATATGTATTTTACCAGTTTCTCCTCTATTTTTGCTTAGCTTAAAACCACCACTGCCATTTCATAGATTTTGTTGTTGTTGTTTGCGGTGCTTGAACTCTGTGCCTGGGCTGTTCCTCAGATCTTCAGTTCAATGCCAGTGCTCTACTACTTTTGATTTGGCCAGTCCTGGGCTTGAACTCAGGGACTAAGCACTGTCCTTATATTTTCTCAAGGCTAGGGCTCTACCACTTCAGCCTCAGCACCACTTCCAGCATTTTTCTATGTATGTGATATTGAGGAATTGAACCCAGGTCTTTGTGCATGCTAGGCAAGCACTCTACCACTAGGCCAAACACCCAGCCCAAAATTATTCATCATTACTATTAGCTATCTTCTTTTTTTATTATTGATTCGTCATGTTGCTTGGACTTTGGGCCTGGACTGTCCCTGACCTCTTCAGCTCAAGGCTAGTGCTCTTCCTCTACAGCTCCATTTTTGGTTTCTGGTAGTTAATTGGTGATGTAAGTCTCACAAACATATGTGTCCAGGCTGGCTTTCGGCTTTGAACCAAGATCCTCCAATCTCAGCCTCCATAGTAGCTAGAATTACACGCTTCAGCCAGCAGTGCCTGACTGTTTGATGTCTCTGTCTCTGTCTCTCTGTCTCTGTCTGTCTCTGTCTGTCTGCCTGTCTCTCTCTATCTCTCTGTCTGTCTCTCTGTCTCTGTCTCTGTCTCTGTCTCTGTCTCTGTCTCTGTCTCTGTCTCTCTCTCTCTCTCTCTCTCTCTCTCTCTCTCTCTATCTCTCTCTCTCTTGGTTGTAAAATTTTAATTGTGCACCTGGGCAGTGTCCCTGGGCTCTTCAGCCCAAGGCTACAACCTTAAACACCTTGAGCCACAGTGTCACTTCTGGTTTTCTGGTGCTTAAGTGGAAGTAACAGTTTCATGGACTTGAGTGTCTGGCCTGGCTTTGAACTGTGATCCTCAGAACCCAACCTTATGAGATCATTTCCAGCTTTTTTTTGGTGTAAGTGGTACAGAGTAATTGAACACAGGGCTTTGTGCATACTAGGCAAGCAAACTACCACTAGTGTGCACTCCAGCCTTAGATAAGGGCTTTCTTTTTCTTTTTCTTTTTTTCACTCATGGGGCTTGAACTCTGGGCCTGGATGTTTACCTTAAGCTCTTCCGCTCAAGGGAAGAGCTCTACCACTTGAGGCACATTGTCATTTTGAATTTTCTGGCTTATTTGGAAATAAGATTCTCACAGATTTTTATGCCTGGGCCGTCTTTGAACCTCGATCCTCCAGGGTAGCTAGGATTACCAGGGTGAGCCACCAGTCACGGGCATTAAATTATTATTTTTTGCATGTCCTATGGCTTCAACTCATGGCCAGAGCACTGTCCTAGGGCTTGCTCAAGGATAGCACTTTACTTCAGCCAGCCAACTCCCGGTCCAAATAGGCCACTCTTGAAGCTAGAATTACAGAGATCTGCCATAATACTGGCATGTCGTTATCTAAGTATATAATTTTTCTTCTATTTTTGATGGCTTTTCCTTAGTGTACATATTTCCTACATATTTTATGGAAAACTTCCTTCCCACTGGGGCCATAAGTTAAGCCTAGTGGAAGAGTTCTTGCTGAGCATGAATGAAGACCCAAGTTCAATTCCTCAGCACAACATAGATAAAAAAAGATAAAAGTGGTGCTGTGGCACATGTGATAGAACTTGCGCCTTAAGAATAAACAAAAACAAAAACAAGGATCATGCTCAGGTCCTGAGTCTAAGCCCAGTACTGGCAAAAAAAATTCTGCCCAAAGTAGACATTTAAACGCATTGTACTTTTCAAAAAATTTGTTGTCAAGGTGATATACAAAGAAATTGCTGTTACATATGTAATGAGTACATTTCTTGTAAACACTGTTACCCACTTCCCCCTTTTCTTTTTCCCTTCCCCCCAAGTCATAAATTTCATTTACAACAAATATGTATGTATTTTCATTCCTGAAAAAAATAGTTTAAAATGTGTTCAAATAAATGATGTAGGTTGATATATTTATCAAAATGGATTACTTGAACTCTAAAATAAACATTCTAGGTAATTTTTCTCATAAAATTGTAGCAATGCTATAAAAATAATAAAAAAGGAATTTTAGTTATTAATTTCTTATGTTTTACCTTTAACATTATTACACTAAGCATACTGTTTATGCTATTAATACAGACAGCATGAAATATGATTATGTAAAAAAATTAAATGATTAAAAATAGTAAGGTTGGGGGCCAGTAGTTTGGCTTGGTGGCACAGACTCTGGACTGGCAAAAAAGAAGTAGGGTTAGATAAAACAGATTTATTTCCAAATGTGTGGAAAATGGTATGATTTCTTGTTTGGCTAGTCCTGCGGCTTGAACTGAGGGACCAGGAACTGTCCTTGGCCACATTTGTTCAAGGGTGGCACTCTGACACCTGAGCCACAGTGCCCCATCTGCTTTTTCTGTGTATGCAGTGCCGAGGAATTGAATCAAGGTCTTCTTGTATACTAGGCGAGCTCTCTACAACTAGGCCACATTCAAAGCCAAAGTAGATTTTTGATGCTATTGTGGAGTTTTAATTTTCTTAAATATTTGTACAAAGTACAATGGATATATAAACAGACTTGAACTCACAGAACAGAGTCCCACATAATATTACAGTTACTCTGGCACTTCTCCCGATTGACAAAACACATTTCCAGGCATCTGCTCTGTCCTTAAGCTTTGGTAGCTGACTTGTGTTTCCATGGAGGCCTGGCCTGGATTCCTGGTGATTTCATGCATTTCATAGTTCCCTGTATATCCAGTAAGGTTGTCTTCTATGGGACCAGACCTGTCTGGTTTTTGGCCCACCCAGGACCTATGTGTCTGAGGTCTCACATTATAAGTGGAAAATAAAACACAGTATAATAAGCACTGAAGAACTGCACACCATAATATTAACAATGAGAGTTTAATAGTTAGCAAAGTAAATACAATGAATACTTGACAAGAATCATGAGAGCAAGATAAAGAGATGTCTTTTTAGGAAGGGGACAGGGAAGCTCTAAATCCAGACTGGCCTCCAAGTTGCCTTCAGACAGTAATTCCACTTCAGAGTCCTCAGAAGGGTCTCCTTCCTCATGAGAAACAGAATGTCCTTCCTGAGTTAAGAGGGGGATGGATTCCGGTTTGTCGAATGGAGATTGAGTCTTTTTTAGGGAGATGGATGGGTCTGGATATTCTGTGAGGATGGATTCATTTTCCTCCAATGAATCCAGTATTGAGAGTACACTTGCTGCTTCCCATGGTGACATTTATCATGAGACCAGCGTGTGCCACTTCAGCTTGCACAATAAGTGGAGTGTTACTCTGACTCAGATGGACTGACTCTGGGTGGAGTGTGAAAGGAAACGGAAGGAAATCTGGCTGCTCTTTTTCCTCCTCCATAGTATCTGCAGGTTCAACTGTGTCACACATGGGGTTCAGAGCAAAAGGTATATCCACAGGACTCTAAACCTGTTTGGTAATTTCTACAGAAGGCCCATGCTTCCTGGAGTGCAGTGATGATTCTCAGTCTCCATCAGTCACCAGCTCCATTGGTGGGTTTTTCATCCGGAGTTCAGGATAAGCTCTTCCACGATGACCCAAACCTAAGAATGGAAATAGGTACAGAGTGGACAGAGTGGACTCTGCAAGTTGAAGTGTCACTCAACTTCCATGAGGATCTAATGGAGGAACCTGTAGAACTGGAGTTTGGACTGAACACTGAGGAGGTGTAGGGTCTTTCTAATGAGTGCTTATTCCCAAGTCCTTTCAGAGGACAGACATTACCAGGGTGACACCACCCATAAAGGGCATTTTTCCAAGCTCTGCACAAGTAAGGGCCAACCAATATCTAGACCACATGGGCTTCCTACTCACAGGCTCTGAGGCACCCACACCAGGACTTCTACATTTTCTTGGTCAAGGTCGCACATTCCTCCAGCTGTTCAAAAAGTATGTGTTTAGAAGAGCAGGTCCAAAGCCGGCATGTGGAGCCTCATATAGAGCTTGAGTTGTGTCAGGGTGTGGCAGTTCTTGAACTCATAGAAATCACTGGGGTAGAAGTCCATTCACATCGTATAGATGGAACACATGATGCTGTGGGCACATTTGGTACAAGGAAAGTGAGAGCACTCTCTCTCCATCCTGAGCCTTTTACCAAAGCCCCTTTCTTGCAGGATTCTAATGCTGTGGCTGTCCTGCAGAGATGTGCACTTATGTGCTGGGAGGGGGGTAAGAGACACTCGAGAACAGGATGACTTTTACACCCCACTTCCAGAAGCTTCTGAGAGAGGCCTCTATGCATCTGTCCAAAGTAAACACACCTTAAATTAACTAAGTAAATGCTCTAAATAAATCAATAAGTGAATGCTCTAAATAAGGAACTAAATGCTCATTCCTCTAATCTTAGCCACCCAGCAGGCTGAGCTCTGAAGATCACAGTGGAAAGCCAGTCTAGTCAGTAATAGTCTAAAGGCACTTGTCTTCAATTAGGCAGCAAAAAGCCAGAACTTGACCTATGACTCAAATGGTACAGCGCTAATTTTTGAACACCAAAGGGATGGCATTTAGACCTGGGTTCAGGTTCAAGTGGCAGCACTGGACCACACACCAAAATGTAAATGCTTTCAGGTTCTAACAGGCAAAGCTATCACAATCCCTCCCTGATGGCTCAAAAGTGATTCAGCCCCCAGCTTTTCCTCTGACTCCAGTATTTCACAGGCCTCCGCCATTAGTACTGACACCTCATTTCTTACTGGGAAATGGGATTTCCTAGGATGTCACCTAGGTGAGGGCTGCAGTTGGGAGCCACTTCCTCATGCCTGAAATCCAACTTCTCAGTAAGCACACTGTTGAGACTCCAGTAGCTTGTGAGGTAAATGAAATGGCATAGTGTCCCAGTCATAATAAAGTAGTTTGTGCACTTGTATCATGCTTAGCTCCCCTGTGAACACCCCAGTGAACCAAACAGGCTCAGAGAGGATCCAAGTATTCCAAGACTTGGCCAGGAGGGGTGAGCAAACATGGGTTTGGAGGGGGAACACTCACTTTTTCAAGAGAATTTCCAGCAACTACTACATTGTCCTCCACTATTTGAAATTGTGCAGGAAGTTTCCCACATAAAAGAGATCACCTTTCTGGTAGGCAGGGATCAGCTTTGTCAGCAGCATCTCCAACAGGCCTTCCTCCAGGATCCATAGGTTACAAGGCTCATTCAGAGTCTGAGCTGACTTACCATCACACTGTATTGGCAAAACAGTGGATATTTCAAACGTAGGAATGGGACCACACTTCACACTGAGGAATTGGTATAGAGTAGATTGGAAATGACACACTCTAATCTCAGTATAGTCACTTGAAAGCACACAAGAAGGTTGTAGTTTGTGGGCAGGATGATGGGATCAAATAGGTTTCCTCTCAATATACCTCATCTGAGTTTCCCTGGAGTTTCCTGGCTTTCTTCCTAGAGAAATGCCTGATATACTGGAATTTTGTCTTGGCCCTGATCCAGCATCTACTTCTTCAAGTGAGTCATCCATATCTCTCATGCCTGAGATCCGAGCCTCCTGACCTTTGGCAACAGCACAGCAACATCTTTCTTCCTCCTGAGCCACAGGCCAAGGGAGCTGACTTGAGCTGGTTGTCACATACAGTGGCTTGGTTACCAGGGTTCCATATTCTGTTCCATTGTGAGGGAGGTAGGGTCACCTTTCAAGGCCCAATGACCAAAGCTCCTTGCTCACAGAAGACCTCCCCAAAGACATACTGGAGGCTGAATCTCCCTTCCCACCTCACATATGGATGTAGTAAACAGCACACCTTTTTGTTCAAATCCCAAGTCATTAACTAGGCGTAAGTGCTAGCCTGGTCTCAGGCTCAAGGAGCCTTTCTTAGGTAAGATCCAAATTTAACTGTCACTATTCCCCTTATCCTTCACAAGACATTTTGCTTCACAGTGCCTTCTCAGCTTGCATTTTGCCTCTTGCACATTTTTTTTGCTAGTCTTGGGACTTGACCTCAGAGCCTGACCATTGTTCTTAGGCTTTCTTTAGGCTATAGCTGTCCCACCAAGCCACAGCACCACTTCCAGCGTTTTCTATGTATATGGTACTGCAGAATCAAACCGGACTCTTTTTGTGTGGTAGCCAAGCACTCTACAAATAGATGAAACACCCAGGCCATCTTGCACATATTTTTCACTTCAATCTACTAGGACGTTGTTAGGTTTCTGTATCGTAATCTATTTTTCTTCCTGATGAATATCTGTGCTGTCATCTGTAAAAATGCAAGTGGGAAAATCACAGAAGCATTGGTGACATAAAAAAGTCTTACAGACATAGATAAGTGTTCATTCTTTGTAGGAGAAAGGATATTTTGATATGATGATGATGACTATTTATAAATACTTAATCAGGGTTTAGAGTTTGGCCCACTGGTAGAGTGCTTGCCTAGCATCCATGAAGATCTAGGTTTGAGTCCTAATATCACACAGATATAAAAATCCATATGGCAATGGGGCTCAAGTGGCAGAGGGCTAGACTTGGGAAAAGCCAAGAGCAGTGCTCAGGCCCTGAGTTCAAGCCCCAGGAATGGCAGAAAAAACGAAAGAAAAGAAAAGAAAAGAAATGTGCTTTTTACAAGTTACTCACTCACAGCATTTGCCTCTGAATTCTTCGCTTATGCATCTTGTGACTTATCCCTTTCCCTCAATGTAGACAAGAAAAACAGATTTTATTACTTGCTATCCTGTTGTCCAATCTTTGGATATTAATTCAAAATACAATATTGCCTGAGATATTGTGTGTGTGCATGTGTGTGTGTATCTGCCAATGTGTGCATGCACACATGTGTACAGGGTTTAGGGCTTACTCATAGGGCCTGTGTGATAACCCTCAGCATCTTTTCCTCAAAGGTATTGGTCTTTCACTTGTAGCTTATTATAGCTAATTGGAGTTGAGAGATTCACTCAATTTCTTGCCCTGTGCATTGGAACCCAGTGCTGGGTTCTCATATTGTTAATTGTAGCTATAGAGAAGCCTGAGGTCTGGGGATCCTCGTTAGAATCCAGCCCCTGAAAGAAAGTCACTGATAGAAATCTTTATCTTCAGTTAAGCACGAATAAATAAGGCAAAAGTGGAACTGTGGCTCAGTTCCTCTTGTACCAGCCATGAGAAAATTAGTAATTGGCAGCACCTGGTCCCTGAGAGAAATCCTTAGCACTGGTTAAAAAAAGAAAAAAAATAATGAAAAAAATTAAAACTTGCTGAGGAATCCATAAGGATAAACGTGCCTGTGAATAATCTTGTCATTTCAGATTCCCTCAAGAGCTTATGTCTCTCTATATTTTTTTCAAGTTTTTTTTAAAGATATTTACATATTTTCTATCTTTCTTAAACAGAGATAGCCATCCACAAAACACAAACACAAACTCTCACACAGTATACCACCCACCCATAAGTGTCTGGCTATGTATATATGTATAGTCATATGTATTGATCTGTCTCTCTATACTAATATATTAATGCATAAACATATGTATTTAGACAAACAGGAAACATACATAGATAGGTCTCAGGCATTTCCAGATTTTGTGCAAGTCTTCTGAGTGCAACTTACCATTGTATTGTTTCTCAAGATAGAGTCCCTCTAACTTTTGGCCAGCTTCTTGTCCTTTGATACTTTTTTCTGCCAGTCCTGGGTTTTGAACGCTAGGCCTGGATGCTGTCACTGAGCTTGAGCTTCTTGCATTCAGTAGTTTATTGCAGATAAGAGTCTCATGGAGTTTCTGTCCTGGGCTGGCTTTGAATTGTGATCCTCAGATCTCAAACTCCTGAGTAGCTAGGATGACAGTCTTGAGCTACCAGTACCTGGTTCCTTTGCCTCTTTTACCCTTTTTTTGGCCCCACCACAGCCATGGTATCTACCTTCCTATGTTCTCTCCACCTGCTCCCAGACAGGGGTCTGACAGATGCTTTCCACCCACTTATTCATGTCCTCCTCTGTATTGGCTGACAGCTAAGACATGCACTCACTTGTCTGGATGCCAAACACAAAGCCATGTGATTGTTTCTCAGTCTGGAACATCCTATCAGATTTATAGCACCACAGAGGGTCAGGGTGATGCTCCTCCAGGGCTTCTTAAATTGTTCTCATATTAATCCACAACACGTTTGTCATCACTTGTCCAGCTAATTCATGGACTAAAGCAGCATTCCCTACAAACTTAGATCCCAATACCATGAGGACACTCAAGGGTGCATTAGGAGTGTGACCTGTAGGTGGATGTGAGCCTGTCTAACTTGGAGGGGATTTCTCCACCACAGGAAATGGAATACAAATTTAGAATCTGCTTTCATGAGGTGCCAATCTCTGGCAGATGTTCTCATCAAATGTGGCACTGCCTACTTCCAGATTAAAACATGAGTTGATGACCCAGCATAACAGAGAATGTATTCACCCCGGCCCAACACATAGGCTGGGACCCTGAACTTTCAGGTAGCATTTGGCTTTGAAGGTCATGAGATCTTAGTCTACAAATGATGAGCCCCCTCCCGTGAGGCATAGCAAACGGAGCCAAAGTGCAACCCAGTTAAGCACCAGATCAAGCTTCCCTTCTTCAGTAGGGTATGGTTTGAAAACTGTGCATAGCTTCTGTTTGAAGCCAGTCCAGAAAGGAAAGTCCATGAAACTCTCAATTCCAGTTAACTGCCAGAAAAAGCCAAAGATAGAGATGAAGCTCAAGAGAGGTAGAGAGCCATCTGAAAAGAATGGTTACACCCTGCAACATCCTCATTATCTGATCTTGAAAACATCTCTGCGTGCATCCCAGCGTGCAGCCAGCATCTGGGGGTGACAGTGACCCCTGCGCCCATTGGCAATCTGCACTGTCTCTGACATCTGTAATGTGAACCTCATTCTGTTGGGTTTGTGAAGCGGTGTCAACCCTGCAGAAGGAACCAACTGTGCCCTAACTCCCACTGTCCCCTGGGGCCCCTAGCATTCCCCCATCTGCACCCCTCCTGTGGCTTCTGATCCTAGGGAGCCCTCCTGCCCTGTCCAACACTCACATGAAGTGCATATTTCTTCTCCTGGGGCAACTTCTCCACAGAGAGTACATGACATGCCCACTCTCCAGGCACGGGGAGATCCTGCCCAATTAGCAAATCAGTGATAAGGACATAAAGTGATGAATAGAATTTTAGATCCTGATGGTAGACAGTCTGCAAAATCCAAGGGAGAATGGAATTGGAGTGGACCAGGGATCAGGATGTGGGCATGGAGCTTCCCTGCCAAGGGGGTGGGGGAAGTCACAGGCTGGGGGATGCACAGGATGATCCATGGGCCCTGTGCAGCTACTGGGTGACCCCCTTCTGCATCTCAGCCTTTGGCTTTGAGCTCTGTGATCGTCAAGATGTGCACAGTCTGTACTCTAGCTGGCAGAAGAAAGGACCCTGGGAAGACAATTGTAGACCCTTTGTGAGTGTAGGAAGGGGTAGGCTGGACACCCAGTCCAAGAGGAGCTAAAACTGGAGTCGAGGGGTGTGCAAGGAGTGGGTGTGAGGGTTGTGAGCAGTCACAGTCACGGCAGAGGTGGCTCTGTCTGTGGAATGAGTGCCTCCCTGCAGGCACAGCACTGGACATATCAGAGATCCACATGAAAAGGAAAAGCTGGAAATGGCACTATGGTTCAAATGGTAGAGCATCAACCTTGAGCAAAAGAGCTCAGGGACAGTACCCAGGACCTGAGTTCAAGCCTCATGACTGTAAAAGAAAAAGAACCAGGACTATGAGAGGGAACCTGGTACTCTCTTGGTCTAATCAGACACAAGAAGAGGCCGGGATAGATTGTGGAAAAACACAGAGAACATCTTCCCCCAGCTCATCCAGTCCTGCATGCAGGGACAGCCATGTAACTAGGGCTACGGTGAGATCATCTTCACCCCTGTGCTGTCATCTGAATTGTAGGCCTCTGTCCTGGCATGGGGTGTCCTGATGGCTGAGCAGGTGCCCTAACCCTAGATGGAGAGCAGCCACAGACTGTGGTAGCTAAGGAGAGATCTGTTCCATAGCTATCAGGCCACCCAGCATGGGAGCCATAACCACCCCTCACCCATGTAGAGGCCAATGGTTCTCCAGGTGCTACTAACATTGCCCCACCCCTAGCTCTGGGTATATGTGACATTCCCTCCCCAAGGAGCAGGACTAAGTGAAGGATCAGGAAGCTGCCTATGGGCTTCAGATAATGGCCAGGCTGGCACTACAGATGGCCTCAATCTGTCACCACCTTCCCCTGCCTCCATCATTCCTCCATCATGCCTCTCTACCTCCCACCCATTAACCTTGGAAACCAATGGACTGGGCTCTCATCATTCCTCTCATCTCTTCACCCACCTTGCCATGCGTCCATCCCTCTGTCACTTCCACCCCACACACATCCCACCACCAGCCACCCTGTAGCTTATGAGGATCCCAGAGGAAGCTCTTGGTGAAGGGCTTGTGACCACAAAACAGTTACTATCACCCGCTCCGGCCTGATCCACCACAGCCAAGCAGGCACACACTGCAGCAGAGTTGCTCTGCTGCCACTCTGATTTTTTCATGACTTTTAAATATTCTCTAGTTTTAAATTTCTAGTTCCTTCTCTTTTTCACTTATATATTTCCCTTCCTCACATACTTCTCTTTTTTTACCTTCCTTCTTTCATTCCTGGCCTTGAACTCAAAACCTGGAGCTTTTTCTTAGCTTTTCTATGCTCAAGGTAGCACTCTAGCTCTTGAGCCACAGCTCTACTTCAATCTTTGTTCTTGCTCTAAACTGGGAGTAAGAGTCTCATGCATTTTTCCCTTTGCTGGGTTGGTTTTAAACCACAATACTAAGATCAGGATCCTGAATATGCCTCTGATTACAGGTATTATCTAATCAAAACAAATTCCTGATTTCTTTTTTAGACATAATTAGTTCTTTCAGGTGAGCCACCAGCCACTCATGCAAGAGCATTGCAGGATCCCAGCATTCATCTTGTCTCCAGTCTTATTCCATCCATCTCACAATGGTCATCTAAAACACCCTGCTGCATGCCTGAAATCACAAGGAATGTTCTCAACGCCATGAGAAGCCCCCTTAAGCTCTTCCTCAGACATGCCCAGGCCCCATCCCACGTCCACATGAGCATTTGTTTAGAAGAAATTTCCTGAGTACATCATCATCTTTTCCTCACCATTCAAATTTCATCTTTGGAGTCATTTCTCCCAGACAAAGAGGAACATGATCCATGGTTTGATAGCAGCTCCAGCTTCATAGTCCCAGCCACCAACACCCCCCCATTACCCTGCCAGACACCTGAATTCAAGAACAATGTTTTCACTACCCCTGACTCTTATCAAATGTTTTAACTTATACAGTGCATTAAAATAATTTTACTAAATGGAATAAACACATGGCATCAAACTTCAGAATCTTTGCACCTGAACTTTTAGTGAATCACAGACACACCAGCATTTCTGTAGCCAACAGAAATCTTAGCTTTGAGATTTCAGCATTCCTGGTATCCAAGTTTGGATGTGCTAACACTGCCCTTAATGGGGCACTTCAATCACACAATCCCACAACAATCAATATCATTTGATATTCACTGGTAGGTGGTGCTAGGAAAAAGACTGATGTGCCAACTCCATGCTGGCTTGACCTATGCCATCTTCAAACCTGAAGCAAGTGGGCCTCCTCTCTCCATGACACCTTTTGTGTACTACACCAGGAGGACCTTTACTTGAGACAAAATTATGAAGACTATCTCTACCAGCAAAGATTCCAGTGAGATGTGCCTACATGGATAAAGCTAAAATCTCACTAAAGTGAGGTTGTTGGCAGTGCTGGAGCCTGAACTCAGGGCCTGGGCACTAAGCATTTGTACTCAAGACTAGCCCTTTACCACTTGAGCCCAAACTCCATTCCCAGCTGTTTTTATTTTTGGTAGTAAGAATCTATCAGACTTTCCTGTTCTAGGTGACTTGGAACTTCCATACTCAGATCTCAGCCTCCTGACCAGCCTGGATTAAAAGTGTGGACCAGCCATGCGCCACACCTGAGGACTTCTGCCAGCACATTTTTTCCCAAAAATTGGGAGAGGAAGATGAGGGAGGGTTGGGCTCATCCTGCCCTGCATATGAAGGAGAGCATCAGCGCCTGAACTTCATTCCCTGTTGTAGGCTGCTGGAGGAAAAGGAAGCAAATAGGCACAGGCTGGCAGCAGAAGCCACAGAAAAACTTGTGACCAAAACTCCCAGAGCAGACCTCAGAATCGATGACAGAGTTGGATCTACCCAGTAACAGAGGCAGTGGTGACACCTGAAACTGCGCGTTTGAGCCTTTGCTGCTAGTAAACAGGGCCACCTATGTCTCAATGAGAAAGGTGAGATTTTGGTGGAGAAGGTGAGATTAAACATTATGTATCATGCAAGAAGACAGACTATAAGGGGTCTTTTATTATTCCAAGTGAAATTTTGGATTTCCTCTTCTGTTTCTTTAAAGAATGACATTGGGATATTGATTAATATTGCACTGAATTTGTAGATAGTCCTTATCAAGATTGCCATTTTTACAATATTACTTCTTCCAAACCAGGAGCATATGTTTTTGCATTTCCTCAGTTCTGAGTTAATTTCCTTCTCCAGGGTTTATAGTTCCATCAAAAACGTGTTTTACATTCTAAGTTAATTCCTAGGTATTTTATTTTCTTTGATAGCCAAATGAGTTGCTATCCTGATTCTTGCCTCATTCCTCTCCTTTGTTGGCATATAGGAAGGCAGTTGACATTGAGGGTTAATTTTATACCCTGCTACATTACCAAAGTTTTATATCAGTTCAAGCAGCTTTGGAGTAGAGTCTATAGGGTTCTTTAAATACAGAATCATGTCATCTGTAAGGAGAGAAAGTTTCAGTTCCTCTTTCCCTTTTCCTCCTCACTCCAGTTAGAATGGCCAAGATCCAGAAATCTAATAACGTATGCTGGTGGGGATGAGGCCAGGAGGGATCACTACTACACTGCTGGTGGGATTGCAAACTCGTTCAACCACTATGGAAAGCACTATGGCAGTATCCCAAAAAGACTAAACATAGAGCTCCCCTGTGATCCAGCAATTTCACTACTTGCCAATCGTCCAGATAGGACATACTAAATTCACTAGAACAATAACATTTATCACAGCACTATTTACTATAGCAAAGGTATGGAACCAAACCAGATGCCCGTCAGTTGATGAGTAGATCAAATATGGTATTTTTACACAATGGAATTCTGTGCTTCTGTCAGAAAGGATGACATAGACGAATTTGTAAGGAAATAGAAAGACTGTAAAGTTTAGAAATTAGTTTCTGTCTCCTTCTCTCTCTCCTTCTCTATCTCTGTAAAATTTAGAAGTTCCTGTTTCTCTCTCTTTCTCTCTCTTTTCTCTCTTTCTCTCTCTCTCTGTCTCTCTGTCTCTCTCTCTGTCTCTCTGTCTCTCTCTCTCTTTCTCTCTCTCTCTCTCTCTCTCTCTCTCTCTCTCTCTCTCTCTCTCTCTCTTTCTCTCTCTCTCTCTCTCTCCCTCCAATGCTTAGGCTTGAACTCAGGGCCTGAGCTACTTTTGCTCAAGGTTATCACTCTAACATTTGAGCCACAGTGCTGCTTCTGGCTTGCTCTTTTCACGTAGTATTGAGGAATCTAACCCAGGCCTTCATCCTTCATAGGTTAGCACTCTACCACTAAGCCACACAGTCAGCTTTTAGAGGTTTCTGACAAAGGTTTTCCTACATGCTATTATTTCTTCTGTGAGTGCTCTTAATGCTTGCTGACGGTTGACTTTGTTTAGAAGACTTACCCTAATGCTCCCATATACAGAGATACTATATATAGCTCAATGTTTTTCATTACTCAGAATTTCTCTATTGTGTATGTTCTGAAATGTACTGAAGACTGACTTCTGATAAAAAGTCTTTGCACATTTGATCTATTCATTAGTTTTCTTTTCTTCTATGGGAATCAGGTTTGTGATGAACACAGAAGTATGCCTTCCAGGTCAGACACTTTCCACATTTGTAATATTCATAAGGTTTTTCTCTCCTATGTGCATTTTATACTTAGTCATGCGTTCATGATGGATTTTTCATATTCTTATATTCATACGATTTTTATCCTGTGTCTGTGTGGTATCATGCAAACTCAACTATGAGTTCTTCAAAAAAATTTCCCTTTCATTTTATTCATAGGATTCTATCCTGTGGGTGTTTAGTGATAAATCTTGACTTGTGCCTTCTGGGGAAAAGACTGAATATTTGCTACATTCATTAAGGGTTTTATCTTGTGTTGGTTCTGTGACACAAGCTGAGTTTTCTTCCACAGACTAAAAAGTCTTTCCTATTTATTACATTGCTAAGGCTTCTCATATGTGTGAACTCTCTTACGCTTCCTGAAGGGTGAATACTGCACGAAAGACTTTCAACTTTGGTTATATTCCTAAGGTTTCTAATATGTGTGAATTCTGTTATGCCTCCTGTAATGTGACTTCCATCTGAAGGTCTTACCACATTTGATGCCCTCGTACAGTTTCAGTCCTGTGTGTGTTCTCTGATGCAATCTGAGGGAAGACTTCCATTTGAAAGACATTCCACATCGGTTACATTCATAAGGTTTTTCTCCTGTTTGAATTGTCTTACGCATGTTGAGGTTTGGCTTCTGTGTGAAGGACTTTCCACATATGTTACACTCATAAGGTGTTTCTCCTGAGTATATTCTCTGATGAACATGGAGTTTTACCTTCCATTTGAAAGACTTTCCGCATTCACTACATGCATAAGTTTTCTCTCCTGTGTGTGTTCTATTATGCACATCAAGATATGACTTCCACTTGAAGATCTTTCCACATTTGTTGCACACATAAGGTTTCTCTCCTGTGTGTGTTCTTTGATGCAATTTGAGGGAAGATTTCTGTCGGAAAGACTTTACACATTGGTTACATTCATAAGGTTTCACTCCTGTGTGTATTCTCTGATGAACACGAAGTTTTCCCTTCCCTTGGAAAGACTTTCCACATTCATTACACTTATAAGATTTCTCTCCTGTGTGTGTTATTTGATGAACTCGAAGGTGTATCTTCTGGGTGAAATACTTTTCACATATGTTACATTCATAAGGTTTCTCTTCTGTGTGTCTTCTCTGGTGCAAAGTGAGGTATGAATTCAGTCTAAAAGTCTTCCACATTTATCCCATTCATAAGATTTCTCTTCTGTGTGAGATCTCTGATGTGTGCTGAGAGCTGAATTCTGGGCAGAAATTTTATTACGTTCCTCATATTCATAAGGTTTGTTTTCTCTTGGAGATCGAGGTTAGAGCGTCAGGTCTGACTTCTCAGAAATTAATTTTCACACTTGATGTACGCATTACATATCTCAGGATATTTGCTATGAGGTATTGTAAGGCGTATTTCATTACTGAAAGATTTCTCACATTCACTACATATATGAGGAGTCTCTCCTGTGTACATTTTCGGATGTGTAGTGATGGTCGGTGTTAAGTACAATATTTTTCATCACACAGTACATTTAGCAGTTTTCCTCCCTCGCTGAAGAATTTCTTGGGCAGGGAGAACAAAATTATGATACTGCAGATCTTTTGGACTGTCACAATCATGAATAAAATGCTCTGAATATCCGATGGATTTTTTAAGAACAGGAGACATACGAGATCTATATGCAGCATGCATCTCATCAGGCTTAGGAGACAGAAGCATGTTCTGACAATTAATGAACTCCTCAGTCCTCACCCCTAAGTTGTTGCCGTTATTACTAATCAGCTCTGGATTATGTGTAGAGCTCAAATTTAAAGTTGTTGCTAATCTCACGTTTTCCTCCACTTCGATACTACTTGCAACTGCTACTTCTCAAAGACATTCATGTGGACTTTCCTGGCAGGTCTTGAACACATTTTCCATTACCTGGACATCTAAAATGGGTCATAGAAAAAAAGACACAAACATACATGAGATACAAATATTCCTTACTGTAAAGGTAATGACTTTACTTTCCCATCCTAAGTGTTAGATATTTTAAAATATAAAAGTGGAAATTGATTTGTGAGAAATATATGCTTTTCTTCCTAACATATTAAGAAAATGATATTTTACAATGACCAATAATGTTTTTCTGTGTTTTAGTTCTCTTTTATATCACAGGAAATATTTATTGAAATTACCCAACTATGTATTGCTACAGTTTTAAGCTGAGTACTACCTATACTATACCTGCAGCTGTTTTTTTTTCTAATAATGTTTTGTTTATACATTAAGGAATACCTGCCTTTCTTTTATTTTTGAGAAATAATCTAAATACTGTGCTGTTTTGCATCTTTTTAAAACTTTCTTTTCTTTTCTTTTCTTTTCTTTTCTTTTTTTGCAGTTCATAGGCCTCGGCCCTGTCCCTGAACACTTCAGCAGAAGACTATAACCCCTATCCTTGAGCTACAGCCCCACTTACTCTTTTCTAGAGTTAACTACAAATAAGAGTCTCAGGTCCTGAGTAGCAGATAGGATTACCTTACCCAGTTTCAATGCTGTTTGCTTATTAACCATTAAGTGAGGAACACGAATTTTTTGTAGATTCAGTGGCCACAAGTTTGGTTTATATGTCTGTTTGCCTTTGATCCAAGCAAGAACGATTCTTGAGAGTAAGGTCTTACATCTATATCCCTTCAGTTACAACTTCTCACTAAAGTCTCAATTTAGGTATTTGTGGGAATTTTGAAATTTGTTTCTTTCCATTTGAAGTCTTATAAAAATTCCTTTTCTAACACTCCTGTCCCTCAGAACCATGGAAGACCAGAAAATCCCCAGCTCATTGTCTAGTTAATTTTCTTATGTTCATTGAAACTTTCTTGTTGTTTTTTTCCATTCCTGGGTTTGAACTTAGGACCTAACCACTGTCCTTGGGTTTTCTCAAGACTACAACCCTATCAATGAAGTCATTACTTCTGGCTTTTTCTATGTATGTGGTAATAAGGAATCAAACCTGTGTCTTTGTGCATGCTAGGCAAGCACTCTACCACTAGGCTCAATTTCTGGTGGAAAGGTCTGGTTCTGAATACCAGTCTCTTCCTACCAGCAAAAAGATATTATCCTTATCAGAGAATAATGTCCTGACTTATTCCTTGTTTGCTCAATCATTTATAGTCTTAGTTTTAAAGAAATGAAATATCTGTCTTTCTTTCTTTCTTTCTTTCTTTCTTTCTTTCTTTCTTTCTTGTTTTGCAGTCATGGGACTTGAATTCTAGACCTGGCTGTTCTTCCTGAGCTCTTCAGCTCAAGGCTACTGCCCTATGTCTTTAGCCTCAACCTCACTTCTCATTTTCTATTGATTCATTGGAGAGAAGAGTCTAAGGTGTTTTTGTGATAGGTCAGTCTTTGAACCTTGATCCTCAGATCTCAGCCTCCTAAGTAGCTAGGATTACAGGCATGAGCCACGGGCTCATGGCTTTCTCATTTTATTTTGTTTCACAGTGATTTCTACAGAGAAATCTAACTTTAACTCTACTGCCACATAGAATTCGTCATATCACCCTATGATTCTTGGTGCCGGGGGTTTGGGCTAGCATGCACAAAGACCTGGTTCAGTTCCTTGGTACTACATACAAAGAAAAAGCCAGAAGTGGTGCTATGACTCAAGAAGTAGAGAGCTAGCCTTGAGAAAACCCAAGGACCATGCTCAGGCCCTGAGACCAGGCATAGGATTGGGAAAAGAAAATGATCCTTGATTCATTCACAGAGAATTCCATAGGTTCCACACAGGATTTAGGGTAACTAAGAATATTATTGCTCAGTACATCACAACATGAACGTACCAATGGGGCTCAGGCTCCAACATCAATATGAAGATGCATTCACTCACCTGTGATATTCTTGTCAGAGGAATTTCCTATCCAGAGTTCTGCACAATGCTCTAGCTTGTCAATTAATACAGGTTTGGGAACACAGGGCCCTGTAAATTAGAAACAGTAGAGAATTATTGCTTATGCTGTGTTATCATTGCTTTAAGTTCGCAGACATCCTACTCACAAGTTATCTATTAAATCTTTTTTCTCATTTCTCACTGGCTCCATGGTTGACTTTTCCCCAGCTCTGGATTCATTTTGTATGGCATAAACTTAGCTGTCTGCTCAAGGCTAGAAAAATACCAGTTTGAGTCCCAGCTCCACTTACATGCATAGGTCTTCATGCATGCTAGGCAAGCACTCAACCACAAAGTCAAACTCTTGACACTCCACTAACATTTTTGAGGGGTTACTTGGAGTTATAGAGTTTCATGGCAATTTTTATGCCATTGCTGGCTTCAAATTAGAATTCTTAGATTTCTTCCTCCTGAATATTTTAAGATTACAGGCATGAAACATTGCACCTAGTGCCAGGTTTCCATTATAAACTCACTGTTTAGTGATTTGTAGATCCTATTTCCAATAATGATATATATTCTATTCTGGATGGTTTATCCACTTACAATTACTGTGTAAGTTTGGAATGTCGTCTCCATTAGAGGAAACATAATTTAGAACTGTTGTCAAAGTATACTGAAGGTAGCCTGAAGAATGAGTACAAAATTACCTTAGGTTTTCTTTAGAAAGTAATGATACTTCTCAGGGCCTGGAATCTTTCATTTAAATAGTATTGAAAGTTTGATAAACATTCACGTATCTGCAAAATAACAAGGCACTTGGCCTTGCAAGTGAATTTGAGTTTTGCTCACCTAAGGACACCAGGTTGCTGTAGGTCTCCAGCATTACATCTCTGTACAGGGTCCTCTGAGCATTGTCCAGATGCTGCCACTCCTCCCAGCTGAAATCCACAGCTACATCATCAAATGACACCAGCTTCTGGAATGGCACATTTTCATCAAGTAATTAGCACTGAGTTATAAACACACAATGTCTGGAATTTTATTCTTTTTTTGTTGGAATTGTATTCCTTTACTTAAATGTTTAGACTTACATGAAATATTGACCTGAAAATCTTAGGGATGGTGCCTAGGCCCAGAGTTCAAGTCCCAAGACCCACAAAAAAATAAAAAGGCAAGCCAGGTGTTGGTGGCTAACGCCCGCCATCCTAGCTACTCAGGAGACTGAGATCTGAGGACCATGGTTCAAAGCCAGCCTGGCACAAAATGCCATGACACTCCTTTCCAATTACCCACCATAAAATGTTTAATGGCTTGTGGCATATCATGGTAGAGCAATTGTGGTATCGACAAAAATAAGTTGGAATAATTCAATGGAATTATTCCATTGAAAAGGAACTACATTATATGATGACATATGCTGGTACTGTGAGAATATTGCAAAATCTTAGGGTATCAAGTAATAATACTGTGACGTACACCCAGAATGTTAATGTTCTATGTCTGGCATAATAATCACTTGGGGAAGAAACTTTTTTTTCTTTTTTTTGGCTGGGGGATTTGTAAGGCTTGAACTCTGGGCCTGGGCACTCTTCCTGAGCTCTTCAACTCAAGGCTATCACCCTACCTATGAAGCCACAGTGTCATTTCCCATATTCTAGTGGTTAACTGTAGATGAGAGTCTCATAGACTTTCTAATGCCCAGGCTGGCTTTGAACCAAATCTTTAGATATCAGCCTGATATCTGAGTAGCTAGGATTACAGGTAGAAGTCACTGCACCTGGCAAGAAATTTATTTCTTGCTGTTTTATACCACAAATTTACTGTATGTTTTACTTTTTCAAAAAGATTGAGGATGACCTTTGTTCTGTATATAATGGGAAGAGGGGTAGGGAGCTGTGAGCAGAAGAACTGAGGGGCAAAACTCAGGGTAGGACAATAGCCTTAAACTAAAGAGCTCACGGCCCAAGGTCCAAGCCCCATGACTTTCACGACTACCCCTCAAAAAAAAGGGAAAAAAATTGGAGATTGGAGAGGATTTTCTAAAAAGAATATATAGAAAAATAGTTCAAAATGTAGAAAGAAGTTCAATATTAACAATGAAATCATTACTTTAAATATATTAATATAAATATAGTTTTAAACAAAAAGATCCACATACACACACACAAACACACACACACACACACGCATACAAAAAACAACTTTCAAAGTCTAACTATTACTGGGAAGGTAGTGAGAAGAAGTAGAACTTTGGAATAGTTCTGCAAGGAATATAAAACAATCAAAAATTGCGCCGAGAGTGCTAAAAAGGTACTAAATATAGAATTACATAGAAATATGGTCCAACACTTCTATTTCTAGATTTGTACCTAACGGAAGAGAAAGCAGAGACTAGAACAAATATGTGGAGAATCCATTCACAACTATTAATAATAATCAAACGGTAGAAATATGCAAAACAATGCATTGAAAAGGAAGAACATTTTACTATATTTTACAGATGAATCTTGATTACAGTAAACTAAAAATACAGCAGTCATAAAGGAAGAGCTAGGGAATGTTTTTCCTTCCAGAGCTTCCAAGGATCAACAAACCCTTAGAGCCAAAAAGCACGATGGTTCCAGAGAATGGAGTAGAGAGGAACAGGAGCTGAATGTTTAATGATTATACATGGAAGATGAAAATTGCTCTAGATGGGTAGAATGAAGAGAGAACTGTACCCTAAACAATGGTTATATAGCCACACAGGATGGGACAAACCTATACTCCCTGAACTTGGGAAACTCAAGAAGGATTTCTAGCCATCCTGGATGCATGGAAAGATCTATCATAAAAACTAATGTGGAGGGGCTGGGAGTTTGGCATAGTTGTAGAGTGCTTGTATGAAGACGAAGGTTCAATTCCGCAGTACCACATACACAGAAAAAAACAGAAGTAGTGCTGTGGCTCAAGTAGAAGATCACTAGGCTTGAGGAAAGCTGAAGGACAGTGCTCAGACCGAGTTCCAGCCAAAGGGCTTGTTTAAAAAAACCCCAGAAAGCTGAGCATGATGGGGTGGTGGCTCACTTCTATAATCCTAGCTACTCAGGAGGCTGAGATCTGAGGATCAAGGTTTAAAGCCATCCTGGCACAAAAAGACCTGAGACTCTTATCTCCAATTTACCTTTACTAAATGGGAAGTGGGGCTTGGCTCCAGGGTAAGGTTGTAGCCTGGAGCTGAAAAGCTCAGGGATAGTGCCCAGGCTGAGATCAAGATCTTTGACCCACCAAGAAAAACCCAAAAAACAAAAAATAATATGGAAAAATTTGGATTCTGTGAATTTTATCAGGCATATAAATGTCTTTTTTTGCTGTTGAAATAAAAAATTGTTTGGAAACATTTTAAAAGTTTTTACCTAGAAATGTACACTACAAATGGAATTAATAACAAACACAAAATATGCAAAAGATACAAATTATCACAATATGGGTATCCTGCTTCTGTATCTTTCACTGACTCCTGTTCAAATGAGTCACATATTCTGAATCATTTCTCCCAGTCGATATATGCCACAAGTGTTAGCTTGTACTGTACTTCTTCGGAAATCAAAAGCAAATACTAAGCAAATGTGTGTTAGATTTTGTCAACAGTGATATTTCAAATATAAATCCCTACTCATTGCATTATTTAATATCAATGCCGGAATCTAACTTACACTGGCAGAACTTTCAATCTTTTGAGAATCTTCAAAAGGGTGTGTAAATATTTAGGATCATTATGTCTTCCTGGAGGAAAGATCCCTTTAGTAGTATGTAGTAACCTTCTTTGTCTTTTCTTACTAATTTTAGTTTGAAGTCTATTTTATCTGATATGAGGATGGCAACTCCAGCCTGTTTATGGGGGCAGTTAGATTGATAGAATTTATTACAACCTCTCACTTTCAAAAGATGATTGTTTTTGGGTAAGATGTGTCTCTTGAAGACAGCATAACGATGGCTCTTGCTTTTTGATCCCACTAGACAGCCTATGCCGTTTAATTAGAGAGTTAAGTCGATTGATATTGAGAGATAGGATTGAGAGATATTTATTAGTTCCTACCATTTTTAAAAGCTTTTAGTAGGGCCTGTGTCTCTTGACAGTTCTTGTGGTCCTTAGATGGTATGCTGTTTTGGTGCCATTTCTTTCCCAATATTGCACTTATTTTGGTTTTCTATGTATAGAGCATCGTTGAGAATTCTCTGTAGTGTTGGTTTTGTTTCGACATATTGTTGCAGCTTTTCCCTGGAATGGAATGTTTTTATAGTTCCCTCAGTTATGAATGAGAGCTTAGCTGGCTACAGTATTCTTGGTTGGTAGTTATTTGATTTAAGGGCATGACATATATGCTTCCAGTCACTTCGTGCTTGCATGGTCTCTGCTGAGAAATCTGGGGTTATTCTGATTGGTTTGCCTATATAGGTTACTGATCCCTTTTCCCTGGCTGCCTTTAGGATCTTTCCTTTCGTTTCTATTGATCCAGTTCGGATCACAATGTGGCAGTGCGATGTTCTATTCTCGTCACATCTCTTTGGGGTTCTAAAAGCTTCTCGTATCTGGATTGGCCTGCCCTTCTGGGTATTTGGGAAATTCTCTGAGATGATTCCCTGAAGTATATTTCCAATACCATTGACCTCTTTCTCCACGCCCTCCTCAATACCAACTAGCCTTAAATTAGGCTTCTAAATTGCATCTTGGACCTCCTGAATCGCTCTCTCATATTTCCTAGATTTGGATTGACTCATTTTCTGTTCTTTCTCTATAATACCTAAATTATCTTCAGCCCCGGAAATTCTCTCCTCTGCATTGTCTAACCTGCTATCAAAGCTATCTACTTTATTTTTCATCTCCCTTGCTTCTAATTACTCACTTTTGATGCCTTGCTTCTCCTGTTTTAGATCATGTATGGATTTCTTTATCTCTTTGATTTCCTTTTGAGTGGTTAGCTAAGTAGCTTTATATTCTTTGGACATTTGCTGGAGTTTGGTCACATTTTTATTTGTGGATTCTATGAATTCATCCATCTTTCTTTGAAAAACCTTTATTATGGCCTCCTTTATGGCTTCTTCTTTTTCACTTATCACCTTGTTTTTGCTTTCCTCTTGTTCAGCTATGGCTTCCTCCATTATCTTTTCTTTATATTTTCACATTAACCATTAATAATGTTTATCAATTGCATTTGTGTAGCACTTGGAAGACTCTCCTATAGGTATGCCAGTGACTGTTCCATTGTCTGTTTACATTGGGTGGGGGATGTTGTTTCTTGATTTGACATTTTTCTTGAGTTTCTTGTTCTGCCCATTTGAAAATGGGAGCAAGATTACTACTAAATGCGATTATAGTTTTTCAGATATAACCAACCTAGACCTCTGTAGCTGGCAGACAATAGATGTTCACAAGTTTTGATTGGTATTATCACTCTTTCTTTTTGTGCACTTACAGACTAGTCTAATACAACCACTGATAAGCGATTTATACCCAAAACAATAAGCCTCTCAATCCAATCTCTATTGTCTTTAAGTGCCTCTGAGCCTAGAGAATAATTAACCACCTACATATACAATATTGCTCAACAGCCATCAAGTGTACATCCGTGCAGTGTAAGGGTTGAAAGACGAGCAGAGGTCCAGAGATAGAATAAAAGAATGGGAGAGGTCAGGGGAGGTACAAGAGGATTAACGTAGGAGTGTAAGAATATTGTAGTAATGAAGAAAAAGTATAGCATAAGGATAACTGACCTAAGTTGGTAAGTAGGTAGCATATTTGAGTACAAAGTTTGGAAAGTATTAGAATAAAACTTATGTATTGCTGCACGACTAGCTCTTAACCCAACCAGTGGCCTCACAGTGGACCATGGGATGGATCTGTTTTTATTGTCTTCGTTGAGGGAAAGGGGTATTTCACAAGATGCAGAAGCGAAGATTTCAGAAGCAAATGCTGTGAGTGAATTAGCTCATAAAAAGCATTTTTATTTCCTTCTATCTTTCTGCCAGTCTTGGGGCTTGAATTCAGGGCCTGAGCACTGTCCTCGGGTTTTCTCAAGTCGAGCCCTCTGCCTCTTGAGCCACAGTGCCACATCTAGATTTTCTATCTATGTGATACTGAGCAATCAAACCCAGATATTCATGGATGCTAGGCAAGCACTCTACAACTATGCCAAACTCTCAACCCTGACATAGTAATTATAAAGTCATCATCATCATATCAAAATATCCTTTCTCCTACAAAGAATGAACACTTATGTATGTGTGTAATGCTTTTTTTTAATTTCACTAATTCTTCTATGTTTTTCCCTCTTGCATATTTTACACATGAAGCAAACCTAATCATCACGAAAAAATTGATTAGGATACAGAAACCTAATAATATCCTAGTAGACTGACGTTAAAAATATGTGCAAGATGCCCTGTGTGTTTGACCTAGTGGTAGAGTCCTTGGCTACCACGCAAAAAGAATCAGGTTTGATTCATCATTACCACATACATAGAAAACGCTGCAAGTGGTGCTGTGGCTTTGTGGGACAGTTAAAGCCTAAAGAAAGCCCAAGAACAATGTTCACACTCTGAGGTCAAGTCCCAAGACTAGCAAAAACAAAAAAAATTCGACAAGGGGCAAAATGCAGGCAGAGAAGGCACTGTGAAGCAAATGTTTTGTAAAGGATGAGGGCAATATTGACCCTTAAGTTTGGATCTTACCTAAGAAAGGCTCCTTGAGCCTGAGACCAGACTGGTAGTTGGGCCTAGTGGAAGACATTGGGATTGGACAAATAAGGTGTGCAGTATACTACATCCACATGTATATTGTGAGATTGGAGGAGAGATTCAGCCTCCAGTATGTCTTTGGTGAGGTCTTCTTTGAGCAAGGATCTTTGGTCATTGGGCCCTGAAAGGTGACCCTGCCTCCCTCACAATGGAACAGAATATGGAACCCTGGTAACCAAGCCACAGTAACTAACAACCAACTCAATCCAGCTCACTTGGCCTGTGGCTCAGGAGGAAGAAAGATGTTGCTGTGCTGTTGCCAAAGGTCAGGAAACTCGAGTCTCAGGCATTGAAGTTGTGGATGTCTTACTCGAAGATGTACATGCTAGATCATTGCCAAGCCACAAATACAGTATAACAAGCCTTTCTCTAAGAAGAAGGCCAGGAAAATCCAGGGCAACCAGATGAGGTATATTTCTAAGAAAAAATGTATTTGACCCCATCATCCTCCCCATACATTACAACTGACTTTTTTTAAATTTTTTTATTGTAATCAGTAAAAGGGTTACATGATATTTGCCAGATAGAAGGTGCATTATTTCACATACATTGATACCCTTTCACAAGTCTTGGTACCCATTTCCCTCCAACCATACACTCCCACCCGTCTTGGTTTTCCCCCCTTCCCTATCAAATTTCAAATATCCAAATACAAATAAATTCAATATATCAGATAACAAAGTGAGATACTACACCAGTATGGGATAACCAAGGGACAGCAAAGGAGATGAGAGACAACATAGTACATTAAGGACAACAATCATTCATTATGTGGCTTTTGTTTCAATATCCTGGAGGTCCTTTCAATTAGCTTCACATTATATGGCCTTATATATGGCCTTTTTCTCTATTGCAAATCTCTGCTACTAGAGCCCAAGGTTTCTACTGATTATGACAAATGAGGGAAACCAATGAGCCAAGTTCCTTTGAGTCTGGCTTACTTCACTTAATATGATTTGTTCTAAGTCTTTTCATTTCCTACCAAATGGGGCGATGTCATTCTTTCTGACAGCAGCATAGAATTCCATTGTGTACAAATACCACAACTTGCTGATCCACTCATCAACTGAGGGACATCTGGGTTGGTTCCATATCTTTGCTATGGTGAATAGCGCTGCAATGAACATTGTTGTGCTAGTGGGTTTAGTATGCCCTTGTTTCTGGATTGTTGGGTAAATGCCAAGTAGTGGAATTGCTGGGTCATAGCGGAGTTCTATGTTTAGCCTTTTGAGGCACTGCCACACTGCTTTCCATAGTGGTTGAACGAGTTTGCACTCCCACCAACAGTGTAGTAGTGATCCCTTTTGGCCACATCCCCTCCAGCATCTGTTGTCATCATTTTCCTGATCCTGGTCATTCTAACTGGTTTGAGGTCGAATCTTAGAGTTGTTTTGATTTGCATTTCATTTATGACAAGAGATGTGGAGCATTTCTTCATGTGTCTACAGGCCATTTTTGTTTCTTCTTCAGAGAAGACTCTCTTTAAGTCTTTGGCCTATTTTTAATTTGATGGGTGTTACTTTGGAGGTTAGTTTTGGAGTGATTCAATTTTTTGAGTTGTTGATATATTTTAGATATGAGGCCTTTGTCCGTTGTTTGGTTGGTGAAGATCTTCCCAGACTCTGTAGGCTTCCTGATTAGTTTACTTGCTATATCCGTTGCCATACAAAAGCTCTGCAGTATAATGCAGTCCCACTTATCCAGCCTTTCTCTGATTTGTTGTGATTCTTGGTCCTTATTAAGAAAGTTTCGACCTGTGCCAAGGAGGCCTAGTGTATCTCCGATTCCTTCCTGTAAACTTTTCAGTGTGTCAGCTTTTACCTCCAGGTCTTTGATCCATTTGGAGTTAATTCTAGTGAAAGGTGACAAAGAAGGATCCAACTTTAGTTTTCTGCATGTGCTTAACCATTTCTGGCAGCACAATTGTTGAAGAGGCTATCTTTCTTCCATTCTATTTTTTTGGCTCTCTTGTCAAAGATTAGGTGGCCATAGGTCTGTGGTTTAATATCTTGGTCCGCAGTTTTATTCCATTGGACTTCAGGCCTGTTCTTGTGCAGTGCCAAGCTGTTTTGAGAATTATAGCTCTGTAATAGAGTCTAAAGTTTGGAATTGAAATTCCTCCAGCGCTGTTCTTTCTGCTAAGAAGTGTTTTTGCTACACGGGGTCTATTTTTATTCCATATGAAATTTTGAATTGCCTCTTCTATTACTTTAAAGAATGACATTGCAATGTTGATGGGTATTGCATTGAATTTGTAGATAGCCCTTGGCAAGATTGTCATTTTCACAATGTTGATTCTTCCAATCCAGGAGAATGGGAGGTTTTTCCATTTCCTTAGTTCTGCTTTAATTTCCTTTTTTAGGGTTTTAAAGTTTTCATCTAAACGGTCCTTTACATTCTTAGTTAAGCTAATTCCTAGGTACTTTATTTTCTTTGAGGCTATTGTGAAAGGATTTTCTTTCCTGATTATTGCCTCGTTCCTCTCACTGTTGGCGTAAAGGAAGGCAGTTGATTTGTGAGGGTTTATTTTATTGCATGCTACCCTTCCAAAGCTTTGAATCAGCTCAAGGAGCTTGGGAGTAGAGTCTATAGGATTCTTTAAGTACAGAATCATGTCATCTGCAAAGAGGGATAGTTTTATTTCCTCTTTCCCTACTTGGATCCCCTTTATGCTTGCTTCTTGCCTTATTGCACTGCCTAGGAATTCTAGTACTATGTTAAAAAAGAATGGAGAGAGTGGGAATCCTTGTCTCGTTCCTGATTTTAGAGGGAATGGCTTTAGATTTTCAACCTTAAGTATAATACTAGCAGTGGGTTTCACATACACAGCCTTTATTACATTGAGAAATGTTCCATGGATTCCTAGTTTCTCCACATCTTTTAACATGAAGGGGTTTTGGATCTTGACAAATGCCTTTTCCGCATCTATTAAGACAATCATATGATTTTTGTCCTTGCTCCTGTTGATGTGTCGAATTATATTAATTGCTTTGTGTATGTTGAACCAGCTTTGCCTCGCTGTGATGAATCCAGTTTGATCATAGTGTATAATTTTTTTGATGAGTTGTTGTAGACGGTTGGCCAGTATTTTGTTGAGAACTTTTGCATCAATGTTCATCAAAGAAATGGGTCTATAGTTCTCTTTCTTTGATGAATCTCTGTCTGGTTTGGGGATGAGGGATATACTGGCTTCACAGAATGAGTTTGGTTAATAACCTTCATTTTCAATTTTGTTGAAGACCTTGAGGAGTATTGGTGTGAGCTCTGCTTTGAAGACTTTGGAGAATTTAGCTGTGAATCCTTCTGGCCCTGGGCTCTTTTTAAGTGGAAGTTGTCTAATTTCCATTTCTATTTCAGAGCTTGAAATAGGCCTGTTGAGTTGGGTTAGCTCTTCTTGGTTCAGTGTGGGTATGTTAACATTGTCTAGGAATTCATCCATTTCTTCTAGATTCTCAAATTTGTTGGCGTAAAGGATTGAGAAGTATTCCCTCATGATATTCTGGATCTTGGTAATTTCTGTCGTGATATTACCATTTTCATCTGCGATTTTGTTTATTTCGATATGCTCTCTTCTTTTTTTGGTAAGATTTGCTAAGGGCTTGTCAATTTTGTTAATTCTTTCAAAGAACCAACTCCTTGTTTTGTTGATTCTTTCTATAGTTTTTTTTATTACAAATCATTTAATTCTGCTTTGATTTTAATAATTTGCTTTCTCCTAATGGGTTTCGGGTTGGTTTGTTGCTCTTTTTCCAGGAGGTTCAGGTGAGACATTAACTAGTTGGTTTGCCATTTTTCTGACTTGCTGTTGTAGGCACTCAGCGCTATAAATTTTCCTCTGAGTACTGCCTTTGTTGTGTCCCTACAGAGTTGATATTTGTGTGCTCCTTTTTGTTAAATTTCATAAACAGTTGGATATCTGTTCTGATCTCTTCGATTACCCATTGTTTTTGATTCAACAATGTGTTGTTCAGTCTCCATGAGCAACAGGGTTTTCGTTCCAATTTGATGCCTTTATTGTCTGAGGGTGTGCATGAAATAATTTCAGTGTTTCTGAATCTGTCCAGGTTTGTTTTATGGCCTAAGATGTGGTCTATTTTGGAAAATGTTCCATGTGCTGCTGAGAAAAACGTATATTGTGTTGTTACTGGATGGAATATTCTGCAGATGTCTGTTGCATCTATTTGGTCTACATAGTTGTTCAGTTCTAAGGTTTCTCTGTTGAGCTTTTGCCTTGTTGATCTGTCCATACGTGAGAGTGGCGTGTTAAACTCACCAACAATCACTGTATTTCGATCTATGTATGGTTTCAGTGTAAGTAAGTTTGCTTGATGAAGTTTGGAGCTCCGGGATTGGGTGTGTAAATATTTAGGATCGTTATGTCTTCCTGGAGAAAAGATCCTTTAGTAGTATGTAGTAACCTTCTTTGTCTTTTCTTACTAATTTTAGTTTGCAGTCTATTGTATCTGATATGAGGATGGCAACTCCAGCCTGTTTATGGGGGCAGTTAGCTTGACAGAATTTATTACAACCTCTCACTGTCAAAAGATGATTGTTTTTGGGTAAGATGTGTGTCTTGAAGACAGCAGAACGATGGCTCTTGCTTTTTGATCCAACTAGACAGCCTATGCCGTTTAATTGGAGAGTTCAGTCCATTGATATTGAGAGTTAGGATTGAGAGATATTTATTAGTTCATACCATTTTTAAAAGCTTTTAGTAGGGCCTGTGTCTTGACAGTTCTTGTGGTCCTTAGATGGTATGCTGTTTAGGTGCATTTCTTTCCCTATGTTGCATTTATTTTGGTTTTCTATGTATAGAGCATCTTTGAGAATTCTCTGTAGTGTTGGTTTTCTTTCGACATATTGTTGCAGCTTTTCCCTGGAATGGAATGTTTTTATTGTTCCCTCAGTTATGAATGAGAGCTAAGCTGGCTACAGTATTCTTGGTTCGATTTAAGGGCATGACATATATGCTTCCAGTCACTTCGTGCTTGCATGGTCTCTGCTGAGAAATCTGGGGTTATTCTGATTTGTTTGCCTTTATAGGTTACTTATCCCTTTTCCCTGACTGCCTTTAGGATCTTTCCTTTCGTTTCTATTGATCCAGTTCGGATCACAATGTGGCGGTGGGGTGTTCTTTTCTACTCAGGTCTGTTTGGGGTTCTAAAAGCTTCTCATATCTGGATGGGCCTGCCCTTCTGGATATTTGGGAAATTCTCTGAGATGATTCCCTGAAGTATATTTCCAATACCATTGACCTCTTTCTCCACGCCCTCCTCAATACCAACTAGCCTTAAATTAGGCTTCCTAATTGTACCTTGGACCTCCTGAAGCGCTCTCTCATATTTCCTAGATTTGGATTGACTCATTTTCTGTTCTTTATAATACCTAAATTATCTTCAGCCCCGGAAATTCTCTCCTCTGCATTGTTTAACCTGCTATCAAAGCTATCTACTTTATTTTTCATCTCCCTTGCTTCTAATTGCTCCCTTTTTATGCCTTGCGTCTCTTGTTTTAGATCATGTATGGATTTCTTTATCTCCTTGATTTCCTTTTGAGTGGTTAGCACAGTAGCTTTATTTTCTTTGGACATTTGCTGGAGTTTGGTCACG
Source organism: Megascapheus bottae (assembly GCF_031878675.1). Lineage (NCBI taxonomy): Eukaryota > Metazoa > Chordata > Mammalia > Rodentia > Geomyidae > Megascapheus > Megascapheus bottae. Next base: position 254,386 of record NW_028327448.1, on the reverse strand, counting down.
TTTTTATTTGTGGATTCTATGAATTCATCCATCTTTCTTTGAAAAACCTTTATTATGGCCTCCTTTATGTTTTCTTCTTTTTCACTTATCACCTTGTTTTTGCTTTCCTCTTGTTCAGGTATGGCTTCCTCCATTATCTCTTTCTTTATATTTTCACATTTTCCATTAATGATGTTTATCAGTTGCGTTTGTGTAGCACTTGGAAGACTCTCCTCCAGGTTTGCCAGTGACTGTTCCATTCTCTATTTACATTGGGTGGGGGATGTTGTTTCTTGATTTGACATTTTTCTTGAGTTTCTTGTTCTGCCCATTTGAAAATGGGAGCAAGATTACTACTAAATACGATTATAGTTTTTCAGATATAACCAACCTAGACTTCTGTAGCTGGCAGACACTAGATGTTCAAAAGTTTTGATTGGTATTATCACTCTTTATTTTTGTGCACTTACAGACAGTCTAATACAACCACTGATAAGCGATTTATACCCAAAAATATAAGCCTCTCAATTCAATCTCTATTGTCTTTAAGTCCCTCTGAGCCTAGAGAATAATTAACCACCTACATATACAATATTGCTCAACAGCCATCAAGTATAGATCCGTGCAGTATGAGGGTTGAAAGACGAGCAGAGGTCCAGAGATAGAAAAAAAAATGAGAGAGGTCAGGGGAGGTACAAAAGGATTAACGGTGGAGTATAAGAATATTGTAGTAATGAAGAAAAGGTATAGCATAAGGTTAACTGACATAATTTGGTAAGTAGGTAGCATATTTGAGTACAAAGTTTGGAAAGTATTAGAATAAAACTTATGTGTTGCTGCACGACTAGCTCTTAGCCCAACCAGTGGCCTCACAGTGGACCAAGGGATGGATCTGTTTTTCTTGTCTACGTTGAGGGAAAGGGGTATTTCACAAGATGCAGAAGCGAAGATTTCAGAAGCAAATGCTGTGAGTGAATTAGCTCATAAAAAGCATTTTTATTTCCTTTTATCTTTCTGCCAGTGTTGGGGCTTGAATTCAGGGCCTGAGCACTGTCCTCGGGTTTTCTCAAGTCTAGCCCTCTGCCACTTGAGCCACAGTGCCACATCTAGATTTTCTATCTATGTGATACTGAGCAATCAAACCCAGATCTTCATGGATGCTAGGCAAGCACTCTACCACTATGCCAAACTCTCAACTCTGATATAGTAATTATAAAGTCATCATCATCATCATCATATCCAAATATCTTTTCTCCTAAAAAGAATGAACACTTAACTGTGTCTCACGCTTTTTTTTTAATTTCACTAATTCTTCTGTGTTTTTCCCTCTTGCATTTTTTACACATGACAGCAAAGCTAATCATCAGAAAAAAGTGATTAGGATACAGAAACCTAATAATATCCTAGTAGATTGACCTCAAAAATATGTGCAAGATGCCCTGTGTGTTTGAGCTAGTGGTAGAGTACTTGGCTACCACGCAAAAAGACTCAGGTTTGATTCCTCAGTACCACATACATAGAAAACGCTGCAAGTGGTGCTGTGGCTCGGTGGGACAGCTAAAGCCTAAAGAAAGCCCAAGAACAATGTTTACACTCTGAGGTCAAGTCCCAAGACTAGCAAAAACAAAAAAAAATTGACCAGGAGCAAAATGCAGGCAGAGAAGGCACTGTGAAGCAAATGTTTTGTAAAGGATGAGGGCAATATTGACCCTTAAGTTTGGATCTTACCTAAGAAAGGCTCCTTGAGCCTGAGACCAGACTGGTAGTTGGTCCTAATGGAAGACATTGGGATTGGACAAATAAGGTGTGCTGTTTACTACACCCACATGTATATTGTGAGATTGGAGGAGAGATTCAGCCTCCAATATGTCTTTTGTGAGTTCTTCTGTGAGGAAGGATCTTTGGTCATTGGGCCCTGAAAGGTGACCCTGCCTCCCTCACAATGGAACAGAATATGGAACCCTGGTAACCAAGCCACTGTAACTAACAACCAGCTCAAGCCAGCTCACTTGGCCTGTGGCTCAGGAGGAAGAAAGATGTTGCTGTGCTGTTGCCAAAGGTCAGGAAACTCGAGTCTCAGGCATGGAAGTTGTGGATGTCTTACTCGAAGATGTACATGCTAGATCATTGCCAAGCCACAAATCCAGTATAACAGGCCTTTCTCTAAGAAGAAGGCCAGGAAACATCCAGGGCAACCAGATGAGGTATATTTCTAAGAAGAAATGTATTTGACCCCATCATCCTCCCTACACACTACAACTTTCTTTTTTTCATTTTTTATTGTAATTAGTAAAAGGGTTACATGATATTCAGCAGATAGAAGGTGCATTAATTCACATATATTGATACCTTTCACATGTCTTGGTACCCATTTCCCTCCAACCCCACACCCCCCACCCGTCTTGGTTTTCCCCCCTTCCCTATCAAATTTCAAATATCCAAATACAAATAAATTCAATATATCAGATAACAAAGTGAGATACTATACCAATATGGGATAACCAAGGGACAGCAAAGAAGATGAGAGAGAACATAGTACATTAAGGACAACAATCATTCATTATATGGCTTTTGTTTCAATATCCTGGAGGTTTCAATTAGGTTCACATTATATGGCCTTATATATGGCCTTTTGCTCTATTGCAAATCTCTGCTAGTAGAGCCCAATTTTTCTACTGATTATGACGAATGAGGGAAACCACTGAGCCTAAGTTCCTTTGAGTCTGGCTTACTTCACTTAATATGATTTGTTCTAAGTCTTTCTATTTTCTAACAAATGGGGCGATGTCATTTTTCTGACAGCAGCGTAGAATTCCATTGTGTACAAATACCACAACTTGTTGATCCACTCATCAACTGAGGGACATCTGGGTTGGTTCCATATCTTTGCTATGGTGAATAGTACTGCAATGAACATTGTTGTGCTAGTGGGTTTAGTATACCCTTGTTTCTGGATTGTTGGGTAAATGCCAAGTAGTGGAATTGCTGGGTCATAGCGGAGTTCTATGTTTAACCTTTTGAGGGACTGCCACACTGCTTTCCATAGTGGTTGAACGAGTTTTCACTCCCACCAACAGTGTAGTAGTGATCCCTGCTGACCACATCCCCTCCAGCATTTGTTGTCATTCGTTTTCCTGATTCTGGCCATTCTAACTGGAGTGAGGTGGAATCTTAGACTTGTTTTGATTTGCATTTCTTTTATGACTAGAGATGTGGAGCATTTCTTCATGTGTCTATAGGCCATTTTTGTTTCTTCTTCAGAGAAGACTCTCTTTAAGTCTTTGGCCCATTTTGTAATGGGATGGGTGATACTTTGGAGGTTAGTTTTGGAGTGATTCAATTTTTTGAGTTGTTGATATATTTTAGATATGAGGCCTTTGTCCATTGTTTGGTTGGTGAAGATCTTCTCAGACTCTGTAGGCTTCCTGATTAGTTTACTAGCTATATCCGTGGCCATACAAAAGCTCTGCAGTTTAATGCAGTCCCACGTATCCAGCCTTTCTCTGATTTGTTGTGATTCTTGGTCCTTATTAAGAAAGTTTCGACCTGTGCCAAGGAGGCCTAGTGTATCTCCTATTCCTTCCTGTAAACATTTCAGTGTGTCAGCTTTTACCGCCAGGTCTTTGATCCATTTGGAGTTAATTCTAGTGCAAGGTGACAAAGAAGGATCCAACTTTAGTTTTCTGCAGGTGTTTAACCAGTTCTGCCAGCACAACTTGTTGAAGAGGCTATCTTTCTTCCATTCTATTTTTTTGGCTCTCTTGTCAAAGATTAGGTGGCCATAGGTCTGTGTTTTAATATCTGGTTCCGCAGTTCTACTCCATTGGACTTCAGGCCTGTTCTTGTGCCAGTACCAAACTGTTTTGAGAATTATAGCAGTGTAATAGAGTCTAAAGTTTGGAATTGAAATTCCTCCAGCGCTGGTCTTTCTGCTAAGAAGTGTTTTTGCTATACGGGGTCTTTTATTATTCCATATGAAATTTTGAATTGCCTCTTCTATTTCTTTAAAGAATGACATTGCGATGTTGATGGGTATTGCATTGAATTTGTAGATAGCCCTTGGCAAGATTGTCATTTTCACAATGTTGATTCTTCCAACCAGGAGCACGGGAGGTTTTTCCATTTCCTTAGTTCTGCTTTAATTTCCTTTTTTAGGGTTTTAAAGTTTTCATCTAAACGGTCCTTTACATTCTTAGTTAAGCTAATTCCTAGGTACTTTATTTTCTTTGAGGCTATTGTGAAAGGATTTTCTTTCCTGATTATTGCCTCGTTCCTCTCACTGTTGGCGTAAAGGAAGGCAGTTGATTTGTGAGGGTTTATTTTATGGCATGCTACCCTTCCAAAGCTTTGAATCAGCTCAAGGAGCTTGGGAGTAGAGTCTATAGGATTCTTTAAGTACAGAATCATGTCATCTGCAAAGAGGGATAGTTGTATTTCCTCTTTCCCTACTTGGATCCCCTTTATGCTTGCTTCTTGCCTTATTGCACTGCCTAGGAATTCTAGTACTATGTTAAAAAGGAGTGGAGAGAGTAGGCATCCTTGTCTTGTTCCTGATTTTAGAGGGAATGGCTTTAGATTTTCACCATTAAGTATAATACTAGCAGTGGGTTTCTCATACACAGCCTTTATTACTTTGAGTAATGTTCCATGGATTCCTAGTTTCTCCACATCTTTTCTCATAAAGGGGTTTTGGATCTTGTCAAATGCCTTTTCCGCATCTATTGAGACAATGATTTGATTTTTGTCCTTGCTCCTGTTGCTGTGTTGAATTATATTAATAGATTTGTGTATGTTGAACCAGCTTTGCCTCCCTGTGATGAATCCAGTTTGATAATAGTGTACGATTTTTTTGGTGAGTTGTTGTAGACGGTTGGTCAGTATTTTGTTGAGAAGTTTTGCATCGATGTTCATCAAAGAAATGGGTCTATAGTCCTCTTTCTTTGATGAATCTCTGTCTGGTTTGGGGATGAGGGATATACTGGCTTCACAGAATGAGTTTGGTAAAGAACCTTCATTTTCAATTTCGTTGAAGAGCTTGAGCACTATTGGTGTGAGCTCTGCTTTGAAGACCTTATAGAATTCAGCTGTGAATCCATCTGGCCCTGGGCTCTTTTTAAGTGGAAGTTGTCTAATTTCCATTTCTATTTCAGAGCTTGAAATAGGCCTGTTGAGTTGGGTTCGCTCTTCTTGGTTCAGTGTGGGTATGTTAATATTGTCAAGAATTCATCCATTTCTTCTAGATTCTCAAATTTGTTGGCGCAAAGGTTTGAGAAGTATTCCCTCATGATATTCTGGATCTTGGTAATTTCTGTCGTGATATTACCATTTTCATCTGCGATATTGGTTATTTCGATATGCTCTCTTCTTTTTTTGGTAAGATTTGCTAAGAGCTTGTCAATTTTGTTAATTCTTTTAAAGAACCAACTCCTTGTTTTGTTGATTCTTTCTATAGTTTTTTTTTATTCCAAATCATTTAATTCTGCTTTGATTTTAATAATTTTCTTTCTCCTAATGGGTTTAGGGTTGGTTTGTTGCTCTTTTTCCAGGAGGTTAAGGTGAGACATTAACTAGTTGGTTTGCCATTTTTCCAACTTGCTGTTGTGGGTACTCAGCGCTATAAATTTTCCTCTGAGTACTGCCTTTGTTGTGTCCCTAAGGAGTTGATATTTGTGTGATCCTTATTGTTAAATTTCATAAACAGTTGGATATCTGTTCTGATCTCTTCGATTACCCATTGTTTTTGATTCAACAATGTGTTGTTCAGTCTCCATGAGTTACAGGGTTTTCGTTGGTGGAGATATGTGTTCAGTTCCAATTTGATGCCTTTATGGTCTGAGAGTGTGCATGGAAAAATTTCTGTGTTTCTGAATCTGTCCAGGTTTGTTTTTTGGCCTAAGATATGGTCTATTTTGGAAAATGTTCCATGTGCTGCTCCACGTATATTGTGTTGTTGCTGGGTGGACTATTCTACAGATGTCTGTTAGATCTAGTGGGTCTATATAGTTGTTCAGTTCTAAGTATTCTCTGTTGAGTTTTTGCCTTGTTGATCTGTCCATAGGTGAGAGTGGTGTGTTTAACTCACCAACAATCACTGTATTTCGATCTATGTATGGTTTCAGTGTAAGTAAAGTTTGCTTGATGAAGTTTGGAGCTCTGGGAATGGGTGTGTAAATATTTAGGATCGTTATGTCTTCCTGGAGGAAGGATCCCTTTAGTAGTATGTAGTAACCTTCTTTGTCTTTTCTTACTAATTTTAGTTTGAAGTCTATTGTATCTGATATGAGGATGGCAACTCCAGCCTGTTTATGGGGGCAGTTAGCTTGATAGAGTTTATTCCAACCGCTCACTTTCAAAAGATGATTGTTTTTGGGTAAGATGTGTCTCTTGAAGACAGCAGAACGATGGCTCTTGGTTTTTGATCCAACTAGACAGCCTATGCCGTTTAATTGGAGAGTTAAGTCCATTGATATTGAGAGTTAGGATTGAGAGATATTTATTAGTTCCTACCATTTTTAAAAGCTTTTAGTAGGGCCTGTGTCTTGACAGTTCTTGTGGTCCTTAGATGGTATGCTGTTTAGGTGCCATTTCTTTCCCTATATTGCATTTATTTTGGTTTTCTATGTATAGAGCATCTTTGAGAATTCTCTGTAGTGTTGGTTTTCTTTCGACATATTGTTGCAGCTTTTCCCTGGAATGGAATGTTTTTATTGTTCCCTCAGTTATGAATGAGAGCTTAGCTGGCTACAGTATTCTTGGTTGGTAGTTATTTGAATTAAGGGCATGACATATATGCTTCCAGTCACTTCGTGCTTGCATGGTCTCTGCTGAGTAATCTGGGGTGATTCTGATTGGTTTGCCTTTATATGTTACTGAACGCTTTTCCTGGCTGCCTTTAGGATCCTTTTTTTGGTTTCTACTGATCCAGTTCGGATTACGATGTGGCGGTGAGATGTTCTTTTCTGTTCAGGTCTGTTTGGGGTTCTAAAAGCTTCTTGTATCTGGATGGGTCTGCCCTTCTGGATATTTGGGAAATTCTCTGATATGATTCCCTGAAGTATATTTCCAATACCATTCACCTCTTTCTCCAGACCCTCCTCAATACCAATTAACCTTAAATTAGGCTTCCTAATTGTATCTTGGACCTCCTGAAGCGCTCTCTCATTTTTCCTAGATTTGGATTGACTCATTTTCTGTTCTTTCTCTATAATAACTAAATTATCTTCAGCCCCGGAAATTCTCTCCTCTGCATTTTCTAATTTGCTATCAAAGCTATCTACTTTATTTTTCATCTCCCTTGCTACTAATTGCTCTTTTTTGATGCCTTGCATCTCTTCTTTTAGATCATGTATAGATTTCTTTAGCTCCTTGATTTCCATTTGAGTGGTTAGCTCAGTAGCTTTATTTTCTTTGGACATTTCCTGGAGTCGCTCACCTTTTTATTTGTGGATTCTATGAACTCATCCATCTTTCTTTGAACAGCCTTTATTATGGCTTCCTTTATGGCTCCTTCTTTTTCACTTATCACCTTGTTTATGGTTTCCTCTTGTTCAGCTATGGCTTCCTCCCTTATCTCTTTCTTTATATTTTCACATTTTTCATTAATGATGTTTATCAATTGCATTTGTACAGCACTTGGAAGACTTTCCTCTAGGCTTGCCAGTGACTGTTCCATTGGCTGTTTACATTGGGTGGGTGATGTGGGAGGTGTTGTTTCATGGTTTGACATTTTTCTTGAGTTTCTTGTTCTGCCCATTTGAAAATGGGAGCAAGATTAATACTAAACACGATTATAGTTTTTCAGATATAACCAACCTAGACCTCTGTAGCTGGCAGACTCTAGATGTTCACGAGTTTTGATTGGGGTTATCACTCTTTCTTTTCGTGCAGTTACCGACTAGTCTAATTTTTCACTGATAAGCAATTTATATTCAAAACAATAAGCTTCTCAATCCAATCTCTATTGTCTTTAAGTCCCTCTGAGCCTAGAGTATAATTAAACACCTAGATATACAATGTTGCTCAACAGCCATCAAGTGTAGATCCATGCAGTATAAGGGTTGAAAGAGGAGCAGAGGTCCAGATAGAAAAATAGAATGAGAGAGGTCAGGGGGTAAGTAGGTAGAGTATTTGGAAAGTATTAGAATAAAACTTATGTGTTGCTGTGCGACTAGCTCTTAGCCCAACCAGTGACCTCACTGTGGACCATTGGATGGATCTGCGAGCTTCCGTCTGAGCGCGGTTGGCGGACGTTTTCCTGTGCTGCTTCCAGGGGCGTCCCCAAGCCAAGGGTCTGGGGATTGAGAGTTTCAGGAGCTCTCAGGGGGACCAGCAGGAGGCCCCTCTGTTCCCAGGGGCGGGGCCCAGCTGGGGATGTGGGCTCCAAGGGCGGAGCCGCGCCTTTTTGGTTCTCAGAAGGGGAGCTGGGCTGCTGGTAGGCCCTTCAGATCCCTGCTGTGTTTCCACTGCTTTGTCAGAGTCTGCGACTGTGGGGGGGGCCCTGGGTGGTGTCTTGCTGAGGATTCCCAGCTGGAGGATGCCCTGCTGGAGAATTGAGGAGGGGCAGATGCTGGCTCCTATTTACCCGCACCCCCTACCCACTTTTGTAAGGCAGGGTCCCAAAGTCCTCCACTCTCCAGATCCAGTGGCCTGGGTGAGGAGCCTGGTGGGTGGGTGGGAGCTGGGACAGCTCCGCCTCCCCTGGTGGGGTGCTGAGTCTTAGGGTGCACCCGCTTGTCAGTCTCCAGTCAGAGGGCTGGGGCTTGAATTCAGGTCCTAAGCACTGTCCTCGGGTTTTCTCAAGTATAGCCCTCTGCCACTTGAGCCACAGTGCCACATCTAGATTTTCTATCTATGTGATACTGAGCAATCAAACCCAGATCTTCATGGATGCTAGGCAAGCACTCTACCACTATGCCAAACTCTCAAGACTGACATAGTAATTATAAAGTCATCATCATCATATCAATATATCCTTTCTCCTACAAAGAATGAACACTTATCTATGTGTGTAATGCTTTGTTTTAAAATTCACTGATTCTTCTGTGTTTTTCCCTCTTGCATTTTTTACACATGACAGCAAAGTTAATCATCAGGAAAAAATTGATTAGGATACAGAAACCTAATAATATCCTAGTAGATTGACGTCAAAAATATGTGCAAGATGCCCTGTGTGTTTGACCTAGTGGGAGAGTCCTTGGCTACCACGCAAAAAGACTCACGTTTGATTCCTCATTACCACATACATAGAAAACGCTGCAAGTGGTGATGTGGATTGTTGGGACAGGTAAAGCCCAAAGAAAGCCCAAGAACAATGTTCACACTCTGAGGTCAAGTACCAAGACTAGCAAAAACAAAAAAAAATTCGACAAGGGGCAAAATGCAGGCAGTGAAGGCAGTGTGAAGCAAATGTTTTGTAAAGGATGAGGGCAATATTGACCTTAAGTTTGGATCTTACCTAAGAAAGGCTCCTTGAGCCTGAGACCAGACTGGTAGTTGGGCCTAGTGGAAGACATTGGGATTGGACAAATAAGGTTTGCTGTTTACTACATTCACATGTACATTGTGAGATTGGAGGAGAGATTCAGCCTCCAGCATGTCTTTGTTGAGGTCTTCTGTGAGCAAGGATCTTTGGTCATTGGGCCCTGAAAGGTGACCCTGCCTCCCTCACAATGGAACAGAATATGGAAACCTGGTAACCAAGCCACTGTAACTAACAACCAACTCAAGCCAGATCACTTGGCCTGTGGCTGAGGAGGAAGAAAGATGTTGCTGTGCTGTTGCCAAAGGTCAGGAAACTCGAGTCTCAGGCATGGAAGTTGTGGCTGTCTTACTCGAAGATGTACATGCTAGATCATTGCCAAGCCACAAATCCAGTTTAACAGTCCTTTGTCTAAGAAGAAGGCCAGGAAAATCCAGGGCAACCAGATGAGGTATATTTCTAAGAAGAAATGTATTTGACCCCATCATCCTCCCCACACACTACAACTTTATTTTTTTAAATTCTTTTTATTGTAATTAGTAAAAGGGATACATGATATTTACCAGATAGAAGGTGCATTAATTCACATACATTGATAGCGTTTCACATGTCTTGGTACCCATTTCCCTCCAAAACCACACCCCCACCCGTCTGATTTTTGCACTGCCTAGGAATTCTAGTAGGATGTTAAAAAGGAGTGGAGAGAGTGGGCATCCTGAATGCTACCCCTTACCCCTTTTATGCAAAGCTTAGGCCTGTGGCATTTTAATCACAATTCAACGCTCTGTTTTTTGCTGGTTAAGTAGAGGTAAAAATCTTATGGAATTTATTGCATGGCTGATTTTGAACTGGAATCCTCAGGTCTCAGCTTATCTTGAGTAGCTATGATTACAGTACTTTTACAACCTGTATGCTCATACACATCGCTTCTGATCCAAACACTCATTGTTCAATTTAACTAACAAGATGTGAGGAAAGATGATTGACTGTAATTTACTAGATGGGCTTACAGTGAGTGTATATTTCCACTTCCACTCTGAAGCCAGGGAAATGTTTCTGGTACATGTTTCAACTATCTCCCAAAGAGGAAATAATGTGTGAGTACGTTTGCTAGTATTTCAGATAGGAGATGTACTTTGGTGTTTGGAACCTGTTGAGCAGAGTGTATCAGCTGGGGTGTGATAACAGAGATGATGTTACAGACAGTAATATTTTCATAACAGACAGACTTAATCCAGATCCTTGGATTTCAGGCCTTGAGAAGATAGAATTACAAGTGTTAGCTGCCACCATCACCTGGTTCATTTTGGAAACCTTAATTGCTTCTCATTTGTTCCTTTCCTTTTTTGGAAGATTGATCTAAGCTGGCTGATTGTGCATCACAATGAAGTGATTGGCCTCAGGAATTGCAAATATTTGTTTCATCAGCACGGAATGAATGAAAGTTGATCTAAACCCAATAGTATTTTCCTTCTGATAAATAGGGAACTCACTTATATCATTTTCCTTGCCTTTGCTTTCCCAAAGCAAGCAACATGTTTCTTAAAAACTATACTTCATGAGAATATTATAATTAGAATCTATCTTCTGCACACTTCAGAATAGTCCTTGCATTTATAAACTTATATTACAATATTAGGTTGAAGAATGGTGACTGTTAGTTTCATAACTATTTCATATTTTTTACTCTTTAAGGCTCATTAACTCAAGAAGGGATTAAAGACATTTAGATAATAGTAGATCATAGCTGCTGCTGATTTGATGTGTGTGCAGATGATACACAGATTTATTAGGATTACTCAAAAGTTTTGTTCAAATTTTCAGTAGTAGACTGCTATGCTAACTGGAAGGTGATAGTAATGACGCTGAAATTCTATGAATCAGCTATGAAGCAGAATTTCAGGGGAGAGTATTTGCTAGGGACTTAATTTCTAAGACGCATATCAAGAATATTGAACTATAGCACCAAATGATGGAGGACTCAACGTCACATTTTGTTTGTTTTATGCAAGTCCTGGGACTTGAACCCAGGGCCTGGCAACTGTCCTTAAATTTTTTTTTTGCTTCAGGCTAGTGTTCTACCATTTGATCCACAGCTCCACCTCCAGATTTTTGGTAATGAACTGTAAATAAGGATATCATGCAATTTGTTTGGGCTGGATTCAAACCTGATTCTCTGTAGATAGGATTCCAAGTGTGAGCGCACAGAGCCTGGCTAGTATCATTCATCATTCAAGTCATGGGACTGCAATTCTGCAACTGGGTCTTGTCACTGAGCTTTTCAGCTCAAGACTACTGCCCTATCCCTTGAGCCATAGGGCCACTTCTGGGTTTCTGGTCACATGGACTTCAGTGCCCAGGCTGACTTTGAACTGCTATCCTTGGATCCCAGCCTCTTGAGTAGCTACATTTACAAGTGTGAGCCACCATACCCGGCTAAATTATTTTTTAAGTTAATTTTTTTGTTAAGTCAATATATAGTTGGCATATGGTTACATAAGTAATGAACACATTTCTTAAGAAAATTGTTATCCCCTCCCTCCTTTTTCTCTGTTTTCCTACCCTCAGCCCCCTCTCCACCCAGATTGTTCAGTTCATTTCCGTTTAGTGTCTTCCAAGTATCACTGTTCAATTGGTTCACCCTTTTTCCTTTGTTTTTTTTTTTACCATTTTATTATACCCTCTCCATTCCCCAAATCACCTAAACCTATGTACAAGACACAGGGTACCCGAATTCAACACAGTGACCACAGAGAATAAAACTAAAGGGAAAAAGAAGAAAAGAGGTAAAAAGCAAAGAAAATGAAAGAACATCATACAGTACCTTAGAAGCAACAACACTGAAAAAACAAAACATAAAACCTTGGGCTGATAATGAAGCTTGCCTAGCATGTATGAAACCCTGGATTCCATTCCTCAGCACCACATAAACAAAAACTGGAAGTGCCACTGTGACTCAGCTGGTAGATTACTAACGTTCAGCACAGAGTGTCTCCAAGTGACAAAAATCTGTCACATTTAAGTCAGGCTTCAAAACATTGCTAGGAACCAGTTATGTGATTTGGAAAAAAGTCCAGTTTTCAAAAAATCACTAGCCAGGCGCTGGAGGGTCATAATTGTCATTCTACTAGCCAGGGAGAAGGTGATTCAAAGCCTTTGCAAGCAAAAAAACGAAAACAAAAAAAACTGTAAGATTCTTCTCTCCACTTAGCCCCCCAAAAACTAAGTGGAGTTGTGGCTAAAACTGGTACAGCATTAGCCTTGAGGAAAAAGAACTAAGAGACCTTGCCCAGGTCCAAAGTTCAAGCTCCCCACCAAGAAAGAAAAAAAAGGAGTCCAGATACCTTAGTTTCAAAAGTATATCTGGATATCTTAGTAGATTTTTCTCATCTTTTCTCATTCATCTGATGGAACCACATAATCTTGATCCTGATTTGACTAAGAGCCTGCATTGTGCTTAATAAATTCATTCCACATATTCCAGTAGAATTTGGACAGCTAACAGCCACTTACCAATGCTTTATTCTACCTTTAGGCCAGTATGTCTTCATACCATCTACACAGTCAGCTATATCATCTTTCCAGAAGTATCATTGAGTGTAGAATACTCAGAACTAAAATAATTGCATAAAGATGTAATAAAACCCCTTGATTCATTAAGAAAATTTCTGTACCACTTAGAGCAAGTACATTAGTGGTATTTACTTCTAGCCTCTTTTTAAAAAAATTTATTAACATTGAATTTTACATCATATTTCAAATGTCATGTTTAACCAACAAGTATTCAAGAAGGGAATCGCTATACAATCACTGGCACATAGATTTTAGAATATAGTAAAAATTATGCTGAGTCATTGTATGTCATAGATACAGATTAATCTATAATAAAACACATGTCTATAGAGTGTATAGTCTATCCTAGATTTTTATGTCTATGTAGTTATGTTTATATCTCCAAAATTATGTCCAGAACTTTGGGTATCAACTATTCAATCATCGCTCTACTACTGTTTGAAACTAATATCCATATATTAAGGATACCATGTACCTTTTGTTCCTTGGTCTTGACTTATCTCACTCAACAGGATTCACTCTAATTTCATCCACTACCCCAAAAATGCCATTATTATTTTTTCTATTTATGTATTTATTTTTATTGTAATTTATAGAAGGGTTACATTATATTCACCAGATAGAAGGTGCATTACTTCTCAAACTTTGATATCCCATGTAATGATATGGTCCCCATTTCCCTTCCCCTACCCCCACTCATGTTCATTTCCCCCCTTCACTATCCAATTTCAAATAACCAATTAGGCACATATGAAATATATCAGAAAACAAGGTGAAATATTGTAACAATATGATATAACCAAGGGATAGCAAAAGAGATAAGAGATCACATAGTTCATTAAGGACAACAATCACTCATTATATGAGTTTTGTTTCTTTATCTAGGAGGTCCTTACATTTAGTGTCATACTATTTGTCACGATGTCTCTAGATTTTGTTCTATTATAAATCTCTGGTAGCAGAGCCCAAGGTTTCTACTGAATTTGACAAATGAGGGAGACTCTTGGGCCTATGTTCCTTTGAGTTTGGCTTACTTCACTTAATATGATTTTTTTCCTTTTCATCCATTTCCCCGAGAATGCCATTATTTTATCTTGTCGGTTGGCTATGTATCATTCCATTGTGTGTGTGTGTGTGTGTGTGTGTGTGTGTGTGTGTGTGTGTGTATCACATTTTTTGTAGTAGGGCATCTGGTTGTTTCCATCATCCAGCCTCATTTTCAGTCATCTACTGAGTGGCATCTGGGTTGGTTTCATAGCTTTGCTATGGTAAATAGTGCTGCAATGAGCATCATTGTGCTAGTGGATTTAGTATGTCCTTTTTTCTGGACAATTGGGTAGATGCCAAGTAGTGGATTTGCTGGATCATAGGGGAGCTCTATGTTCAGTCTTTTGAGGAACCACCACACTGCTTTCCCTAGTGGTTGAACGAGTTTACACTCACACCAACAGTGTAGGTGTGATCCCCCCTGGTCACTTCCCCACCAGTATCTCTTATTAGATTTTTTGATAATGGCCATTCTGACTGGAGTCAGGTGGAATCTCAAAGTTGTTTTGAATTTCATTTCCCTTATTGCTAGAGATATGGAGCATTTCTTCATGTGGCTAAAGCCCATTTTAATTTTTTCTTCAGAGAATACTCTTTTAAGTCTTTAGCCCACCTTTTAGTAGGATGGTTGTTTCTTTGAAGATTTGTTTGGGAGAGATTCATTTTTTTTCAGCTATAGATATATTTTAGATAACTACATATATATTTGTAGAAAAAAGAATGGAAGCCATCATGCTGGCTCACAAGTTAATTTCAGCTACTTAGGAGGCTCAGGGCTTAGGATCACAGGTCAAAGCCAACCAGGGCCCTACAGTGTGTGAGATCAAACTCTGTGAACATAAAATGACTGTAAGAGGAATCTCACAGCCTGGGAATGTAGCCTAATGGTAGAGTGCTCACCTAGAATGCATGAAGACCTAGGTTCTATTCACCGGTACCGCATATTCAGAAAAAAGCTAGAAGTGGTGCTGTGTCTCAAGAGGCAGAGCACTCACCTTGGGCAAGCGAGTCCAATGAAAATGTCTAGGCCCTGAGTCCAAGCCCTAGCACTGGCAAAAAGAAAAAAAAGAGCAATCTTACTTAAGTAACAAGGAATGTACCCTATATTTATACAGACTGAAAAATTCATTAAGAAATTAGAAAATATGTATAAAGTGCATAATTTCTTTTGTGTGTTGGCACTGGGTCTTCAACTGAGCGCTTCAGCTCTATCCCTGACCTTTTCTGCTCAAGGCTAGCACTCTACCATTGCAGCCCCAAATCAACTATCTTCAATTGAGATATAAGCGAGGAATATTTCAGGGTGCTTCATGAAAAACATTTTTATAAATTGAAACTTTCAACACAGTCTTATTTTAGTATGAATGTTGAGATGGGAAGAGACAGAAAAAGTGAAATGTTTCCTGATCCCCATAGAGAAGAGACTCAGCAGAACCACTGTGGTCTGCAGGCTTCTTTGTGAGTTTTGTTTGCTTGTTTGATTTTTGTCAATTGTGGGGCTTGAACTCTGGGCCTGGGCACTGTCCCTGAGCTCTTCAGCTCAAGGCTAGTGCTTTAATCTGTGAGCCACAGTGCCACTTCTGGTTTTTCTGGCAGTTAACTGGGTACTTTGGCTGGCTTTAAACTTTGATTCTCAGATCTTAGCCTCCTGAGTAGCTAAGATTATAGGTGTGAGGTACCATCACCAGGCTGCTGCTCTGTTACTATGCAGGTTCTGGATCAAGAACTTCAAGTTCTTACTTCAATTTTTTCTTCTCTTGCCTGATACTCTGCCATTTGAACAGCCCCATTTCGTGGTCTTTGTTGGTTAATGAGAGATATTATGATTTTCTAATATTCAGAGCAATGATTATAAAACCCAGCATTTTACTTACTTGAATAAATTAAGAGACAGGACCTAGTGAGATGGAAAACAAAATTTTTTTTCAAGTTGCTATCCTGTTCTAATGCATAAGTCTGGCTATTTTGCTTACACACAAATATGTATTTTAACGATTTCTACTCTATTTTTGCTTAGCTTAAAACCACCACTGCCATTTCATAGATTTTTTGTTGTTGTTTGCGGTGCTTGAACTCTGTGCCTGGGCTGTTCCTCAGATCTTCAGTTCAATGCCAGTGCTCTACTACTTTTGATTTGGCCAGTCCTGGGCTTGAACTCAGGGACTGAGCACTGTCCTTATATTTTCTCAAGGCTAGGGCTCTACCACTTCAGCCTCAGCACCACTTCCAGCATTTTTCTATGTATGTGATATTGAGGAATTGAACCCAGGTCTTCGTGCATGCTAGGCAAGCACTCTACCACTAGGCCAAACTCCCAGCCCAAAATTATTCATCATTACTATTAGCTATCTTCTTTTTTTATTATTGATTCGTCATGGTGCTTGGACTTTGGGCCTGGACTGTCCCTGTCCTCTTCAGCTCAAGGCTAGCGCTCTTCCTCTACAGCTCCATTTTTGGTTTCTGGTAGTTAATTGGTGATGTAAGTCTCACAAACATATGTGTCCAGGCTGGCTTTGGGCTTTGAACCAAGATCCTCCAATCTCAGCCTCCATAGTAGGTAGAATTACACGCTTCAGCCAACAGTGCCTGACTGTTTGATGTCTCTGTCTCTGTCTCTCTGTCTCTGTCTGTCTCTGTCTGTCTGCCTGTCTCTCTCTCTCTCTCTGCCTCTCTCTGCCTCTCTCTGTGTCTTTCTCTCTGTCTCTCTCTCTGTCTCTCTCTCTCTCTGTCTGTCTCTCTCTGTCTCTCTCTCTCTCTTTTGGTTGTAAGACTTTAATTGTGCACCTGGGCAATGTCCCTGGGCTCTTCAGCTCAAGGCTACAATCTTAAACACCTTGAGCCACAGTGTCACTTCTGGTTTTCTGGTGCTTAAATGGAAGTAAGAGTTTCATGGACTTTAGTGTCTGGCCTGGCTTTGAACTGTGATCCTCAGAACCCAACCTTCTGAGATCATTTCCAGCTTTTTTTTGGTGTAAGTGGTACAGAGTAATTGAACACAGGGCTTTGTGCATACTAGGCAAGCAAACTACCACTAGTGTGCACTCCAGCCTTAGATAAGGGCTTTCTTTTTCTTTTTTTCACACATGGGGCTTGAACTCTGGGCCTGGATGTTTAGCTTAAGCTCTTCAGCTCAAGGCAAGAGCTCTACCACTTGAGGCACATTGTCATTTTGAATTTTCTGGATTATTTGGAAATAAGATTCTCACAGATTTTTATGCCTGGGCCGTCTTTGAACCTCGATCCTCCAGGGTAGCTAGGATTACCAGGCTGAGCCACCAGTCACGGGCATTAAATTATTATTTTTTGCATGTCCTATGGCTTCAACTCATGGCCAGAGCACTGTCCTAGGGCTTGCTCAAGGATAGCACTTTACTTCAGCCAGCCAACTCCCGGTCCAAATAGGCCACTCTTGAAGCTAGAATTACAGAGATCTGCCATAATACTGGCATGTTGTTATCTAAGTATATAATTTTTCTTCTATTTTTGATGGCTTTTCCTTAGTGTACATATTTTCTACATATTTTTGGAAAACTTCCTTCCCACTGGGGCCATAAGTTAAGCCTAGTGGAAGAGTTCTTGCCGAGCATGAATGAAGACCCAAGTTCAATTCCTCAGCAGGACATAGATAAAAAAAATCAAAGTGGTGCTGTGGCACTTGTGATAGAACTTGTGCCTTAAGAATAAACAAAAACAAAAACAAGGATCGTGCTCAGGTCCTGAGTCTAAGCCCAGTCCTGGCAAAAAAAAATTCTGCCCAAAGTAGACATTTAAACTTATTGTACTTTTCAAAAAATTTGTTGTCAAGGTGATATACAAAGAGATTACTGTTACATATGTAATGAGTACATTTCTTGTAAACACTGTTACCCCCTCCCCCTTTTCTCTTTCCCTTGCCCCAAGTCATAAATTTCATTTACAACAAATATATATGTATTTTCATTCCTGAAAAAAATAGTTTAAAATGTGTTCAAATATGTGATGTAGGTTGATATATTTATCAAAATGGATTACTTGAACTCTAAAATAAACATTCTAGGTAATTTTTCTCATAAAATTGTAGTAATGCTATATAACTAATAAAAAAGGAATTTTAGTTATTAATTTCTTATGTTTTACCTTTGACATTATTACACTAAGCATACTGTTTATGGTATTAATACAGACAGCATGAAATATGATTATGTTAAAAAATTAAATGATTTAAAATAGGAAGGTTGGGGGCCAGTAGTTTGGCTTGGTGGCACACACCCTGGACTAGCAAAAAAGAAGTAGGGTTAGATAAAACAGATTTATTTCCAAATGTGTGGAAAATGGTATGATTTCTTGTTTGGCTAGTCCTGGGGCTTGAACTGAGGGACCAGGAACTGTCCTTGGCCACATTTGTTCAAGGGTGGCACTCTGACACCTGAGCAACAGTGCCCCATCTGCTTTTTCTGTGTATGCAGTGCCGAGGAATTGAATCAAGGTCTTCTTGTATACTAGGCGAGCTCTCTACAACTAGGCCACATTCAAAGCCAAAGTAGATTTTTGATGCTATTGTGGAGTTTTAATTTTCTTAAATATTTGTACAAAGCACAATGGATATATAAACAGACTTGAACTCACAGAACAGAGTCCGACCTAATATTACAGTTACTCTGGCACTTCTCCCGATTGACAAAACACATTTCCAGGCATCTGCTCTGTCCTTAAGCTTTGGTAGCTGACTTGTCTTTCCATGGAGGCCTGGCCTGGATTCCTGGTGATTCCATGCATTTCATAGTTCCCTGTATATCCAGTAAGGTTGTCTTCTATGGGACCAGACCTGTCTGGTTTTTGGCCCACCCAGGACCTATGTGTCTGAGGTCTCACATTATAAGTGGAAAATAAAACACAGTTTAATAAGCACTGAAGAACTGCACACCATAATATTAACAATGAGAGTTTAATAGTTAGCAAAGTAAATACAATGAATACTTGACAAGAATCATGAGAGCAAGATAAAGAGATGTCTTTTTAGGAAGGGGACAGGGAAGCTCTAAATCCAGACTGGCCTCCAAGTTGCCTTCAGACAGTAATTCTACTTCAGAGTCCTCAGAAGGGTCTCCTTCCTCATGAGAAACAGAATGTCCTTCCTGAGTTAAGAGGGGGATGGATTCTGGTTTTTCGAATGGAGATTGAGTCTCTTTTAGTGAGATGGATGGGTCTGGATATTCTGTGAGGATGGATTCATTTTCCTCCAATGAATCCAGTATTGAGAGTACACTTGCTGCTTCCCATGGGGACATTTTCCATGAGCCCAGCGTGTGCCCCTTCAGCTTGCACAATAAGTGGAGTGTTACTCTGACTCAGATGGACTGACTCTGGGTGGAGTGTGAAAGGAAACGGAAGGAAATCTGGCTGCTCTTTTTCTTCCTCCATAGTGTCTGCAGGTTCAACTGTGTCACACATGGGGTTCAGAGCAAAAGGTATATCCACAGGACTCTAAACCTGTTTGGTAATTTCTACAGAAGGCCCATGCTTTCTGGAGTGCAGTGATGATTCTCAGTCTCCATCAGTCACCAGCTCCATTGGTGGGTATTTCATCCGGAGTTCAGGATAAGCTCTTCCACGATGACCCAAACCTAAGAATGGAAATAGGTACAGAGTGGACAGAGTGGACTCTGCAAGTTGAAGTGTCACTCAACTTCCATGAGGATCTAATGGAGGAACCTGTAGAACTGGAGTTTTGACTGAACACTGAGGAGGTGTAGGGTCTTTCTAATGAGTGCTAATTCCCGAGTCCTTTCAGAGGACAGACATTACCTGGCTGACACCACCCATAAAGGGCATTTTGCAAGCTCTGTAGAAGTAAGGGCCAACCAATATCTAGACCACATGGGCTTCCTACTCACAGGCTCTGAGGCACCCACACCAGGACTTCTACTTTTTCTTGGTCTTACTGGTTGCACAGTCCTCCAGCTGGTCAAAAAGTATGTGTTTAGAAGAGCAGGTCCAAAGCCGGCATGTGGAGCCTCATATAGAGCTTGAGTTGTGTCAGGGTGTGGCAGTTCTTGAACTCGTAGAAATCACTGGGGTAGAAGTCCATTCACATCGTATAGATGGAACACATGATGCTGTGGGCACATTCGGTACAAGGAAAGTGAGAGCCTTCTCTCTCCATCCTGGGCATTCTACAAAAGCCCCTTTCTTGCAGGACTCTAATGCTGTGGCTGTCCTGCAGAGATGTGCACTTATGTGCTGGGAGGGGGGTAAGAGACACTCGAGAACAGGATGACTTTTACACCCTACTTCCAGAACCTTCTGAGAGAGGCCTCTATGCATCTGTCCAAAGTAAACGCATCTTAAATTAACTAAGTAAATGCTCTAAATAAATCAATAAGTGAATGCTCTAAATAAAGAACTAAATGCTCATTCCTCTAATCTTAGCCACCCAGCAGGCTGAGCTCTGAAGATCACAGTGGAAAGCCAGTCTAGTCAGTAAAAGTCTAAAGGCACTTGTCTTCAATTAGGCAGCAAAAAGCCAGAACTTGACCTATCACTCAAATGGTACAGTGCTAATTTTTTAACACCAAAGGGATGGCATTTAGACCTGGGTTTAGGTTCAAGTGGCAGCACTGGACCACACACCAAAATGTAAATGCTTTCAGGTTCTAACAGGCAAAGCTATCACAATCCCTCCCTGATGGCTCAAAAGTGATTCAGCCCCCAGCTTTTCCTCTGACTCCAGTATTTCACAGGCCTCCGCCATTAGAACTGACACCTCATTTCTTACTGGGAAATGGGATTTCCTAGGATGTCACCTAGGTGAGGGCTGCAGTTGGGAGCCACTTCCTCATGCCTGAAATCCAACTTCTCAGTAAGCACACTGTTGAGACTCCAGTAGCTTGTGAGGGAAATGAAATGGCATGGTGTCCCAGTCATAATAAAGTAGTTTGCGCACTTGTATCATGCTTAGCTCCCCTGTGAACACCCCAGTGAAACAAACAGGCTCAGAGAGGAGCAAAGTATTCCAAGACTTGGCCAGGAGGGGTGAGCAAACATGGGTTTGGAGGGGGAACACTCACTTTTTCAAGAGAATTTCCAGCAACTACTACATTGTCCTCCACTATTTGAAATTGTGCAGAAAGTTTCCCACATAAAAGAGATCACCTTTCTGGTAGGCAGGGATCAGCTTTGTCAGCAGCATCTCCAACAGGCCTTCCTCCAGGATCCATAGGTTACAAGGCTCATTCAGAGTCTGAGCTGACTTACCATCACACTATGTTGGCAAAACAGTGGATATTTCAAACGTAGGAATGGGACCACACTTCACACAGAGGAACTGGAATAGAGTAGATTGGAAATGACACACTCTAATCTCAGTAGAGTCACTTGAAAGCACACAAGAAGGTTGTAGTGTGTGGGCAGGATGATGGGTTCAAATAGGTTTCCTCTCAATATACCTCATCTGAGTTTCCCTGGAGTTTCCTGGCTTTCTTCCTAGAGAAATGCCTGATATACTGGAATTTTGTCTTGGCACTGATCCAGCATCTACTTCTTCAAGTGAGACATCCATATCTCTCATGCCTGAGATCCGAGCCTCCTGACCGTTGGCAACAGCACAGCAACATCTTTCTGGTTCCTGAGCCACAGGCCAAGGGAGCTGGCTTGAGCTGGTTGTCACATACAGTGTCTTGGTTACCAGGTTTCCATATTCTGTTCCATTGTGAGGGAGGTAGGGTCACCTTTCAAGGCCCAATGACCAAAGCTCCTTGCTCACAGAAGAACTCCCTAAAGACATACTGGAGGCTGAATCTCCCTTCCCACCTCACATATGGATGTAGTAAACAGCACACCTTTTTGTTCAAATCCCAAGTCATTAACTAGGCGTAAGTGCTAGCCTGGTCTCAGGATCAAGGAGCCTTTCTTAGGTAAGATCCAAACTTAACTGTCACTATTCCCCTAACCCTTCACAAGACATTTTGTTTCACAGTGCCTTCTCAGCTTGCATTTTGCCTCTTGCACATTTTCTTTGCTAGTCCTGGGACTTGACCTCAGAGCCTGACCATTGTTCTTAGGCTTTCTTTAGGCTATAGCTGTCCCACCAAGCCACAGCACCACTTCCAGTGTTTTCTATGTATATAGTACTCCAGAATCAAACCAGAGTCTTTTTGTGTGGTAGCCAAGCAGTCTACAAATAGATGAAACACCCAGGCCATCTTGCACATATTATTCACTTCAATCTACTAGGACGTTGTTAGGTTTCTGTATCGTAATCTATTTTTCTTCCTGATGAATATCTGTGCTGTCATCTGTAAAAATGCAAGTGGGAAAATCACAGAAGCATTGGTGACATTAAAAAAAAGTCTTACAGACATAGATAAGTGTTCATTCTTTGTAGGAGAAAGGATATTTTGATATGATGATGATGACAATTTATAAATACTTTATCGGGGTTTAGAGTTTGGCCCAGTGGTAGAGTGATTGCCTAGCATCCATGAAGATCTAGGTTTGAGTCCTTAATATCACACAGATATAAAAATCCATATGGCAATGCGGCTCAAGTGGCAGAGGGCTAGACTTGGGAAAAGCCAAGAGCAGTGCTCAGGCCCTGAGTTCAAGCCCCAGGAATGGCAGAAAAAACAAAAGAAAAGAAAAGAAAAGAAATGTGCTTTTTACAAGTTATTCACTCACAGCATTTGCCTCTGAATTCTTCGCTTCTGCATCTTGTGACTTATCCCTTTCCCTCAATGTAGACAAGAAAAATAGATTTTATTACTTGCTATCCTTTGTCCAATCTTTGGATATTAATTCAAAATACAATATTGCCTGAGATATTGTGTGTGTGTATCTGCCAATGTGTGCATGCACACATGTGTACAGGGTTTAGGGCTTACTCATAGGGCCTGTGTGATAACCCTCAGCATCTTTTCCTCAAAGGTATTGGTCTTTCACTTCTAGTTTATTATAGCTAATTGGAGTTGAGAGATTCACTCAATTTCTTGCCCTGTGCATTGGAACCCAGTGCTGGGTTCTCATATTGTTAATTGTAGCTATAGAGAAGGCTGAGGTCTGGGGATCCTCGTTAGAATCCAGCCCCTGAAAGAAAGTCACTGATAGAAATCTTTATCTTCAGTTAAGCACAAATAAATAAGGCAAAAGTGGAACTGTGGCTCTGTTCCTCTTGTACCAGCCATGAGAAAATTAGTAATTGGCAGCACCTGGTCCCTGAGAGAAATCCTTAGCACTGGTTCAAAAAAAGAAAGAAAATAATGAAAAAAATTAAAACTTGCTGAGGAATCCATAAGGATAAACGTGCCTGTGAATAATCTTGTCATTTCCGATTCCCTCAAGAGCTTAGGTCTCTCTATATTTTATTCAAGTTTTTTTTAAAGATATTTACATATTTTCTATCTTTCTTAAACAGAGATAGCCATCCACAAAACACAAACACAAACTCTCACACAGTATACCACCCACCCATAAGTGTCTGGCTATGTATATATGTATAGTCATATGTATTGATCTGTCTCTCTATACTAATATATAAATGCATAAACATATGTATTTAGACAAACAGGAAACATACATAGATAGGTCTCACGCATTTCCAGATTTTGTGCAAGTCTTCTGAGTGCAACTTATCATTGTATTGTTTGTCAAGATAGAGTCCCTCTAACTTTTGGCCAGCTTCTTGTCCTTTGATACTTTTTTCTGCCAGTCCTGGGTCTTGAACGCTAGGCCTGGATGCTGTCACTGAGCTTGAGCTTCTTGCATTCAGTATTTTATTGCAGATAAGAGTCTCATGGAGTTTCTGTCCTGGGCTGGCTTTGAATTGTGATCCTCAGATCTCAAACTCCTGAGTAGCTAGGATGACAGTCTTGAGCTACCAGTACCTGGTTCCTTTGCCTCTTTTACCCTTTTTTTGGCCCCACCACAGCCATGGTATCTACCTTCCTATGTTCTCTCCACCTGCCCCCAGACAGGGGTCTGACAGATGCTTTCCACCCACTTATTCATGTCCTCCTCTGTATTGGCTGACAGCTAAGACATGCACTCATTGTCTGGATGCCAAACACAAAGCCATGTGATTGTTTCTCAGTCTGGAACATCCTATCAGATTTATAGCACCACAGAGGGTCAGGTTGATGCTCCTCCAGGGCTTCTTAAATTGTTCTCATATTAATCCACAACACGTTTGTCATCACTTGTCCAGCTAATTCATGGACTAAAGCAGCATTCCCTACAAACTTAGATCCCAATACCATGAGGACACTCAAGGGTGCATTAGGAGTATGACCTGCAGGTGGATGTGAGCCTGTCTAAGTTGGAGGGGATTTCTCCACCACAGGAAATGGAATACAAATTTAGAATCTGCTTTCATGAGGTGACAATCTCTGGCAGATGTTCTTATCAAATGTGGCACTGCCTACTTCCAGCTTAAAACATGGGTTGATGACCCAGCATAACAGAGAATGTATTCACCCCGGCCCAACACATAGGCTGGGACCCTGAACTTTCAGGTAGCATTTGGCTTTGAAGGTCATGAGATCTTAGTCTACAAATGATGAGCCCCCTCCCGTGAGGCATAGCAAACGGAGCCAAAGTGCAACCCAGTTAAGCACCAGATCAAGCTTCCCTTCTTCAGTAGGGTATGGTTTGAAAACTGTGCATAGCTTCTGTTTGAAGCCAGTCCAGAAAGGAAAGTCCATGAAACTCTCATTTCCAGTTAACTGCCAAGAAAAAGCCAAAGATAGAGATGAAGCTCAAGAGAGCTAGAGAGCCATCTGAAAAGAATGGTTACACCCTGCAACATCCTCATTATCTGATCTTGAAAACATCTCTGCGTGCATCCCAGCATGCAGCCAGCATCTGGGGGTGACAGTGACCCATGCGCCCATTGGCAATCTGCACTGTCTCTGACATCTGTAATGTGAACCTCATTCTGTTGGGTTTGTGAAGCGGTGTCAACCCTGCAGAAGGAACCAACTGTGCCCTAACTCCCACTGTCCCCTGGGGCCCCTAGCATTCCCCCATCTGCACCCCTCCTGTGGCTTCTGATCCTAGGGAGCCCTCCTGCCCTGTCCAACACTCACATGAAGTGCATACTTCTTCTCCTGGGGCAACTTCTCCACAGAGAGTACATGACATGCCCACTCTCCAGGCACGGGGAGATCCTGTCAAAGTAGCAAATCAGTGATAAGGACATAAAGTGATGAATAGAATTTTAGATCCTGATGGTAGACAGTCTGCAAAATCCAAGGGAGAATGGAATTGGAGGGGACCAGGGATCAGGATGTGGGCATGGAGCTTCCCTGCCAAGGGGGTGGGGGAAGTCACAGGCTGGGGGATGCACAGGATGATCCATGGGCCCTGTGCAGCTACTGGGTCACCCCCTTCTGCATCTCAGCCTTTGGCTTTGAGCTCTGTGATCGTCAAGATGTGCACAGTCTGTACTCTGGCTGGCAGAAGAAAGGACCCTGGGAAGACAATTGTAGACCCTTTGTGAGTGTAGGAAGGGGTAGGCTGGACACCCAGTCCAAGAGGAGCTAAAACTGGAGTCGAGGGGTGTGCAAGGAGTGGGTGTGAGGGTTGTGGGCAGTCACAGTCACGGCAGAGGTGGCTCTGTCTGTGGGGTGAGTGCCTCCCTGCAGGCACAGTACTGGACATATCAGAGATCCACATGAAAAGGAAAAGCTGGAAATGGCACTATGGTTCAAATGGTAGAGCATCAACCTTGAGCAAAAGAGCTCAGGGACAGTACCCAGGACCTGAGTTCAAGCCTCATGACTGTAAAAGAAAAAGAACCAGGACTATGAGAGGGAACCTGGTACTCTCTTGGTCTAATCAGACACAAGAAGAGGCCGGGATAGGCTGTGGAAAAACACAGAGAACATCTTCCCCCAGCTCATCCTGTCCTGCATGCTGGGGCAGCCATGTAACTAGGGCTACGGTGAGATCATCTTCACCCCTGTGCTGCCATCTGAATTGTAGGCCTCTGTCCTGGCATGGGGTGTCCTGATGGCTGAGCAGGTGCCCTAACCCTAGATGGAGAGCAGCCACTGACTGTGGTAGCTAAGGAGAGATCTGTTCCATAGCTATCAGGCCACCCAGCATGGGAGCCATAACCACCCCTCACCCAGGTAGAGGCCAATGGTTCTCCAGGTGCTACTAACATTGCCCCACCCCTAGCTCTGGGTACACGTGACATTCCCTCCACAAGGAGCAGGACTAAGTGAAGGATCAGGAAGCTGCCTATGGGCTTCAGATGATGGCCAGGCTGGCACTACAGATGGCCTCACTCTGTCACCACCTTCCCCTGCCTCCATCATTCCTCCATCATGCCTCTCTACCTCCCACCCATTAACCTTGGAAACCAATGAACTGGGCTCTCATCATTCCTCTCATCTCTTCACCCACCTTGCCATGCGTCCATCCCTCTGTCACTTCCACCCCACACACATCCCAACACCAGCCACCCTGTAGCTTATGAGGATCCCAGAGGAAGCTCTTGGTGAAGGGCTTGTGACCACAAAACAGTTACTATCACCCGCTCCGGCCTGATCCACCACAGAATAAGAACAGCCAAGCAGGCCCACACTGCACCAGAGTTGCTCTGCTGCCACCCTGATTTCTTCATGGCCAGGACTTGGCTCTCCTCAGCCTCCCAGCTCAGTAACCAGAACATTGTGCTTTCACAGAGCCATGGCTTCCAGTCTCCATGGACACAATGACATCAAGGTGATGCCAACTTCCCCATCTCTATATACTTCTAACTATGGGATGGGAGCTGAGGTTCTCTTCTGTGACTCCATCCGCTAAGAGGCTCATGCAGATTTCTATCCTTTGCTCATCATGGTGACTCTTTGGTTAACAAGTCACTGCTGGGCTTCCAGTTCACCACATATAGAACCCATACTCCAACACTTTTCTTAGAAGGACTGATGACTTTTAAATATTCTCTAGTTTTAAATTTCTAGTTCCTTCTCTCTTTCATTTATATATTTCCCTTCCTCACATACTTCCCTTTTTTTACCTTCCTTCTTTCATTCCTGGCCTTGAACTCAAGACCTGGAGCTTTTTCTTAGCTTTTCTTTGCTCAAGGTAGCACTCTAGCTCTTGAGCCCCGCGCCCCCCGTCGGTCGGGGGCCTGCAGGCCGCACTCTTGCTCCTTTTCCTCCCCCTCCCGCCGCGGTGGGTGGCGGGCCCGGGCCCGTTGTTCTTGCTCTAAACTGGGAGTATGAGTCTCATGCATTTTTCCCTTTGCTTGGTTGGTTTTAAACCACAATACTAAGATCAGAATCCTGAATATGCCTCGGATTACAGGTATTATCTAATCAAAACAAATTCCTGATTTCTTTTTTAGACATAATTAGTTCTTTCAGGTGAGCCACCAGCCACTCATGCAAGAGCATTGCAGGATCCCAGCATTCATCTTGTCTCCAGTCTTATTCCATCCATCTCACAATGGTCATCTAAAACACCCTGCTGCATGCCTGAAGTCGCAAGGAATGTTCTCAACGCCATGAGAAGCCCCCTTAAACTCTGCCTCAGACATGCCCAGCCCCCATCCCACTTCCACATGAGCATTTGTTTAGGAAAATTTCCTGAGTACATCATCATCTTTTCCTCACCATTCAAATTTCATCTTTGGAGTCATTTCTCCCAGACAAAGAGGAACATGATCCATGGTTTGATAGCAGCTCCAGCTTCATAGTCCCAGCCACCAACACCCCCCCCATTACCCTGCCAGACACCTGAATTCAAGAACAATGTTTTCACTACCCCTGATGCTTATCAAATGTTTTAACTTATACAGTGCATTAAAATAATTTTACTAAATGGAATAAACACATGGCATCAAGCTTCAGAATCTTTGCACCTGAACTTTTAGTGAATCACAGACACACCAGCATTTCTGTAGCCAACAGAAATCTTAGCTTTGAGATTTCAGCATTCCTGGTATCCAAGTTTGGATGTGCTAACACTGCCCTTAATGGGGCACATCAATCACACAATCCCACAACAATCAATGTCATTTGACATTCACTGGTAGGTGGTGCTAGGAAAAAGACTGATGTGCCAACTCCATGCTGGCTTGACCTATGCCATCTTCAAACCTGGAGCAAGTGGGGCTCCGCTCTCCATGACACCTTTTGTGTACTACCCCAGGAGGACCTTCACCTTGAGACAAAATTATGAAGACTATCTCTACCAGCAAAGATTCCAGTGAGATGTGCCTACATGGATAAAGCTAAAATCTCACTAAAGTGAGGTTGTTGGCAGTGCTGGAGCCTGAACTCAGGGCCTGGGCACTAAGCATTTGTACTCAAGACTAGCCCTTTACCACTTGAGCCCAAACTCCATTCCCAGCTGTTTTTATTTTTGGTAGTAAGAATCTATCAGTCTTTCCTGTTCTGGGTGACTTGGAACTTCCATACTCAGATCTCAGCCTCCTGACCAGCCTGGATTAAAAGTGTGGATCAGCCATGCGCCACACCTGAGGACTTCTGCCAGCACATTTTTTCCCAAAATTTGGAAGAGGAAGATGAGGGAGGGTTGGGCTCATCCTGCCCTGCATATGAAGGAGAGCATCAGCGCCTGAACTTCATTCCCTGTTGTAGGCTGCTGGAGGAAAAGGAAGCAAATAGGCACAGGCTGGCAGCAGAAGCCACAGAACAACTTGTGACCAAGACTCCCAGAGCAGACCTCAGAATCGATGACAGAGTTGGATCTACCCAGTAACAGAGGCAGTGGTGACACCTGAAACTGCGCGTTTGAGCCTTTGCTGCTAGTAAACAGGGCCACCTATGTCTCAATGAGAAAGGTGAGATTTTGGTGGAGAAGTTGAGATTAAACATTATGTATCATGCAAGAAGACAGACTATAAGGGGTCTTTTATTATTCCAAGTGAAATTTTGGATTTCCTCTTCTGTTTCTTTAAAGAATGACATTGGGATATTGATTGAAGATTGCCATTTTTACAATATTACTTCTTCCAAACCAGGAGCATATGTTTTTGCATTTCCTCAGTTCTGCGAGAATTACCTTCTCCAGGTTTTATAGTTCCATCAAAAAGGTGCTTTACATTGTAAGTTAATTCCTAGGTATTTTATTTTCTTTGATAGCAAAATGAGTTGCTATCCTGATTCTTGCCTCATTCCTCTCGTTTGTTGGCATATAAGAAGGCAGTTGACATTGAGGGTTAATTTTATACCCTGCTACCTTACCAAAGTTTTATATCAGCTCAAGCAGCTTCGGAGTAGAGTCTATAGGGTTCTTTAAATACAGAATCATGTCATCTGTAAGGAGAGAAAGTTTCAGTTCCTCTTTCCCTTTTCCTCCTCACTCCAGTTAGAATGGCCAAGATCCAGAAATCTAATAACGTATGCTGGAGGGGATGTGGCCAGGAGGGATCACTACTACACTGTGGTGGGATTGCAAACTCGTTCAACCACTATGGAAAGCACTATGGCAGTATCCCAAAAAGACTAAACATAGAGCTCCCCTGTGATCCAGCAATTTCACTACTTGCCAATCGTCCAGATAGGACATACTAAATTCACTAGAACAATAACATTTATCACAGCACTATTTACTATAGCAAAGGTATGGAACCAAACCAGATGCCCGTCAGTTGATGAGTAGATCAAATATGGTATTTTTACACAATGGAATTCTGTGCTTCTGTCAGAAAAAATGACATAGATGAATTTGTAAGGAAATAGAAAGACTGTAAAGTTTAGAAATTAGTTTCTGTCTCCTTCTCTCTCTCCTTCTCTATCTCTGTAAAATTTAGAAGTTCCTGTTTTTCTCTTTCTCTCTCTTTTCTCTCTTCTCTCTCTCTCTCTCTCTCTCTCTCTCTCTCTCTCTCTCTCTCTCTCTCTCTCTCTCTCTCTCTCTCTCTCTCTCTCTCTCTCTCTCTCTCTGTCTCTCTCCAATCCTTAGGCTTGAACTCAGGGCCTGAGCTACTTTTGCTCAAGGTTAGCACTCTACCATTTGAACCACATTGCTGCTTCTGGCTTGCTCTTTTCATATAGTATTGAGGAGTCTAACCCAGGCCTTCATCCTTGATAGGTTAGCACTCTACCACTAAGCCACACAGTCAGCTTTTAGAGGTTTCTGACAAAGGTTTTCCTACATGCCATTATTTCTTCTGTGAGTGCTCTTAATGCTTGCTGAAGGTTGACTTTGTTTAGAAGACTTACCCTAATGCTCCCATATACAGAGATTCTATATATAGCTAAATGTTTTTCATTACTCAGAATTTCTCTATTGTGTATGTTCTGAAATGTACTGAAGACTGACTTCTGATTAAAAGTCATTGCACATTTGTTCTATTCATTAGTTTTCTTTTCTTCTATGGGAATCAGGTTTGTGATGAACACAGAAGTATGCCTTCCAGGTCAAACACTTTCCACATTTGTAATATTCATAAGGTTTTTCTCTCCTACGTGCATTTTATACTTAGTCATGCGTTCATGATGGATTTTTCATATTCTTATATTCATACGATTTTTATCCTGTGTCTGTGTGGTATCATGCAAACTCAACTATGAGTTCTTCAAAAAAATTTCCCTTTCATTTTATTCATAGGATTCTATCCTGTGGGTGTTTAGTGATAAATCTTGACTTGTGCCTTCTGGGGAAAAGACTGAACATTTGCTACATTCATTAAGGGTTTTATCTTGTGTTGGTTCTGTGAGGCAAGCTGAGTTTTCTTCCACAGACTAAAAAGTCTTTCCTATTTATTACATTGCTAAGGCTTCTCATATGTGTGAACTCTCTTACGCTTCTTGAAGGGTGAATACTGCACGAAAGACATTCAACTTTGGTTATATTCCTAAGGTTTCAAATATGTGTGAATTCTGTTATGCCTCCTGTAATGTGACTTCCATCTGAAGGTCTTACCACATTTGATGCACTCGTACTGTTTCTCTCCTGTGTGTGTTCTCTGATGCAATTTGAGGGAAGACTTCCATTTGAAAGACATTCCACATCGGTTACATTCATAAGGTTTTTCTCCTGTTTGAATTGTCTTATGCATGTTGAGGTTTGGCTTCTGTGTGAAGGACTTTCCACATATGTTACACTCATAAGGTGTTTCTCCTGAGTATATTCTCTGATGAACATGGAGTTTCACCTTCCATTTGAAAGACTTTCCGCATTCACTACATGCATAAGTTTTCTCTCCTGTGTGTGTTCTATTATGCCCATCAAGATATGACTTCCACTTGAAGGTCTTTCCACATTTGTTGCACACATAAGGTTTCTCTCCTGTGTGTGTTCTTTGATGCAATTTGAGGGAAGATTTCTGTATGAAAGACTTTACACATTGGTTACATTCATAAGGTTTCACTCCTGTGTGTATTCTCTGATGAACACGAAGTTTTCCCTTCCCTTGGAAAGACTTTCCACATTCATTACACTTATAAGATTTCTCTTCTGTGTGTTTTATTTGATGAACTCGAAGGTGTATCTTCTGGGTGAAAGACTTTTCACATTTGTTACATTCATAAGGTTTGTCTTCTGTGTGTCTTCTCTGGTGCAAAGTGAGGTATGATTTCAGTCTAAAAGTCTTCCCACATTTATCCCATTCATAAGATTTCTCTTCTGTGTGAGATCTCTGATGTGTGCTGAGAGCTGAATTCTGGGCAGAAATTTTATTACGTTCCTCATATTCATAAGGTTTGTCTTCTCTTGGAGATCGAGGTTGGAGCGTCAGGTCTGACTTCTCAGAAATTAATTTTCACACTTGATGTACGCATCATCACATATCTCAGGATATTTGCTGTGAGGTATTGTAAGGCGTATTTCATTACTGAAAGATTTCTCACATTCACTACATGTATGAGGAGGCTCTCCTGTGTACATTTTCGGATGTGTAGTGATGGTCGGTGTTAAGTACAATATTTTTCATCACACAGTACATTTAGCAGTTTTCCTCCCTCCCTGAAGAATTTCTTGGGCAGGGAGAACAGAATTATGATACTGCAGATCTTTTGGACTGTCACAATCATGAATAAAATGCTCTGAATATCCGATGGATTTTTTAAGAACAGGAGACATACCAGATCTATATGCAGCATGCATCTCATCAGGCTTAGGAGACAGAAACATGTTTTGACACTTAATGAACTCCTCAGTCCTCACCCCTAAGTTGTTACCGTTATTACTAATCAGCTCTTGATTATGTGTAGAGCTCAAATTTAAAGTTGTTGCTAATCTCACGTTTTCCTCCACTTCGATACTACTTGCAACTGCTACTTCACAAAGACATTCATGTGGACTTTCCTGGCAGGTCTTGAACACATTTTCCATTACCTGGACATCTAAAATGAGTCCTAGAAAAAAAGACACAAACATACATGAGATACAAATATTCCTTACTGTAAAGGTAATGACTTTACTTTCCCATCCTAAGTGTTAGATATTTTAAAATATAAAAGTGGAAATCGATTTGTGAGAAATATATGCTTTTCTCCCTAACATATTAAGAAAATGATGTTTTACAATGACCAATAATGTTTTTCTGTGTTTTAGTTCTCTTTTATATCACAGGAAATATTTATTGAAATGACCCAACTATGTATTGCTACAGTAGTTTTAAGCTGACTACTACCTATACTATACCTGCAGCTGTTTTTTTCAAATACTGTTTTGTTTATACATTGAGGAATAGCTGCCTTTCTTTTATTTTTGAGAAATAATCTAAATACTGTGCTGTTTTGCATCTTTTTAAAACTTTCTTTTCTTTTCTTTTCTTTTTTTTTGTAGTTCATAGGCCTCGGCCCTGTCCCTGAACACTTCAGCAGAAGACTGTAACCCCTATCCTTGAGCTACAGCCCCACTTACTCTTTTCCAGAGTTAACTACAAAGAAGAGTCTCAGGTCCTGAGTAGCACATAGGATTACCTTACCCAGTTTCAATGCTGTTTGCTTATTAACCATTAAGTGGGGAACACGAATTTTTTCTAGATTCAGCGGCCACAAGTTTGGTTTATATGTCTGTTTGCCTTTGATCCAAGCAAGAACGATTCTTGAGAGTAAGGACTTACACCTATATCCCTTCAGTTACAACTTCTCACTAAAGTCTCAATTTAGGTATTTGTGGGAATTTTGAAATTTGTTTCTTTCCATTTGAAGTCTTATAAAAATTCCTTTTCTAACACTCCTGTCCCTCAGAACCATGGAAGACCAGAAAATCCCCAGCTCATTGTCTAGTTAATTTTCTTATGTTGATTGAAACTTTGTTGTTTTTTTTTCTTCCTTTCCTGGGTTTGAACTTAGGACCTAACCACTGTCCTTGGGTTTTCTCAAGACTAGAACCCTATCAATGAAGTCATTACTTCTGGCTTTTTCTATGTATGTGATAATAAGGAATCAAACCTGTGTCTTTGTGCATGCTAGGCAAGCACTCTACCACTAGGCTCAATTTCTGGTGGAAAGGTCTGGTTCTGAATACCAGTCTATTCCTACCAGCAAAAAGATATTATCCTTATCAGAGAATAATGTCCTGACTTATTCTTGTTTGCTCAATCATTTATAGTCTTAGTTTTAAAGAAATGAAATATCTTTCTTTCTTTCTTTCTTTCTTTCTTTCTTTCTTTCTTTCTTTCTTTCTTCCTTTCCTTCCTTCCCTCTTTCTTCCCTCTTTCTTCTTTCTTTCTTTCTTTCTTTCTTTCTTTCTTTCTTTCTTTCTTTCTTTCTTTCTTTCTTGTTTTGCATTTGCAGTCATGGGACTTGAATTCTAGACCTGGCTGTTCTTCCTGAGCTCTTCAGCTCAAGGCTACTGCCCTATGTTTTAGCCTCAACCCCACTTCTCATTTTCTATTGGTTCATTGGAGAGAAGAGTCTAAGGTGTTTTTGTGATAGGTCAGTCTTTGAACCTTGATCCTCAGATCTCAGCCTCCTAAGTAGCTAGGATTACAGGCATGAGCCACGGGCTCATGGCTTTCTCATTTTATTTTGTTTCACAGCGATTTCTACAGAGAAATCTAACTTTAACTCTACTGCCACATAGAATTCGTCATATCACCCTATGATTCTTAGTGCCAGGGGTTTGGGCTAGCATGCACAAAGACCTGGTTCAGTTCCTTGGTACTACATATAAAGAAAAAGCCAGAAGTGGTGCTATGACTCAAGAAGTAGAGAGCTAGCCTTGAGAAAACCCAAGGACCATGCTCAGGCCCTGAGACCAGGCATAGGATTGGGAAAAGAAAATTATTCTTGATTCATTCACAAAGAATTCCATAGGTTCCACACAGGATTTAGGGTAACTAAAAATATTATTGCTCAGTACATCACAACATGAACTTACCAATGGGGCTCAGGCTCCAACATCAATATGAAGATGCATTCACTCACCTGTGATATTCTTGTCAGAGGAATTTCCTATCCAGAGTTCTGCACAGTGCTCTAGTTTGCAATTAATACAGGTTTGGGAACACAGGGCCCTGTAAATTAGAAACAGTAGAAAATTATTGCTTATGCTGTGTCATCATTGCTTTAAGTTCGCAGACATCCTACTCACAAGTTATCTATTAAATCTTTTCTCTCATTTCTCACTGGCTCCATGGTTGACTTTTCCCCAGCTCTGGATTCATTTTGTATGGCATAAACTTAGCTGTCTTGCTCAAGGCTAGAAAAATACCAGTTTGAGTCCCAGATCCACTTACATGCATAGGTCTTCATGCATGCTAGGCAAGCACTCAACCACAAAGTCAAACCCTTGACACTCCACTAACATTTTTGAGGGGTTACTTGGAGTTATAGAGTTTCATGGCAATTTTTATGCCATTGCTGGCTTCAAATTAGAATTCTTAGATTTCTTCCTCCTGAATATTTTAAGATTACAGGCATGAAACATTGCACCTAGTGCCAGGTTTCCATTATAAACTCACTGTTTAGTGATTTGTAGATCCTATTTCCAATAATGATATATATTCTATTCTGGATGGTTTATCCACTTACAATTACTGTGTAAGTTTGGAATGTCGTCTCCATTAGAGGAAACATAATTTAGAACTGTTGTCAATGTATCCTGAAGGTATCCTGAAGAATGAGTGCAAAATTACCTTAGGTTTTCTTTAGAAAGTAATGATACTTCTCAGGGCCTGGAATCTTTCATTTAAATAGTATTGAAAGTTTGATAAACATTCACGTATCTGCAAAATAACAAGGCACTTGGCCTTGCAAGTGAATTTGACTTTTGCTTACCTAAAGACACCAGGTTGCTGTAGGTCTCCAGCATTACATCTCTGTACAGGGTCCTCTGAGCATTGTCCAGATGCTGCCACTCCTTCCAGCTGAAATCCACAGCTACATCATCAAATGACACCAACTTCTGGAATGGCACATTTTCATCAAGTAATTAGCACTGAGTTATAGACACACCATGTCTGGAATTTTATTCTTTTTTTGTTGGAATTGTATTGCTTTACTTAAATATTTAGACTTACATGAAATATTGACCTGAAAAGCTTAGGGATGGTGCCTAGGCCCAGAGTTCAAGTCCCAAGACCCACAAAAAAATAAAAAGGCAAGCCAGGTGTTGGTGGCTCACGCCTGTCATCCTAGCTACTCAGGAGACTGAGATCTGAGGACCATGGTTCAAAGCCAGCCTGGCACAAAATTCCATGAGACTCCTTTCCAATTACCTACCATAAAATGTTTAATGGCTTGTGGCATATCATGGGAGAGCTATTGTGGTATCGACAAAAATAAGTCGGGGGAGTAAATTTAGGTTATAAATGGAATTATTCCATTGAAAAGGAACTATATTATATGATGACATATGCTGGTTCTGTGAGAATATTGCAAAATCTTAGGGTATCAAGTAATAATACTGTGAAGTACACCCAGAATGTTAATGTTTTATGTCTGGCATAATAATCACTTGGGGAAGAAACTTTTTTTTCTTTTTTTTGGCTGGGGGATTTGTAAGGCTTGAACTCTGGGCCTGGGCACTGTTCCTGAGCTCTTCAACTCAAGGCTATCACTCTACCTAAGAAGCCACAGTGCAATTGATATCTGAGTAGATAGGATTACAGGTAGAAGTCACTGCACCTGGCAAGAAATTTATTTCTTGCTGATTCATACTACAAATTTACTGTATGTTTTACTTTTTCAAAAAGACTGAGGATGACCTTTGTTCTGTATATAATGGGAACAGGGGTAGGGAGCTGTGAGCAGAAGAACTGAGGGGCAATACTCAGGGTAGGACAATAGCCTTAAACTTAAGAGCTCACGGCCCAAGGTCCAAGCCCCATGGCTTTCCCCATTACCCCACAAAAAAAGGGAAAAAAATTGGAGATTGGAGAGGATTTTCTAAAAAGAATATATAGAAATAGTAGTTCAAAATGTAGAAAGAAGTTCAATATTAACAGTCATGAGAAAAATTAAAATTACAATGAAATCATTACTTTAAATATGTTAATATAAATATAGTTTTAAACAAAAAGATCCACATACACACACACAAACACACACACACACACACACGCATACAAAAAAACAACTTTCAAAGTCTAACTATTACTGGGAAGGAAGTGAGAAGAAGTAGAACACTGGAATATTTCTGCAAGGAATATAAAACAATCAAAAATTGCGTGTAGAGTGCTAAAAAAGTACTAAATATAGAATTACATAGAAATATGGTCCAACACTTCTATTTCTAGATTTGTACCTAACGGAAGAGAAAGCAGAGACTAGAACAAATATGTGGAGAATCCATTCACAACTATTAATAATAATCCAAAGATAGAAATATGCAAAACAATGCATTGAAAAGGAAGAACATTTTACTATATTTTACAGATGAATCTTGATTACAGTAAACTAAAAATACAGCAGTCATAAAGGAAGAGCTAGGGTATGTTTTCCCTTCCCGAGCTTCCAAGGATCAACAAACCCTTAGAGCCAAAAAGCACGATGGTTCCAGAGAATGGAGTAGAGAGGAACAGGAGCTGAATGTTTAATGATTATACATGGAAGATGAAAATTGCTCTAGATGGGTAGAATGAAGAGAGAATTGTACCCTAAACAATGGTTATGTAGCCACACAGGATGGGACACACCTATACTCCCTGATCTTGGGAAACTCAAGAAGGATTTCTAGCCATCCTGGATGCATGGAAAGATCTATCATAAAAACTAATGTGGAGGGGCTGGGAGTTTGGCATAGTTGTAGAGTGCTTGTATGAAGACGAAGGTTCAATTCTGCAGTACCACATACACAGAAAAAACCAGAAGTAGTGCTGTGGCTCAAGTAGAAGATCACTAGGCTTGAGGAAAGCTGAAGGACAGTGCTCAGACCGAGTTCCAGCCAAAGGGCTTATTTAAAAAAAAAACCAGAAAGCTGAGCATGATGGGGTGGTGGCTCACTTCTATAATCCTAGCTACTCAGGAGGCTGAGATCTGAGGATCAAGGTTTAAAGCCATCCTGGCACAAAAAGACCTGAGACTCTTATCTCCAATTTACCTTTAGAAAATGGGAAGTGGGGCTTGGCTACAGGGTAAGGTGGTAGCCTGGAGCTGAAGAGCTCAGGGATACTGCCCAGGCTGAGTTCAAGATCTATGACCCATCAAAAAAAAAAACAAAAAACAAAAAATAATATGGAAAAATTTGGATTCTGTGAATTTTATCAGACATATAAATGTCTTTTTTTGCCGTTGAAATAACAAATTGTTTGGAATCATTTTAAAAGTTTTTACCTAGAAATGTACACTACAAATGAAATTAATAACAAACACAAAATATGCAAAAGATACAAATTATCACAATATGGGTATCCTGCTTCTGTATCTTTTCACTGACTTCTGTTCAAATGAGTCACATATTCTGAATCTTTTCTCCCAGTCGATATATGCCACACATGTTAGTTTGTACTGAACTTCTTGGGAAATCAAAAGCAAATACTAAGCAAATGTGTGTTAGATTTTGTCAACAGTGCTATTTCAAATATAAAACCATACTCATAGCATTATTTAATATCAATGATGGAATCTAACTTACACTGGCAGAATCTTCAGTCTTTTGAGAATCTTCAAAAGGGTGTGTAAATATTTAGGATCGTTATGTCTTCCTGGAGGAAAGATCCCTTTAGTAGTATGTAGTCACCTTCTTTGTATTTTCTTACTAATTTTAGTTTGAAGTCTATTGTATCTGATATGAAGATGGCAACTCCAGCTTGTTTATGGGGGCAGTTAGCTTGATAGAGTTTATTCCAACCTCTCACTTTCAAATGATGATTGTTTTTGGGTAAGATGTGTCTCTTGAAGACAGCAGAACTATGGCTCTTGTTTTTGATCCAACTAGACAACCTATGCCGTTTAATTGGAGAGTTAATTCCATTGATATTGAGAGTTAGGATTGAGAGATATTTATTAGTTCCTACCATTTTTAAAAGCTTTTAGTAGGGCCTGTGTCTCTTGACAGTTCTTGTGGTCCTTGGATTGTATGCTGTTTAGGTGCCATTTCTTTCCCTATATTGCATTTATTTTGGTTTTCTATGTATAGAGCATCTTTGAGAATTCTCTGTAGTGTTGGTTTTGTTTCGACATATTGTTGCAGCTTTTCCCTGGAATGGAATGTTTTTATTGTTCCCTCAGTTATGAATGAGAGCTAAGCTGGCTACAGTATTCTTGGTTGGTAGTTATTTGATTTAAGTGCATGACATATATGCTTCAAGTCACTTCGTGCTTGCATGGTCTCTGCTTTGAAATCTGGGGTTATTCTGATTGGTTTGCCTTTATAGGTTACTGATCCCTTTTCCCTGGCTGCCTTTAGGATCTTTCCTTTCGTTTCTATTGATCCAGTTCAGATCACAATGTGGGGGTGGGATGTTCTTTTCTGGTCAGGTCTGTTTGGGGTTCTAAAAGTTTCTCGTATCTGGATGGGCCTGCCCTTCTGGATATTTGGGAAATTCTCTGAGATGATTCCCTGAAGTATATTTCCAATACCATTGACCTCTTTCTCCACGCCCTCCTCAATACCAACTAGCCTTAAATTAGGCTTCCTAATTGTATCTTGGACCTCCTGAAGCCCTCTCTCATATATCCTAGATTTGGATTGAATCATTTTCTGTTCTTTCTCTATAATACCTAAATTATCTTCAGCCATGGAAATTCTCTCCTCTGTATTGTCTAACCTGCTATCAAAGCTATCTACTTTATTTTCATCTCCATTGCTTCTAATTGCTCATTTTTGATGCCTTGCATCTCTTGTTTTAGATCATGTATGGATTTCTTTATCTCCTTGATTTCCTTTTGAATGGTTAGCTCAGTAGCTTTATTTTCTTGGAACATTTGCTGGAGTTTGCTCACGTTTTTATTTGTGGATTCTATGAATTCATCCATCTTTCTTTGAAAATCCTTTATTATGGCCTCCTTTATGGCTTCTTCTTTTTCACTTATCACCTTGTTTATGCTTTCCTCTTTTTCAGCTATGGCTTCCTCCATTATCTCTTTCTTTATATTTTCACATTTTCCATTAATGATGTTTATCAATTGCATTTGTGTAGCACTTGGAAGACTCTCCTATAGGTTTGCGAGTGACTGTTCCATTGTCTGTTTACATTGGGTGGGGGATGTTGTTTCTTGATTTGACATTTTTCTTGAGTTTCTTGTTCTGCCCATTTGAAAATGGGAGCAAGATTACTACTAAATACGATTATAGTTTTTCAGATATAACCAACCTAGACCTCTGTAGCTGGCAGACACTAGATGTTCACAAGTTTTGATTGGTATTATCACTCTTTCTTTTTGTGCACTTACAGACCAGTCTAATACAACCATTGATAAGCGATTTATACCCAAAACAATAAGCCTCTCAATCCAATCTCTATTGTCTTTAAGTGCCTCTGAGCCTAGAGAATAATTAACCACCTACATATACAATATTGCTCAACAGCCATCAAGTGTAGATCCGTGCAGTATAAGGGTTGAAAGACGAGCAGAGGTCCAGAGATAGAAAAAAAGGATGAGAGAGGTCAGGGGAGGTACAAGAGGATTAACGTAGGAGTGTAAGAATATTGTAGTCATGAAGAAAAGGTATAGCATAAGGATAACTGACTTAAGTTTGTAAGTAGGTAGCATATTTGAGAACAAAGTTTGGAAAGTATTAGAATATAACTTGTGTGTTGCTGCACGACTAGCTCTTAGTCCAACCAGTGGCCTCACAGTGGACCATGTGATGGATCTGTTTTTCTTGTCTACGTTGAGGGAAAGGGGTATTTCACAAGATGCAGAAGCGAAGATTTCAGAAGCAAATGCTGTGAGTGAATTAGCTCGTAAAAAGCATTTTTATTTTCTTTTATCTTTCTGCCAGTCTTGGGGCTTGAATTCAGGGCCTGAGCACTGTCCTCGGGTTTTCTCAAGTCTAGCCCTCTGCCACTTGAGCCACAGTGCCACATCTAGATTTTCTATCTATGTGATACTGAGCAATCAAACCCAGATCTTCATGGATGCTAGGCAAGCACTCTACCACTATGCCAAACTCTCAACACTGACGTAGTAATTATAAAGTCATCATCGTCATATCAAAATATCCTTTCTCCGACAAAGAATGAACACTTATCTATGTGTGTAATGTTTTTTTTAAATTTCACTAATTCTTCTGTGTTTTTCCCTCTTGCATTTTTTACACATGACAGCAAAGCTAATCATCAGGAAAAAATTGATTAGGATACAGAAACCTAATAATATCCTAGTAGATTGACGTCAAAACTATGTGCTAGATGCCCTGTGTGTTTGACCTAGTGGTAGAGTCCTTGGCTACTGCGCAAAAAACCTCAGGTTTGATTCCTCATTACCACATACATAGAAAATGCTGCAAGTGGTGCTGTGGCTCGGTGGGACAGCTCAAGCCTAAAGAAAGCCCAAGAACAATGTTCAAACTCTGAGGTCAAGTCCCAAGACTAGCAAAAACAAAAAAAATTCGACAAGGGGCAAAATGCAGGCAGAGAAGGCACTGTGAAGCAAATGTTTTGTAAAGGATGAGGGCAATATTGACCCTTAAGTTTGGATCTTACCTAAGAATGGCTCCTTGAGCCTGAGACCAGACTGGTAGTGGGGCCCAGTGGAAGACATTGGGATTGGACAAATAAGGTGTGCTGTTTACTACATCCACATGTATATTGTGAGATTGGAGGAGAGATTCAGCCTCCAGTATGTCTTTGGTGAGGTCTTTTGTGAGCAAGGATCTTTGGTCATTGGGCCCTGAAAAGTGATCCTGCCTCCCTCACAATGGAACAGAATATGGAACCCTGGTAACCAAGCCACTGTAACTAACAACCAGCTCAAGCCAGCTCACTTGGCCTGTGGCTCAGGAGGAAGAAAGATGTTGCTGTGCTGTTGCCAAAGTTCAGGAAACTCGAGTCTCAGGCATTGAAGTTGTGGCTGTCTTACTCGAAGATGTACATGCTAGATCATTGCCAAGCCACAAATCCAGTATAACAGTTCTTTCTTTAAGACGAAGGCCAGGAAAATCAGGGCAACCAGATGAGGTATATTTCTAAGAAGAAATGTATTTGACCCCATCATCCTCCCCACACACAACAACTTTCTTTTTTTAATTTTTTTATTGTAATTAATAAAAGGATTACATGCTATTTGCCAGATAGAAGGTGCATTAATTCACATACATTGATACCCATTCACATGTCTTGGTACCCAGTTCCCTCCAACCGCCCACCCCCCACCCGTCTTGGTTTTCCCCCCTTCCCTATCAAATTTCAAATATCCAAATACAAATAAATTCAATATATCAGATAACAAAGTGAGATACTATACCAATATGGGATAACCAAGGGACAGCAAAGGAGATGAGAGACAACATAGTACATTAAGGACAACAATCATTCATTATGTGGCTTTTGTTTCAATATCCTGGAGGTCCTTTCAATTAGCTTCACATTATATGGCCTTATATATGGACTTTTGCTCTATTGCAAATCTCTGCTAGTAGAGCCCAAGGTTTCTACTGATTATGACGAATGAGGGAAACCACTGAGCCTAAGTTCCTTTGAGTCTGGCTTACTTCACTTAATATGATTTGTTCTAAGTCTTTCCATTTCCTAACAAATGGGCCGATGTCATTCTTTCTGACAACAGCATAGAATTCCATTGTGTACAAATACCACAACTTGTTGATCCACTCATCCACTGAGGGACATCTGGGTTGGTTCCATATCTTTGCTATGGTGAATAGTGCTGCAATGAACATTGTTGTGCTAGTGGGATTAGTATGCCCTTGTTTCTGGATTGTTGGGTAAATGCCAAGTAGTGAAATTGCTGGGTGATAGGGGAGTTCTATATTTAGCCTTTTGAGGCACTGCCACACTGCTTTCCATAGTGGTTGAACGAGTTTGCACTCCCACCAACAGTGTAGTAGTGATCCCTCCTGGCCACATCCCCTCCAGCATCTGTTGTCATTCGTTTTCCTGATCCTGGCCATTCTAACTGGAGTGAGGTGGAATCTTAGACTTGTTTTGATTTGCATTTCTTTTATGACCAGAGATGTGCAGCATTTCTTCATGTGTCTATAGGCCATTTTTGTTTCTTCTTCAGAGAAGACTCTCTTTAAGTCTTTGGCCCATTTTTTAATGGGATGGGTGTTACTTTGGAGGTTAGTTTTGGAGTGATTCAATTTTTTGAGTTGTTGATATATTTTAGATATGAGGCCTTTGTCCGTTGTTTGGTTGGTGAAGATCTTCTCCCACTCTGTAGGCTTCCTGATTAGTTTACTAGCTATATCCATTACCATACAAAAGCTCTGCAGTTTAATGCAGTCCCACTTATCCAGCCTTTCTCTGATTTGTTGTGATTCTTGGTCCTTATTAAGAAAGTTTCGACCTGTGCCAAGGAGGCCTAGTGTATCTCCTATTCCTTCCTGTAAACTTTTCAGTGTGTCAGCTTTTACCTCCACGTCTTTGATCCATTTGGAGTTAATTCTAGTGCAAGGTGACAAAGAAGGATCCAACTTTAGTTTTCTGCAGGTGCTTAACCAGTTCTGCCAGCACAACTTGTTGAAGAGGCTATCTTTCTTCCATTCTATTTTTTTGGCTCCCTGGTCAAAGATTAGGTGGCCATAGGTCTGTGGTTTAATATCTGGGTCCGCAGTTCTACTCCATTGGACTTTAGGCCTGTTCTTGTGCCAGTACCAAGCTGTTTTGAGAATTATAGCTCTGTAATAGAGTCTTAAGTTTGGAATTGAAATTCCTCCAGCGCTGTTCTTTCTGCTAAGAAGTGTTTTTACTATACGGGGTCTTTTATTATTCCATATGAAATTTTGAATTGCCTCTTCTATTTCTTTAAAGAATGACATTGGGATGTTGATGGGTATTGCATTGAATTGGTAGATAGCCCTTGGCAAGATTGTCATTTTCACAATGTTGATTCTTCCAATCCAGGAGCATGGGAGGTTTTTCCATTTCCTTAGTTCTGCTTTAATTTCCTTCTTTAGGGATTTAAAGTTTTCATCTAAACGGTCCTTTACATTCTTAGTTAAGCTATTTGCTAGGTACTTTATTTTCTTTGAGGATATTGTGAAAGGATTTTCTTTCCTGATTATTGCCTCGTTCCTCTCAGTGTTGGCGTAAAGTAAGGCAGTTGATTTGTAGGGTTGATTTTATGGCCTGCTACCCTTCCAAAGCTTTGAATCAGCTCAAGGAGCTTGGGAGTAGTGTCTATAGGATTCTTTAAATACAGAATCATGTCATCTGCAAAGAGGGATAGTTTTATTTCCTCTTTACCTACTTGGATCCCTTTTATGCTTGCTTCTTGCCTTATTGCACTTCCTAGGAATTCTAGTACTATGTTAAAAAAGAGTGGAGAGAGTGGGCATCCTTGTCTCGTTCCTGAGTTTAGAGGGAATGGCTTTAGATTTTCACCATTAAGTATAATACTAGCAGTGGGTTTCTCATACACAGCCTTTATTACATTGTGAAATGTTCCATGGATTCCTAGTTTCTCCACATCTTTTAACATAAAGGGGTTTTGGATCTTGTCAAATGCCTTTTCCGCATCTATTGATACAATCATGTGATTTTATCCCTGCTCCTGTTGATGTGTTGAATTATATTAATTGATTTGTGTATGTTGAACCAGCTTTGCCTCCATGTGATGAATCCAGTTTGATCATAGTGTATAATTTTTTTGATGAGTTGTTGTAGACGGTTGGCCAGTATTTTGTTGAGAAGTTTTGCATCGATGTTCATCAAAGAAATGGGTCTATAGATCTCTTTCTTTGATGAATCTCTGTCTGGTTTGGGAATGAGGGATATACTGGCTTCACAGAATGAGTTTGGTAAAGAACCTTCATTTTCAATTTTGTTGAAGAGCTTGAGGAATATTGGTGTGACCTCTGCTTTGAAGACCTTATAGAATTCAGCTGTGAATCCATCTGGCCCTGGGCTATTTTTATGTGGAAGTTGTCTAATTTCCATTTCTATTTCAGAGCTTGAAATATGCCTGTTGAGTTCGGTTACCTCTTCTTGGTTCAGTGTGGGTATGTTAATATTGTCTAGGAATTCATCCATTTCTTCTAGATTCTCAAATTTGTTGGCGTGAAGGTTTGAGAAGTATTCCCTCATGATATTCTGGATCTTGGTAATTTCTGTCGTGGTATTCCAATTTTCATCTGTGAATTTGTTTATTTCGATATCCTCTCTTCTCTTTTTGGTAAGATTTGCGAAGGGCTTGTCAATTTTGTTAATTCTTTCAAAGAACCAACTCCTTGTTTTGTTGATGCTTTCTATATTTTTTTTATTCCAAATCATTTAATTCTGCTTTGATTTTAATAATTTGCTTTCTCCTAATGGGTTTAGGGTTGGTTTGTTGCTCTTTTTCCAGGAGGTTAAGGT
Source organism: Megascapheus bottae (assembly GCF_031878675.1). NCBI lineage: Eukaryota > Metazoa > Chordata > Mammalia > Rodentia > Geomyidae > Megascapheus > Megascapheus bottae. The sequence goes on along the minus strand of NW_028327448.1, from coordinate 209,486 downwards.
GAGACATTAACTAGTTGGTTTGCCATTTTTCCAACTTGCTGTTGTAGGCACTCAGCGCTATAAATTTTCCCCTGAGTACTGCCTTTGTTGTGTCCCTAAGGAGTTGATATTTGTGTGCTCCTTATAGTTAAATTTCATAAACAGTTGGATATCTGTTCTGATCTCTTCGATTACCCATTGTTTTTGATTCAACAATGTGTTCTCCAGTCTCCATGAGTTACAGGGTTTTCGTTGGTGGAGATGTGTGTTCAGCTCCAGTGTGATGCCTTTATGGTCTGAGAGTGTGCATGGAATAATTTCAGTGTTTCTGAATCCGTCCAGGTTTGCTTTATGGCCTAAGATGTGGTCTATTTTGGAAAATGTTCCATGTGCTGCTGAGAAAAACGTATATTGTGTTGTCACTGGGTGGAATATTCTGCAGATGTCTGTTAGATGTAGTTGGTCTATATAGTTGTTCAGTTCTAAGGTTTCTCTGTAGAGTTTTGCCTTGTTGATCTGTCCGTAGGTGAGAGTGGTGTGTTAAACTCACCAACAATCACTGTATTTCGATCTATATATGGTTTCAGTGTAAGTAAAGTTTGCTTGATGAAGTTTGGAGCTCCGGGATTGGGTGTGTAAATATTTAGGATCTTTATGTCTTCCTGGAGGAAAGATCCCTTTAGTAGTATGTAGCAACCTTCTTTGTCTTTTCTTACTAATTTTAGTTTGAAGTCTATTGTCTGATATGATGATGGCAAGTCCAGCCTGTTTATGGGGGCAGTTAGCTTGATAGAGTTTATTCCAACCTCTCACTTTCAAAAGATGATTGTTTTTGGGTAAGATGTGTCTCTTGAAGATAGCTGAACGATGGCTCTTGCTTTTTGATCCAACTAGACAGCCTATGCCGTTTAATTGGAGAGTTAAGTCCATTGATATTGAGAGTCAGGATTGAGAGATATTTATTAGTTCCTATCATTTTTAAAAGCTTTTAGTAGGGCCTGTGTCTTGACAGTTCCTGTGGTCCTTAGATGATATGGTGTTTAGGTGCCATTTCTTTCCCTATAATGCATTTATTTTGGTTTTGTATGTATAGAGCATCGTTGAGAATTCTCTGTAGTGTTGGTTTTGTTTCGACATATTGTTGCAGCTTTTCCCTGGAATGGAAGTTTTATTGTTCCCTCAGTTTGAATGAGAGCTTAGCTGGCTACAGTATTCTTGGATGGTAGTTATTTGATTTAAGTGCATGACATATATGCTTCCATTCACTTCGTGCTTGCATGGTTTCTGCCGAGAAATCTGGGGTTATTCTGATTGGTTTGCCTTTGTAAGTTACTGATGCCTTTTCCCTGGCTGCCTTTAGGATCTTTCCTTTCGTTTCTATTGATCCAGTTCGGATCACAATGTGGCGGTGGGATGTTCTTTTCTGGTCAGGTCTGTTTGGGGTTCTAAAAGCTTCTCGTATGTGGATGGGCCTGCCCTTCTGGATATTTGGGAAATTCTCTGAGATGATTCCCTGAAGTATATTTCCAATACCATTGACCTCTTTCTCCACTCCCTCCTCAATACCAACTAGCCTTAAATTAGGCTTCCTAATTGTATCTTGGACCTCCTGAAGCGCTCTCCCATATTTCCTAGATTTGGACTGACTCATTTTCTGTTCTTTATAATACCTAAATTATCTTCAGCCCCGGAGATTCTCTCCTCTGCATTGTCTAACCTGCTATCAAAGCTATCTACTTTATTTTTCATCTCCCTTGCTTCTAATTGCTCAATTTTTATGCCTTGCGTCTCTTGTTTTAGATCATGTATGGATTTCTTTATCTCCTTGATTTCCTTTTGAGTGGTTAGCTCAGGAGCTTTATTTTCTTTGGACATTTGCTGGAGTTTGGTCACGTTTTTATTTGTGGATTCTATGAATTCATCCATCTTTCTTTGAAAAACCTTTATTATGGCCTCCTTTATGGCTCCGTCTTTTTCACTTATCACCTTGTTTTTCCTTTCCTCTTGTTCAGCTATTGCTTCCTCCATTATCTCTTTCTTTATATTTTCACATTTTCCATTAATGATGTTTATCAATTGCATTTGTGTAGCACTTGGAAGACTCTCCTCTAGGTTTGCCAGTGACTGTTCCATTGTCTATTTACATTGGGTGGGGGATGTTGTTTCTTGATTTGACATTTTTCTTGAGTTTCTTGTTCTTCCCATTTGAAAATGGGAGCAAAATTACTACTAAATACGATTATAGTTTTTCAGATATAACCAACCTAGACCTCTGTAGCTGGCAGAAACTAGATGTTCACAAGTTTTGATTGGTATTATCACTCTTTCTTTTTGTGCACTTACAGACCAGTCTAATACAACCACTGATAAGCGATTTATACCCAAAACAATAAGCCTCTCAATCCAATCTCTATTGTCTTTAAGTCCCTCTGAGCCTAGAGAATAATTAACCACCTACATATACAATATTGCTCAACAGCCATCAAGTGTAGATCCGTGCAGTATAAGGGTTGAAAGACAAGCAGAGTTCCAGAGATACAAAAAAGAATGAGAGAGGTCAGGGGAGGTACAAAAGGATTAACGTAGGAGTGTAAGAATATTGTAGTAAAGAAGAAAAGGTATAGCATAAGGATAACTGACAAAAGTTGGTAAGTAGGTAGCATATTTGAGTACAAAATTTGGAAAGTATTAGAATAAAACTTATGTGTTGCTCCACGACTAGCTCTTAGCCCAGCCAGTGGCCTCACAGTGGACCATGGGATGGATCTGTTTTTCTTGTCTACGTTGTGGGAAAGGGGTATTTCACAAGATGCAGAAGCGAAGATTTCAGAAGCAAATGCTGTGAGTGAATTAGCTCATAAAAAGCATTTTTATTTTCTTTTAACTTTCTGCCAGTCTTGAGGCTTGAATTCAGGGCCTGAGCACTGTCCTGGGGTTTTCTCAAGTCTAGCCCTCTGCCACTTGAGCCACAGTGCTACATCTAGATTTTCTATCTATGTGATACTGAGCAATCAAACCCAGATCTTCATGGATGCTAGGCAAGCACTCTACCACTATGCCAAACTCTCAACCCTGACATAGTAATTATAAAGTCATCATCATCATATCAAAATAACCTTTCTCCTACAAAGAATGAACACTTATCTGTGTATGTAATGTTTTTTTTTAAATTTCACTACTTCTTCTGTGTTTTACCCTCTTGCATTTTTACACATGACAGCAAAGCTAATCATCAGGAAAAAATTGATTATGATACAGAAACCTAATAATATCCTAGTAGATTGACGTCAAAACTATGTGCAAGATGCCCTGTGTGTTTGACCTAGTGGTAGAGTCCTTGGCTACCAGGCAAAAAGCCTCAGGGTTGATTCCTCATTACCACATACATAGAAAATGCTGCAAGTGGTGCTGTGGCTCGGTGGGACAGCTAAAGCCTAAAGAAAGCCCAAGAACAATGTTCAAACACTGAGGTCAAGTCCCAAGACTAGCAAAAACAAAAAAAATTCGACAAGGGGCAAAATGCAGGCAGAGAAATCACTGAGAAGCAAATGTATTGTAAAGGATGAGGGCAATATTGACCCTTAAGTTTGGATCTTACCTAAGAAAGGCTCCTTGAGCCTGAGACCAGACTGGTAGTTGGGCCTAGTGGAAGACATTGGGTTTGGACAAATAAGGTGTGATGTTTACTACATCCATATGTATATTGTGAGATTGGAGGAGAGATTCAGCCTCCAGTATGTCTTTGGTGAGGTCTTCTGTGAGCAAGGATCTTTGGTCATTGGGCCCTGAAAAGTGATCCTGCCTCCCTCACAATGGAACAGAATATGGAACCCTGGTAACCAAGCCACGGTAACTAACAACCAGCTCAAGCCGGCTCACTTGGCCTGTGGCTCAGGAGGAAGAAAGATGTTGCTGTGCTGTTGCCAAAGCTCAGGAAACTAGAGTCTCAGGCATGGAAGTTGTGGATGTCTTACTCGAAGATGTACATGCTAGATCATTGCCAAGCCACAAATCCAGTATAACAGGCCTTTCTCTAAGAAGAAGGCCAGGAAACATCCAGGGCAACCAGATGAGGTATATTTCTAAGAAGAAATGTATTTGACCCCATCATCCTCCCCACACACTACAACTTTCTTTTTTTTTCATTTTTTATTGTAATTAGTAAAAGGGTTAGATGATATTTGCCAGATAGAAGGTGCATGAATTCACATACATTGATACCCTTTCACATGTCTTGGTACCCATTTTCCTCCAACCCCACACCCCCCACCCATCTTGGTTTTCCCCCCTTCCCTATCAAATTTCAAATATTCAAATACAAATAAATTCAATATATAAGATAAAGTGAGATACTGTACCAATATGGGATAACCAAGGGACAGCAAACGAGATGAGATACAACATAGTATATTAAGGACAACAATCATTCATTATATGGCTTTTGTTTCAATATCCTGGAGGTCCTTTCAATTAGCTTCACATTATATGGCCTTATATATGGCCTTTTGCTCTATTGCCAATCTCTGCTAGTAGAGCCCATGGTTTCTACTGATTATGACGAATGAGGGAAACCACTGAGACTAAGTTCCTTTGAGTCTTGCTAACTACACTTAATATTATTTGTTCTAAGTCTTTCCATTTCCTAACAAATGGGGCGATGTCATTCTTTCTGACAGCAGCATAGAATTCCATTGTGTACAAATACCACAACTTGTTAATCCACTCATCAACTGAGGGACATCTGGGTTGGTTCCTTATCTTTGCTATGGTGAATAGTGCTGCTATGGTGAATAGTGCTGCAATGAACATTGTTGTGCTAGTGGGTTTAGTATGCCCTTGTTTCTGGATTGTTTGGTAAATATGCCAAGTAGTGGAATTGCTGGGTCATAGGGGAGTTCTTTGTTTAGCGTTTTGAGGCACTGCCACACTGCTTTCCACAGTGGTTCAACGAGTTTGCACTCCCACCAACAGTGTAGTAGTGATCCCTCCTGGCCACATCCCCTCCAGCATTTGTTGTCATTCGTTTTCCTGATCCTGGCCATTCTAACTGGAGTGAGGTGGAATCTTAGACTTGTTTTGATTTGCATTTCTTTTATGACTAGAGATGTTGAGCATTTCTTCATGTGTCTATAGGCCATTTTTGTTTCTTCTTCAGAGAAGACTCTCTTTAAGTCTTTGGCACATTTTTTACTGGGATGGGTGATACTTTGGAGGTTAGTTTTGGAGTGATTCAATTTTTTGAGTTGTTGATATATTTTAGATATGAGGCCTTGGTTCGTTGTTTGGTTGGTGAAGATCTTCTCCCACTCTGTAGGCTTCCTGATTAGTTTACTAGCTATATCCGTTGCCATACAAAAGCTCTGCAGTTTAATGCAGTCCCACTTATCCAGCCTTTCTCTGATTTGTTGTGATTCTTGGTCCTTATTAAGAAAGTTTCGACCTGTGCCAAGGAGGCCTAGTGTATCTCCTATTCCTTCCTGTAAACTTTTCAGTGTGTCAGCTTTTACCTCCATGTCTTTGATCCATTTGGAGTTAATTCTAGTGCAAGGTGACAAAGAAGGACCCAACCTTAGTTTTCAGCAGGTGTTTAACCAGTTCTGCCAGCACAACTTGTTGAAGAGGCTATCTTTCTTCCATTCTATTTTTTTGGCTCCTTGGTCAAAGATTAGGTGGCCATAGGTCTGTGGTTTAATATCTGGGTCCGCAGTTCTACTCCATTGGACTTCAGGCCTGTTCTTGTGCCAGTACCAAGCTGTTTTGAGAATTATAGCTCTGTAATAGAGTCTTAAGTTTGGAATTGAAATTCCTCCAGCGCTGTTCTTTCTGCTAAGAAGTGTTTTTGCTATACGGGGTCTTTTATTATTCCATATGAAATTTTGAATTGCCTCTTCTATGTCTTTAAAGAATGACATTGGGATGATTGGTATTACATTGAATTTGTAGATAGCCCTTGGCAAGATTGTCATTTTCACAATGTTGATTTTTCCAATCTAGGAGCATGGGAGGTTTTTCCATTTCCTTAGATCTGCTTTAATTTCCTTTTTTACCATTTTAAAGTTTTCATCTAAACGGTCCTTTACATTCTTAGTTAAGCTAATTGCTAGGTACTTTATTTTCTTTGAGGCTATTGTGAAAGGATTTTCTTTCCTGATTATTGCCTCGTTCCTCTCAGTGTTGGCGAAAAGTAAGGCAGTTGATTTGTGAGGGTTGATTTTATGGCCTGCTACCATTCCAAAGCTTTGAATCAGCTCAAGGAGCTTGGGCGTAGAGTCTATAGGATTCTCTAAATACAGAACCATGTCATCTGCAAAGAGGATAGTGTTATTTCCTCTTTCCCTACTTGGATCCCCTTTATGCTTGCTTCTTGCCTTATTGCACTGCCTAGGAATTCTAGTACTATGTTAAAAAGGCGTGGAGAGAGTGGGCATCCTTGTCTCGTTCCTGAGTTTAGAGGGAATGGCTTTAGATTTTCACCATTAAGTATAATACTAGCAGTGGGTTTCTCATACCCAGCCTTTATTACATTGAGAAATGTTCCATGGATTCCTAGTTTCTCCACATCTTTTTACATAAAGGGGTTTTGCATCTTGTCAAATGCCTTTTCCGCAACTATTGAGACAATCATGTGATTTTATCCCTGCTCCTGTTGATGTGTTGAATTATATTAATTGATTTGTGTATGTTGAACCAGCTTTGCCTCCCTGTGATGAATCCAGTTTGATCATAGTGTATAATTTTTTGATGAATTGTTGTAGAAGGTTGGCCAGTATTTTGTTGAGAAGTTTTGCATCGATGTTCATCAAAGAAATGGGGCTTCACAGAATGAGTTTGGTAAAGAACCTTCATTTTCAATTTCGTTGAAGAGTTTGAGGTGTATTGGTGTGAGCTCTGCTTTGAAGACCTTATAGAATTCAGCTGTGAATCCATCTGGCCCTGGGCTCTTTTTAAGTGGAAGTTGTCTAATTTCCATTTCTATTTCAGAGCTTGAAATAGGCCTGTTGAGTTGGGTTAGCTCTTCTTGGTTCAGTGTGTGTATGTTAATATTGTCTAGGAATTCATCCATTTCTACTAGATTCTCAAATTTGTTGGCGTAAAGGTTTGAAAAGTATTTCCTCATGATATTATGGATCTTGGTAATTTCTGTCGTGATATTACCATTTTCATCTGCGATTTTGTTTATTTCGATATGCTCTCTTCTTTTTTTGGTAAGATTTGCTAAGGGCTTGTCAATTTTGTTAATTCTTTCAAAGAACCAACTCCTTGTTTTGTTGATTCTTTCTATAGATTTTTTTTATTCCAAATCATTTAATTCTGCTTTGATTTTAATAATTTTCTTTCTCCTAATGGGTTTAGGGTTGGTTTGTTGCTCTTTTTCCAGGAGGTTAAGGTGAAACATTAACTAGTTGGTTTGCCATTTTTCCAACTTGCTGTTGTAGGCACTCAGCGCTATAAATTTTCCTCTGAGTACTGCCTTTGTTGTGTCCCTCAGGAGTTGATATTTGTGTGCTCCTTATTGTTAAATTTCATAAACAGTTGGATATCTGTTCTGATCTCTTCGATTACCCATTGTTTTTGATTCAACAATGTGTTGTTCAGTCTCCATGAGTTACAGGGTTTTCGTTGGTGGAGATATGTGTTCAGTTCCAATTTGATGCCTTTATGGTCTGAGAGTGTGCATGGAATAATTTCAGTGTTTCTGAATCTGTCCAGGTTTGTTTTATGGCCTAAGATGTGGTCTATTTTGGAAAATGTTCCATGTGCTGCTGAGGAAAACGAATATTGTGTTGTTACTGGGTGGAATATTCTGCAGATGTCTGTTAGATCTAGTTGGTCTATATAGTTGTTCAGTTCTAAGGTTTCTCTGTTGAGTTTTTGCTTTGTTGATCTGTCCATAGGTGAGAGTGGTGTGTTAAACTCACCAACAATCACTGTATTTCGATCTATGTATGTATGGTTTCAGTGTAAGTAAATTTTGCTTGATGAAGTTTGGAGCTCCGGGATTGGGTGTGTAAATATTTAGGATCTTTATGTCTTCCTGGAGGAAAGATCCCTTTAGTAGTATGCAGTAACCTTCTTTGTCTTTTCTTACTAATTTTAGTTTGAAGTCTATTGTATCTGATATGAGGATGGCAAGTCCAGCCTGTTTATGGGGGCAGTTAGCTTGATAGAGTTTATTCCAACCTCTCACTTTCAAAAGATGATTGTTTTTGGGTAAGATGTGTCTCTTGAAGACAGCAGAACGATAGCTCTTGCTTTTTGATCCAACTAGACAGCCTATGCCGTTTAATTGGAGAGTTAAGTCCATTGATATTGAGAGTTAGGATTGAGAGATATTTATTAGTTCCCACCATTTTTAAAAGCTTTTAGTAGGGCTTGTGTCTTGACATTTCTTGTGGTCCTTAGATGGTATGCTGTTTAGGTGCCATTTCTTTCACTATGTTGCATTTATTTTCGTTTTTTATGTATAGAGCATCCTTGAGAATTCTCTGTAGTGTTGGTTTTGTTTCGACATATTGTTGCAGCTTTTCCCTGGAATGGAATGTTTTTATTGTTCGCTCAGTTATGAATGAGACCTTAGATGGCTACAGTATTCTTGGTTGGTAGTTATTTGATTTACGGGCATGACATATATGCTTCTAGTCACTTCGTGCTTGCATGATCTCTGCTGAGAAATCTGGGGTTATTCTGATTGGTTTGCCTTTATAGGTTACTGATCCCTTTTCCCTGGCTGCCTTTAGGATCTTTTCTTTCGTTTCTATTGATCCAGTTCGGATCACAATGTGGAGGTGGGATGTTCTTTTCTGGTCAGGTCTGTTTGGGGTTCTAAAAGCTTCTCGTATCTGGATGGGCCTGCCCTTCTGGATATTTGGGAAATTCTCTGAGATGATTCCCTGAAGTATATTTCCAATATCATTGATCTCTTTCTCCACGCCCTCCTCAATACCAACTAGCCTTAAATTAGGCTTCCTAATTGTATCTTGGACCTCCTGAAGCGCTCTCTCATATTTCCTAGATTTGGATTGACTCGTTTTCTGTTCTTTCTCTATAATAACTAAATTATCTTCAGCCCCGGAAATTCTCTCCTCTGCATTGTCTAACCTGCTATCACAGCTATCTACTTTATTTTTCATCTCCCTTGCTTCTAATCGCTCACTTTTGATGCCTTGCATCTCTTGTTTTAGATCATGTATGGTTTTCTTTATCTCCTTGATTTCCATTTGAGTGGTTAGCTCAGTAGCTTTATTTTCTTTGGACATTTGCTGGAGTTTGGTGACGTTTTTATTTATGGATTCTTTGAATTCATCCGTCTTTCTTTGAAAAACCTTTAATAAGGCCTCCTTTATGGCTTCTTCTTTTTCAGTTATCACCTTGTTTTTGCTTTCCTCTTGTTCAGCTATGGCTTCCTCAATTATCTCTTTCTTTATATTTTCACATTTTTCATTAATGATGTTTATCAATTGCATTTGTGTAGCAGTTGGAAGACTCTCCTCTAGGTTTGCCAGTGACTGTTCCATTGTCTGTTTATATTGGGTGGGGGATGTTGTTTCTTGATTTGACATTTTTCTTGAGTTTCTTGTTCTGCCCATTTGAAAATGGGAGCAAGATTACTACTAAATACGATTATAGTTTTTCAGATATAACCAACCTAGACCTCTGTAGCTGGCAGACACTAGATGTTCAGAAGTTTTGATTGGTATTATCACTCTTTCTTTTTGTGCACTTACAGACCAGTCTAATACAACCACTGATAAGCGATTTATACCCAAAACAATAAGCCTCTCAATCCAATCTTTATTGTCTTTAAGTCCATCTGAGCCTAGAGAATAATTAACCACCTACATATACAATATTGCTCAACAGCCAATAAGTGTAGATCAGTGCAGTATAAGGGTTGAAAGACGAGCAGAGTTCCAGAGATAGAATAAAAGAATGAGAGAGGTCAGGGGAGGTACAAGAGGATTAACGTCGGAGTGTAAGAATATTGTAGTCATGAAGAAAAGGTATAGCATAAGGATAACTGACCTAAGTTGGTAAGTAGGTAGCATATTTGAGTACAAAGTTTGGAAAGTATTAGAATAAAACTTATGTGTTGCTGCACGACTAGCTCTTAGCCCAACCAGAGGCCTCACAGTGGACCATGGGATGGATCTGTTTTTCTTGTCTACGTTGAGGGAAAGGGGTATTTCACAAGATGCAGAAGCGAAGATTTCAGAAGCAAATGCTGTGAGTGAATTAGCTCGTAAAAAGCATTTTTATTTTCTTTTATCTTTCTGCCAGTCTTGGGGCTTGAATTCAGGGCCTGAGCACTGTCCTCGGGTTTTCTCAAGTCTAGCCCTCTGCCACTTGAGCCACAGTGCCACATCTAGATTTTCTATCTATGTGATACTGAGCAATCAAACCCAGATCTTCATGGATGCTAGGCAAGCACTCTACCACTATGCCAAACTCTCAACCCTGACATAGTAATTATAAAGTCATCATCATCATATCAAAATATCCTTTCTCCCACAAAGAATGAACACTTATCTATGTGTGTAATGCTTTTCTTTTTAATTTCACTAATTCTTCTGTGTTTTTCCCTCTTGCATTTTTTTACACATGACAGCAAAGCTAATCATTAGGAAAAAGTTGATTAGGATACAGAAACCTAATAATATCCTAGTAGATTGACGTCAAAAATATGTGCAAGATTCCCTGTGTGTTTGACCTAGTGGTAGAGTCCTTGGCTACCACGCAAAAAGACTCAGGTTTGATTCCTCATTACCAATTACATAGAAAACGCTGCAAGTGGTGCTGTGGCTCGGTGGGACAGCTAAAGCCTAAAGAAAGCCCAAGAACAATGTTCACACTCTGAAGTCAAGGCCCAAGACTAGCAAAAACAAAAAAAATTCGACAAGGGGCAAAATGCAGGCAGAGAAGGCACTGTGAAGCAAATGTTTTGTAAAGGATGAGGGCAATATTGACCCTTAAGTTTGGATCTTACCTAAGAAAGGCTCCTTGAGCCTGAGACCAGACTGGCAGTTGGGCCTAGTGGAAGACATTGGGATTGGACCAATAAGGTGTGCTGTTTACTACATCCACATGTATATTGTGAGATTGGAGGAGAGATTCAGCCTCCAGTATGTCTTTGGTGAGGTCTTCTGTGAGCAAGGATCTTTGGTCATTGGGCCCTGAAAGGTGACCCTGCCTCCCTCACAATGGAACAGAATATGGAACCCTGGTAACCAAGCCACTGTAACTAACAACCAACTCAAGCCAGCTCACTTGGCCTGTGGCTCAGGAGGAAGAAAGATGTTGCTGTGCTGTTGCCAAAGGTCAGGAAACTCGAGTCTCAGGCATGGAAGTTGTGGATGTCTTACTCGAAGATGTACATGCTAGATCATTGCCAAGCCACAAATCCAGTATAACAGGCCTTTCTCTAAGAAGAAGGCCAGGAAAACCCAGGGCAACCAGATGAGGTATATATCTAAGAAGAAATATATTTGACCCCATCATCCTCCCAACACACTACAACTACCTTTTTTTAAATTTTTTTATTGTAATTAGTAAAACGGTTAAATGATATTTGCCAGATAGAAGGTGCATTAATTCACATACATTGATACCCTTTCACATGTCTTGGTACCCATTTCCCTCCAACCCCACACTCCCACACTCCCCACCCGTCTTGGTTTTCCACCCTTCCCTATCTAATTTCAAATATCCAAATACAAATAAATTCAATATAACAGATAACAAAGTGAGATACTATACCAATATGGGATAACCAAGGGACAGCAAAGGAGATGAGAGACAACACAGTACATTAAGGACAGCAATCATTCATTATGTGGCTTTTGTTTCAATACCATGGAGGTCCTTTCAATTAACTTCACATTATTTGGCCTTATATATGGCCTTTTCTCTATTGCAAATCTCTGCTAGTAGAGCCCAAGTTTTCTACTGACTATGACGAATGAGGGAAACCACTGAGCCTAAGTTCCTTTGAGTCTGGCTTACTTCACTTAATATGATTTGTTCTAAGTCTTTCCATTTCCTAACAAATGGGGCGATGTCATTCTTTCTGACAGCAGCATAGAATTCCATTGTGTACAAATACCACAACTTGTTGATCCACTCATCAACTGAGGGACATCTGGGTTGGTTCCATATCTTTGCTATGGAGAATAGTGCTGCAATGAACATTGTTGTGCTAGTGGGTTTAGTATGCCCTTGTTTCTGGATTGTTGGGTAAATGCCAAGTAGTGGAATTGCTGGGTCATAGGGGAGTTCTTTGTTTAGCGTTTTGAGGCACTGCCACACAGCTTTCCATAGTGGTTCAACGAGTTTGCACTCCCACCAACAGTGTAGTAGTGATCCCTCCTGGCCACATCCCCTCCAGCATTTGTTGTCATTCGTTTTCCTGATCCTGGCCATTCTAACTGGAGTGAGGTGGAATCTTAGACTTGTTTTGATTTGCATTTCTTTTATGACTAGAGATGTTGAGCATTTCTTCATGTGTCTATAGGCCATTTTTGTTTCTTCTTCAGAGAAGACTCTCTTTAAGTCTTTGGCCCATTTTTTACTGGGATGGGTGATACTTTGGAGGTTAGTTTTGGAGTGATTCAATTTTTTGAGTTGTTGATATATTTTAGATATGAGGCCTTGGTTCGTTGTTTGGTTGGTGAAGATCTTCTTCCACTCTGTAGGCTTCCTGATTAGTTTACTAGCTATATCCGTTGCCATACAAAAGCTCTGCAGTTTAATGCAGTCCCACTTATCCAGCCTTTCTCTGATTTGTTGTGATTCTTGGTCCTTATTAAGAAAGTTTCGACCTGTGCCAAGGAGGCCTAGTGTATCTCCTATTCCTTCCTGTAAACTTTTCAGTGTGTCAGCTTTTACCTCCATGTCTTTGATCCATTTGGAGTTAATTCTAGTGCAAGGTGACAAAGAAGGACCCAACCTTAGTTTTCAGCAGGTGTTTAACCAGTTCTGCCAGCACAACTTGTTGAAGAGGCTATCTTTCTTCCATTCTATTTTTTTGGCTCCTTGGTCAAAGATTAGGTGGCCATAGGTCTGTGGTTTAATATCTGGGTCCGCAGTTCTACTCCATTGGACTTCAGGCCTGTTCTTGTGCCAGTACCAAGCTGTTTTGAGAATTATAGCTCTGTAATAGAGTCTTAAGTTTGGAATTGAAATTCCTCCAGCGCTGTTCTTTCTGCTAAGAAGTGTTTTTGCTATACGGGGTCTTTTATTATTCCATATGAAATTTTGAATTGCCTCTTCTATGACTTTAAAGAATGACATTGGGATGTTGATTGGTATTACATTGAATTTGTAGATAGCCCTTGGCAAGATTGTCATTTTCACAATGTTGATTCTTCCAATCTAGGAGCATGGGAGGTTTTTCCATTTCCTTAGATCTGCTTTAATTTCCTTTTTTACCATTTTAAAGTTTTCATCTAAACGGTCCTTTACATTCTTAGTTAAGCTAATTGCTAGGTACTTTATTTTCTTTGAGGCTATTGTGAAAGGATTTTCTTTCCTGATTATTGCCTCGTTCCTCTCAGTGTTGGCGAAAAGTAAGGCAGTTGATTTGTGAGGGTTGATTTTATGGCCTGCTACTATTCCAAAGCTTTGAATCAGCTCAAGGAGCTTGGGCGTAGAGTCTATAGGATTCTCTAAATACAGAACCATGTCATCTGCAAAGAGGGATAGTGTTATTTCCTCTTTCCCTACTTGGATCCCCTTTATGCTTGCTTCTTGCCTTATTGCACTGCCTAGGAATTCTAGTACTATGTTAAAAAGGCGTGGAGAGAGTGGGCATCCTTGTCTCGTTCCTGAGTTTAGAGGGAATGGCTTTAGATTTTCACCATTAAGTATAATACTAGCAGTGGGTTTCTCATACACAGCCTTTATTACATTGAGAAATGTTCCATGGATTCCTAGTTTCTCCACATCTTTTTACATAAAGGGGTTTTGCATCTTGTCAAATGCCTTTTCCGCAACTATTGAGACAATCATGTGATTTTATCCCTGCTCCTGTTGATGTGTTGAATTATATTAATTGATTTGTGTATGTTGAACCAGCTTTGCCTCCCTGTGATGAATCCAGTTTGATCATAGTGTATAATTTTTTGATGAATTGTTGTAGAAGGTTGGCCAGTATTTTGTTGAGAAGTTTTGCATCGATGTTCATCAAAGAAATGGGGCTTCACAGAATGAGTTTGGTAAAGAACCTTCATTTTCAATTTCGTTGAAGAGTTTGAGGTGTATTGGTGTGAGCTCTGCTTTGAAGACCTTATAGAATTCAGCTGTGAATCCATCTGGCCCTGGGCTCTTTTTAAGTGGAAGTTGTCTAATTTCCATTTCTATTTCAGAGCTTGAAATAGGCCTGTTGAGTTGGGTTAGCTCTTCTTGGTTCAGTGTGTGTATGTTAATATTGTCTAGGAATTCATCCATTTCTACTAGATTCTCAAATTTGTTGGCGTAAAGGTTTGAAAAGTATTTCCTCATGATATTATGGATCTTGGTAATTTCTGTCGTGATATTACCATTTTCATCTGCGATTTTGTTTATTTCGATATGCTCTCTTCTTTTTTTGGTAAGATTTGCTAAGGGCTTGTCAATTTTGTTAATTCTTTCAAAGAACCAACTCCTTGTTTTGTTGATTCTTTCTATAGATTTTTTTTATTCCAAATCATTTAATTCTGCTTTGATTTTAATAATTTTCTTTCTCCTAATGGGTTTAGGGTTGGTTTGTTGCTCTTTTTCCAGGAGGTTAAGGTGAAACATTAACTATTGGTTTGCCATTTTTCCAACTTGCTGTTGTAGGCACTCAGCGCTATAAATTTTCCTCTGAGTACTGCCTTTGTTGTGTCCCTCAGGAGTTGATATTTGTGTGCTCCTTATTGTTAAATTTCATAAACAGTTGGGTATCTGTTCTGATCTCTTCGATTACCCATTGTTTTTGATTCAACAATGTGTTGTTCAGTCTCCATAAGTTACAGGGTTTTCGTTGGTGGAGATGTGTGTTCAGTTCCAATTTGATGCCTTTATGGTCTGAGAGTGTGCATGGAATAATTTCAGTGTTTCTGAATCTGTCCAGGTTTGTTTTATGGCCTAAGATGTGGTCTATTTTGGAAAATGTTCCATGTGCTGCTGAGGAAAACGTATATTGTGTTGTTACTGGGTGGAATATTCTGCAGTTGTCTGTTAGATCTAGTTGGTCTATATAGTTGTTCAGTTCTAAGGTTTCTCTGTTGAGTTTTTGCTTTGTTGATCTGTCCATAGGTGAGAGTGGTGTGTTAAACTCACCAACAATCACTGTATTTCGATCTATGTATGTATGGTTTCAGTGTAAGAAAATTTTGCTTGATGAAGTTTGGAGCTCCGGGATTGGGTGTGTAAATATTTAGGATCTTTATGTCTTCCTGGAGGAAAGATCCCTTTAGTAGTATGCAGTAACCTTCTTTGTCTTTTCTTACTAATTTTAGTTTGAAGTCTATTGTATCTGATATGAGGATGGCAAGTCCAGCCTGTTTATGGGGGCAGTTAGCTTGATAGAGTTTATTCCAACCTCTCACTTTCAAAAGATGATTGTTTTTGGGTAAGATGTGTCTCTTGAAGACAGCAGAACGATAGCTCTTGCTTTTTGATCCAACTAGACAGCCTATGCCGTTTAATTGGAGAGTTAAGTCCATTGATATTGAGAGTTAGGATTGAGAGATATTTATTAGTTCCTACCATTTTTAAAAGCTTTTAGTAGGGCTTGTGTCTTGACAGTTCTTGTGGTCCTTAGATGGTATGCTGTTTAGGTGCCATTTCTTTCACTATGTTGCATTTATTTTCGTTTTTTATGTATAGAGCATCCTTGAGAATTCTCTGTAGTGTTGGTTTTGTTTCGACATATTGTTGCAGCTTTTCCCTGGAATGGAATGTTTTTATTGTTCGCTCAGTTATGAATGAGACCTTAGATGGCTACAGTATTCTTGGTTGGTAGTTATTTGATTTACGGGCATGACATATATGCTTCTAGTCACTTCGTGCCTGCATGGTCTCTGCTGAGAAATCTGGGGTTATTCTGATTGGTTTGCCTTTATAGGTTACTGATCCCTTTTCCCTGGCTGCCTTTAGGATCTTTTCTTTCGCTTCTATTGATCCAGTTCGGATCACAATGTGGAGGTGGGATGTTCTTTTCTGGTCAGGTCTGTTTGGGGTTCTAAAAGCTTCTCGTATCTGGATGGGCCTGCCCTTCTGGATATTTGGGAAATTCTCTGAGATGATTCCCTGAAGTATATTTCCAATATCATTGATCTCTTTCTCCACGCCCTCCTCAATACCAACTAGCCTTAAATTAGGCTTCCTAATTGTATCTTGGACCTCCTGAAGCGCTCTCTCATATTTCCTAGATTTGGATTGACTCGTTTTCTGTTCTTTCTCTATAATAACTAAATTATCTTCAGCCCCGGAAATTCTCTCCTCTGCATTGTCTAACCTGCTATCACAGCTATCTACTTTATTTTTCATCTCCCTTGCTTCTAATCGCTCACTTTTGATGCCTTGCATCTCTTGTTTTAGATCATGTATGGTTTTCTTTATCTCCTTGATTTCCATTTGAGTGGTTAGCTCAGTAGCTTTATTTTCTTTGGACATTTGCTGGAGTTTGGTGACGTTTTTATTTATGGATTCTTTGAATTCATCCGTCTTTCTTTGAAAAACCTTTAATAAGGCCTCCTTTATGGCTTCTTCTTTTTCAGTTATCACCTTGTTTTTGCTTTCCTCTTGTTCAGCTATGGCTTCCTCAATTATCTCTTTCTTTATATATTCACATTTTTCATTAATGATGTTTATCAATTGCATTTGTGTAGCAGTTGGAAGACTCTCCTCTAGGTTTGCCAGTGACTGTTCCATTGTCTGTTTATATTGGGTGGGGGATGTTGTTTCTTGATTTGACATTTTTCTTGAGTTTCTTGTTCTGCCCATTTGAAAATGGGAGCAAGATTACTACTAAATACGATTATAGTTTTTCAGATATAACCAACCTAGACCTCTGTAGCTGGCAGACACTAGATGTTCAGAAGTTTTGATTGGTATTATCACTCTTTCTTTTTGTGCACTTACAGACCAGTCTAATACAACCACTGATAAGCGATTTATACCCAAAACAATAAGCCTCTCAATCCAATCTTTATTGTCTTTAAGTCCATCTGAGCCTAGAGAATAATTAACCACCTACATATACAATATTGCTCAACAGCCAATAAGTGTAGATCAGTGCAGTATAAGGGTTGAAAGACGAGCAGAGTTCCAGAGATAGAATAAAAGAATGAGAGAGGTCAGGGGAGGTACAAGAGGATTAACGTCGGAGTGTAAGAATATTGTAGTCATGAAGAAAAGGTATAGCATAAGGATAACTGACCTAAGTTGGTAAGTAGGTAGCATATTTGAGTACAAAGTTTGGAAAGTATTAGAATAAAACTTATGTGTTGCTGCACGACTAGCTCTTAACCCAACCAGAGGCCTCACAGTGGACCATGGGATGGATCTGTTTTTCTTGTCTACGTTGAGGGAAAGGGGTATTTCACATGATGCAGAAGCGAAGATTTCAGAAGCAAATGCTGTGAGTGAATTAGCTCGTAAAAAGCATTTTTATTTTCTTTTATCTTTCTGCCAGTCTTGGGGCTTGAATTCAGGGCCTGAGCACTGTCCTCGGGTTTTCTCAAGTCTAGCCCTCTGCCACTTGAGCCACAGTGCCACATCTAGATTTTCTATCTATGTGATACTGAGCAATCAAACCCAGATCTTCATGGATGCTAGGCAAGCACTCTACCACTATGCCAAACTCTCAACCCTGACATAGTAATTATAAAGTCATCATCATCATATCAAAATATCCTTTCTCCCACAAAGAATGAACACTTATCTATGTGTGTAATGCTTTTTTTTTAATTTCACTAATTCTTCTGTGTTTTTCCCTCTTGCATTTTTTTACACATGACAGCAAAGCTAATCATTAGGAAAAAGTTGATTAGGATACAGAAACCTAATAATATCCTAGTAGATTGACGTCAAAAATATGTGCAAGATTCCCTGTGTGTTTGACCTAGTGGTAGAGTCCTTGGCTACCACGCAAAAAGACTCAGGTTTGATTCCTCATTACCAATTACATAGAAAACGCTGCAAGTGGTGCTGTGGCTCGGTGGGACAGCTAAAGCCTAAAGAAAGCCAAAGAACAATGTTCACACTCTGAAGTCAAGGCCCAAGACTAGCAAAAACAAAAAAAATTCGACAAGGGGCAAAATGCAGGCAGAGAAGGCACTGTGAAGCAAATGTTTTGTAAAGGATGAGGGCAATATTGACCCTTAAGTTTGGATCTTACCTAAGAAAGGCTCCTTGAGCCTGAGACCAGACTGGCAGTTGGGCCTAGTGGAAGACATTGGGATTGGACAAATAAGGTGTGCTGTTTACTACATCCACATGTATATTGTGAGATTGGAGGAGAGATTCAGCCTCCAGTATGTCTTTGGTGAGGTCTTCTGTGAGCAAGGATCTTTGGTCATTGGGCCCTGAAAGGTGACCCTGCCTCCCTCACAATGGAACAGAATATGGAACCCTGGTAACCAAGCCACTGTAACTAACAACCAACTCAAGCCAGCTCACTTGGCCTGTGGCTCAGGAGGAAGAAAGATGTTGCTGTGCTGTTGCCAAAGGTCAGGAAACTCGAGTCTCAGGCATGGAAGTTGTGGATGTCTTACTCGAAGATGTACATGCTAGATCATTGCCAAGCCACAAATCCAGTATAACAGGCCTTTCTCTAAGAAGAAGGCCAGGAAAACCCAGGGCAACCAGATGAGGTATATATCTAAGAAGAAATATATTTGACCCCATCATCCTCCCAACACACTACAACTATCTTTTTTTAAATTTTTTTATTGTAATTAGTAAAAGGGTTAGATGATATTTGCCAGATAGAAGGTGCATTAATTCACATACATTGATACCCTTTCACATGTCTTGGTACCCATTTCCCTCCAATCCCACACTCCCACACTCCCCACCCGTCTTGGTTTTCCCCCCTTCCCTATCTAATTTCAAATATCCAAATACAAATAAATTCAATATATCAGATAACAAAGTGAGATACTATACCAATATGGGATAACCAAGGGACAGCAAAGGAGATGAGAGACAACACAGTACATTAAGGACAGCAATCATTCATTATGTGGCTTTTGTTTCAATACCATGGAGGTCCTTTCAATTAGCTTCACATTATTTGGCCTTATATATGGCCTTTTCTCTATTGCAAATCTCTGCTAGTAGAGCCCAAGTTTTCTACTGACTATGACGAATGAGGGAAACCACTGAGCCTAAGTTCCTTTGAGTCTGGCTTACTTCACTTAATATGATTTGTTCTAAGTCTTTCCATTTCCTAACAAATGGGGCGATGTCATTCTTTCTGACAGCAGCATAGAATTCCATTGTGTACAAATACCACAACTTGTTGATCCACTCATCAACTGAGGGACATCTGGGTTGGTTCCATATCTTTGCTATGGAGAATAGTGCTGCAATGAACATTGTTGTGCTAGTGGGTTTAGTATGCCCTTGTTTCTGGATTGTTGGGTAAATGCCAAGTAGTGGAATTGCTGGGTGATAGGGGAGTTCTATGTTTAGCCTTTTGAGGCACTGCCACACTGCTTTACATAGTGGTTGAACGAGTTTGCACTCCCACCAACAGTGTAGAGTGATCCCTCCTGGCCACATCCCCTCCAGCATCTGTTGTCATTCGTTTTCCTGATCCTGGCCATTCTAACTGGAGTGAGGTGGAATCTTAGAGTTGTTTTGATTTGCATTTCTTTTATGACCAGAGATGTGGAGTATTTCTTCATGTGTCTATAGGCCATTTTTGTTTCTTCTTCAGAGAAGACTCTCTTTAAGTCTTTGGCCCATTTTTTAATGGGATGGGTGATACTTTGGAGGTTAGTTTTGGAGTGATTCAATTTTTTGAGTTGTTGATATATTTTAGATATGAGGCCTTTGTCCGTTGTTTGGTTGGTGAAGATCTTCTCCCAGTCTGTAGGCTTCCTGATTAGTTTACTAGCTATATCCATTGCCATACAAAAGCTCTGCAGTTTAATGCAGTCCCACTTATCCAGCCTTTCTCTGATTTGTTGTGATTCTTGGTCCTTATTAAGAAAGTTTCGACCTGTGACAAGGAGGCCTAGTGTATCTCCTATTCCTTCCTGTAAACTTTTCAGTGTGTCAGCTTTTACCTCCAGGTCTTTGATCCATTTGGAGTTAATTCTAGTGCAAGGTGACAAAGAAGGATACAACTTTAGTTTTCTGCAGGTGGTTAACCAGTTCTGCCAGCACAACTTGTTGAAGAGGCAATCTTTCTTCCATTCTATGTTTTTGGCTCCCTTGTCAAAGATTAGGTGGCCATAGGTCTGTGGTTTAATATCTGGGTCCGCAGTTCTATTCCATTGCACTTCAGGCCTGTTCTTGTGCCCGTACAAGAATTATAGCTCTGTAATAGAGTCTAAAGTTTGGAATTGAAATTCCTCCAGCGCTGTTCTTTCTGCTAAGGAGTGTTTTTGCTAAACGGGGTCTTTTATTATTCCATATGAAATTTTGAATTGCCTCTTCTATTTCTTTAAAGAATGACATTGGGGTGGTGATGGGTATTGCATTGAATTTGTAGATAGCCCTTGGCAAGATTGTCATTTTCACAATGTTGATTCTTCCAATCCAGGAGCATGGGAGGTTTTTCCATTTCCTTAGTTCTGCTTTAATTTCCGTTTTTAGGGTTTTAAAGTTTTCATCTAAACGGTCCTTTGTTGGGAGCCATAGTGGAATCAAACTGTACCTTGATTTGCATCAGACGATGGCTATATTGTCTTATTGCTTTCTGGCCCTATTCTATGTAAATGACCTGAGAATTACCATATGAATGTAACACCTGGAGGTTCCCGGGGAGAGGAGGAGGGAAGTAGGGGGAGTGGAAAATAAACGAGCAGGCTTGGCAGTCTTTGCCTGGACTGCGGACATCCCGGACCCGGTGTGTCTGTCTCTCTTCTTTTTCTTCCTAGTCCTTGTCCCCTATTTCAGGAACCCCAATCTGCGAACCCTGGTTTGCTGCCGGTTGGCTCCAGCATCTGGCGCCCGAACAGGGACCCTGAAAATCTGGGACGAAGGTGAAGGACCCCTCCCTGTGGTGAGTAACACATCGTAGGACTATTAAGAGAGTATAGTCAGGAGTAAAAATTATGGGTCAAGCTAATAGCCATGGGTTATTTCTACCGATCTTAACAGGCCTATTTGAAGCCCACGGAACGCGGGTGGAAAAAGGGGTGCTTCAGAGCTTCCTACAGTTTGTCGAGGAGGCATGCCCGAGGTCTATAGAGGAGGAATTCCAAAAAGCCTGGCAGCGGATAGGAAAAAGAATTCTAGATTATTATGATATATATGGCCCCAAGAAGACCCCAATAGAGGCTGCTACTGTATGGAGTTTAGTAAGTGAATACATAGATCCTCTACATGAAAATGCTGAACTTAATCTTGAATTAAGGGAACTTTATGAGTTAAAGGACCCTTCTGAAAAACCTGAGGCTGAGCCATATGCCGCAGCCCAAGAGAGTCTAAGTGAGATCTTGAAAAGGGAACAACAACCAGTAGATATTGAGTATCAGAATTCAGGTTTGAATATCAAGGAGGAAAGTTATGATGAGTCAATGGAGGGCCGAATGGCTACGATGGAGAAGAAGTTAGAAGAAATCCTACATTTTCTATCGAAAATGGGGACAGAGCAGAGAGCCCCCCCAGAAGTAGGAAAGAAATATGACCTTCAGGACACTATGGTGTCTGATTCTAAACCTTACTCCTCACACCCACCGCCTCCGGCTGCAGCCTTATGGCCTCAATCCCTTTCTCAACCTTTAGGCAAGCCTAAAGGCCCTAGCAACAAGTCCCTTTTAACAGGCACTACAACCAGGCACAGTGCATCGCAATTAAACCTGACTCAGGCTGCTAGAGAGAGGGAAGGTATTTCAGGGCCTCGATGCTTCCCTAGTTTAGTTGATCATGATGAACAAGTATACCATCAACCTGTTCCTGTTAAACTATTACAGGATTTGAAAAATGCCTGCTCCCAATATGGGCCAACTGCCCCTTTTACTCAAGTAATATTGGAGGCCGCATGTGCTGGTATTGCATGCCCAAATGACTGGAAGCGGCTTGCCAGAGCATGCCTTAGTGCAGGAAAGTACTTATTATGGGAGACAGAGTTCACTGCACAGTGTCGGGCTAAAATTGAAACAAATAGGTCTAAGAACCTGCCTTACACTGTTGATCAGTTGTTAGGAGAGGGAACCTATAAAAACACCCAAGATCAATTGGGTTATGCAAAGGAGGCCTATTTACAAATAAATGCTGCGGCGAGAGAGGCTTGGAAAAAGTTACGCAATTCCAATCATACAAAAAATCTAGTAGAAGTTAAACAGGGACCGAATGAACCTTATCTAGAATTTTTGTCTCGATTAATGGAGACTGCAGACTGCCTAGTACAAGATGAGAATGCAAGGAAGAGTATAGTTAGACACATAGCCTATGAAAATGCCAACGCCGCCTGTCAGGCAGCTATCAGACCCCCTAGGAATAAGGGAGGAATCACGGACTTTATTTCACTGTGTGCTGATATTGGACCCTCCCATGTACAAGGCCTTACTTTAGCCGCCGCTCCTCAAGGAAAGACTGTTACTGAGTCTCTAAAATATAGAGGTCAGCGGCATTCTCGGGCTGCTAGACCCCCAGGGCGTTGCTTTTCTTGTGGACAATTAGGACATTGGATGACGCAATGCCCACGCCAGGCCAGGCAAAAGAGAGAAAAATCACCTGGCACATGTCCACGCTGTGGTAAAGGGAAGCACTGGGCTAAAGATTGCAGGTCAAGAACAGATCGCAATGGCCGCCCGTTTTCGGGAAACTGGAGAAGGGGCCAGCCCCTGGCCCCGCAAAACCATGGGGCAGTCCCTCCCTCTTCTCGGCCACAAGTGCATCTTCTAACAACCCCCCAAGATCAGTCTCCGGCCTCCTCCGTGCCACCCCAGGAAGTGCAGGATTGGACCTCTGTTCCTCCACCTGCTCAGTATTGACCCCAGAGATGGGGACACAAGCTCTCCCCACGGGGGTCTTCGGCCCCCTTCCCCCGGGAGTGGCTGGATTGCTGTTAGGGCGAAGTAGCTCAGCCCTTAAAGGGATACAGATTACACCTGGCAAAATTGACCAGGATTTTACTGGAGAAATCAAAGTTATGGCCTCTGCCCCGAAACACGTGGTATCGATCCCAGCCGGTCAAAAATTAGCACAATTAATACTTGTGCCTTTACCTCCCGGGGAGACTGCTAATTCCCCATGTGGACAGAGAGGATTTAGATCTTCTGATATCTATTGGGTACAAAGCATAAAACAAGAGAGGCCTGAGATGACTATATTTATACAAGAAAAGCCCTTTAAGGGAATATTAGACACTGGAGCAGATGTGTCTGTGATATCTAAAAAACATTGGCCAGCCCAATGGCCCCTGACAACCTCTATGACTTCCCTACAGGGGGTTGGGCAAGCAACTGACCCACAGCAGAGCAGTGCGATCCTTGTTTGGAGAGATGAGGAAGGGCACTCTGGTCATTTTCAGCCATTTGTCTTGGATCATCTGCCAATTAATTTATGGGGTCGTGATATCATGGAAAAAATGGGAGTGTATATGTTTAGTCCTAGTGCTGCGGTCACTAAGCAGTTACTTGATCAAGGCCTCCTCCCCTTTAGGGGACTAGGCCGAGCAGCACAGGGGGAGCTAGAGCCACTCCAACCCCAGTCTCACCCTACGAGACAAGGATTAGGGTATCCCTTGACGGGAGCTGTCGTTTGCCCTCCCCCTCATGCTGATCCCATAAATTGGCTCTCTGAACAACCGGTATGGGTTGAACAGTGGCCTCTTTCTCTAGAAAAGATCATTGCAGTACAGCAGCTGGTACAGGAACAGCTGGACTTGGGGCATGTGGCCCCTTCTAACTCTCCATGGAATTCTCCAATTTTTGTTATAAAGAAAAAGTCAGGGAAATGGAGGCTGTTACAGGATTTGAGAAAAATAAATGCCACAATGGAACTGATGGGGGCCCTACAGCCTGGCTTGCCTTCACCCATGGCAATCCCAAAGGATACTTATAAGATTATTATAGATTTGAAGGATTGTTTCTATACTATACCCCTGGCGCCTCAAGACTGTAAGCGCTTTGCCTTCAGCGTCCCCTCTGTTAATTTTAAAGAACCCATGAAGCGATATCACTGGCTTGTGCTTCCGCAGGGCATGGCAAATAGCCCAACTTTATGTCAAAGTTTTGTAGCTAGAGCCATTTCTTCCACTCGTGAAAAATTTTCTTCTGTTCATATTGTTCATTATATGGATGACATCTTGTTGGCTTGTTCTGACCCTATCGTCGTACGACAAGCCTTTGGACAACTAAAGCAAGATCTGAGCCTCTTTGGCCTTATAATAGCAGCTGAAAAGGTTCAGGAACACCCCCCTTTTACATATCTAGGCCATATATTAGGCCCACACTATTTTAAAAGCCAAAAAATACAATTAAAAACTTCACACTTAAGAACTCTTCATGATTTTCAGCAATTCTTAGGAGATATAAATTGGCTTCGGCCTTATCTAAAGCTCTCCACAGGAGAGTTAAAACCCCTCTTTGATCTCTTAAAAGGAGATACCAACCCTACATCCTTGCGCGAATTAAATCCTGACGCCAGGAGGGCCATCCAAATTGTAGAAAAGGCAATTTCCCAGCAACAAATGACCTATTGTGACTATTCTAAACCCTGGGGAGTTTACATTTTAGCTACTTCTCACTCCCCAACTGCTGTATTGTGGCAGGATGGCCCACTTTTATGGCTTTATCTACCATCAACACCCGGCAACGTGCTGACCCCCTACTACGAATTGGTAGCTAATCTGATACACATGTGCCAAGTGGATTCCCGTAAATATTTAGGTCGGGAACCTCATTTTATCTGTGTCCCATATAATTTACAACAACAAGATTGGCTATTCGCCCATTGCGATCCTTGGGCCATTGCTTGGGCCAATTATACGGGAAAAATTTTGCATCACTACCCGTCTAACAAACTTCTCCAATTTGCTGCGTGTCATACGTTTCTATTTCCTTCCATAGTACAGGCCTCGCCTTTATCTTCTGCCGCTTTAGTATTTACAGATGGATCCTCAAATGGAAAGGCTGCTTTGACCATTAATGGGAAAACTCAATCTTGGGTTACGGGTTTTTCCTCCGCCCAAGAGGTGGAATTAGAGGCTGTTTTACAAGCACTCGTCCTGTTACAAGACGAGCCCTTTAACTTATACTCAGACAGTCAATATGTAATTCGTGCTCTTCAAGTCATAGAAACTGTTCCCTTTATTGGAACTACTAACTCCAATATTCAGACCCAATTTCGCCAAATACAAACTTTGCTTTGTTCTCGCAACCACCCCTGTTTTTTTGGCTTTGTTCGAGCTCACACTAATCTTCCTGGCCCTTTAAGTGAGGGCAATGCAGTTACTGACTCCGCCACCAGAGTTTACTTAACTCAGGTTGAACTTGCTAAGCAGTCACATGCCATCCATCATCAAAACAGTCGAGCCTTGCGCCGACAGTTTAAATTATCTAGAGAAGCCGCGCGACAAATAGTTAAGACTTGCTCCAACTGTGTCCCTTTTTCACCAGCCCCCCATTTAGGCATAAATCCACGAGGACTGCTTTCTAATCACATTTGGCAGATGGATGTCACGCATGTTCCATCATTTGGCCGATTAAAATATGTTCATGTTACTGTAGATACTTATTCTAATTTTATCTTGGCCACCCCCCTTCCTGGGGAAGCCACTAAACATTGTATTTCTCACTGCATTCGATGCTTTGCTGTGATGGGGATTCCCTCGCAAATAAAAACAGATAATGGCCCTGGCTATGCAAGCCGAGCATTTCAATCCTTCTGCCGTTCCTATAATATCACTCATATTACAGGCATTCCTTACAATCCTCAAGGTCAAGGCATCGTGGAGAGAGCTAATGGATTATTAAAACATCAAATTGCTAAAATACAGAAAGGAGAGTCGTATCCCGCTACCCCTGTGAATATACTTAATCATGCTTTATTTGTTTTAAATTTTTTGAATTTGGATTCAAATAATTTATCTGCTGCTCAGCGATTCTGGGAAAAAAGAGAGCAGCGTGCTTTTGCCTTAGTAAAGTGGAAGGATCCCCTAACTGGTGCTTGGCATGGACCCGATCCTGTTCTAACCTGGGGTCGAGGGCATGTATGTGTTTTTTCACAAGGAGAAAATGACGCCCGCTGGCTGCCTGAACGCTGCGTTCGGATCGTGGAGAGTGACAGTGGCCATCCAAGCAGCGACTCACTGGGCCTACACCCCCAACCCTCCAGTGGTGCATCCTGCGACGTAGAAAGGACCTGAGTTATTTGTGCATGTCAATTGGGACTGCTACTGATCCACTTGTTCCACACATTCATATGAGCTGTGTTTCTCCTCCTTTTACTATTATGTAGGGACCTTTTAACATATTCATTGACTCTACACAATTTAATATGTGACATTATTTTGTCTTTACCAGCCCTCTTCTTAATAACCTTTTTTGTAAAAGATGCCCAGGTGAAAAGCAAAGGCCTCCAGAGGTAAGTAGAAGTCGGCCGACCTCCTGTATGTCTGTGTTTTGTTTTATTTTTTTTATTTTATTTTATTTCATTTTATTTAAAAAAAAAAGGGGGATGCACTGTGGGCCTAAAATAGAGGCCTGGGTGGTCAAGGGACGCCTTGACCCCCCTTCCCCTTCTGAGTTTCTTGTCAATATCAAGGCATACCTGAGAGTCCCACCAGCAAGACATGTCTAAATCTAAAAATAACTGTTTGGTGAAAACATTCATTTGAGCTCATGTTTTTTGTGTTAAGTGTATCTGATTGAGTCCAATTTTCTTGTTATATGTCAATGTCTGATTATTTAAAAGTCTCCGTTTCTCTGTCTTGTTCGTGTTACATATTTTTTCTTGTCCAGTTTTGTCTTTAAAATTGGTACCATTTCTAAGTATGGATCCTTATGGTTTTTCTGTGCGTACTCAAGCACACATCCTTGTTATTTATTTGAACATTTCTGGGCCTAGCATGGCCGCTCCCCCATGTCTGCAGTTGTGACAAGCCCTGGAAAAATAAATTCCAGCTAAGTTGCCTTGCAAAAAGTTTTGTTTTGAACCTGGTTCTCACCTGTAAGAGTAAAATTGGCAAAACTCTCTTGACACAAACTTCCGGAAAACGAATGGCCAATATTAATTTTGCGCACTTTATGATCTTTGAGTATGAATGTGTGTGAATGAGTGAGTGAACATGTTCAAGGTTAAATTGTCAGCATGCTGTATAAAACAATGGTTGAACTCATTTGAAACAAAGGCAATTGGGTAAATCTAAGTCTAAACTTCAAGAAAATTATTATGCTTGAATGTTTCCTATGTCTTAAAAGTATTATTGCATTGTTTTAAAGAAAAACTGGTAAAAAGTATTTTTCTAAAGATCCTGAAATCTGCATTTTAAAAAATCTGGTATTGCAATACATACAGCTGTTTACATTGTAAACATTGTATCCTGTTCAGCACAGAGGTGTTAGGGAATTTGGGATTTATTACTTTAAGTTAAAGTTTGGAAACATGTATTAGAAATTTAAATGTAAAATTGTTCATTAACGTCAGAAATTTTGCCTGTCCTTTCTTGCAAACTGACACTAGAAATCTGATGGTAAAATGTGGATAATGTGATTAGTATTTTAAAGGAATGTTTAAAGGTTTATCTCCATGCTATTGGGTGTATTTTAAAAAAGGAGAGGAAACTAAGTCCAGACTTAGACTTTTGGTGCACTGATGTCTATAGTTCTTGAATTAGGGAAAAACTGTTATTTGAGTTTAAACTGTTGTTGAAGTTCTAGACAGTAATCTAAACTGCAAAAGAGCCCTTTTTTCTAAAAGGCAAGAGGAGTGCCTTGAGCCTTAGAGGGCCTGGAGGCATAGGGAATTCCTTTAGCCTTAAAGGTTTTTCAAATGCAAATAAAGACCAAAGTGTTAAGAGTTTAAGTTAAAAAGTGTAAAAGTTTTTAAGAAAATTAGAAATGATTTCTGAACAAAATTTAAAAGTAATGTTGTCCTAAAGCTTTGTTTCAAAAAAGGAAACAAGGAAAATTAGGACTACCAAAATGGTTGCTTAATTGCTATTTCAGCTTACTCTTGTAAGTTACTTTATAGCAATCTCCAGAAGGCCCATGGAGAAGGACAGCAGATCCTCATTCAGATGTAAGTTTGGCCCTCACCAAGTTCCAGGTAAGATCATGCTTAGAGACTATTTCTGAATTGACCACCTTGTTGCTTCTAATTGGAGTAAAGTGGCCTTTTGTAGGACTCATTGATCTGATAGCCACAGTTTTGAGCCTGCCCGGGCAAAGCAAAGTCCCTGTGAGACTGTGGTGTCTAATCTGCCAGCAGGATGCTGGGACAGAGTTGCTTTGGAGCTTGAAGTGGCAGAGTGCTAGCTCTGAGCTGAAAAGCTGGGGGGAAGCACTCAAGCACCAAGCTCGGGACTCACAGTGGCAGCGTGCTAGCCTTGAGTTGGAGAGCTGAGAGACAGCGCCCAGACCCTGAGTTCAAATCCAGCAACCAACAAAGTGAAATGCCAATGGGATGTTTATCCCTGTGTGGAGAGACACTACTGGGACAGGAAAGCCTCTGCTTGGATGGCAGAGATGGTGTCAGATCTTAGAGTCACTTGTGCTTGGCCATTCAAATTAATCTGAGCCGGGAGGTCATAGAATAGTTTGTAAGCATGCCTTACTAGTGCCCGTGCCTTTCATAACTGGGCAGGAACTTGTCAATCTTCTGTGATAGTGGGTAGTTTAAAGTCCTAATTGAGCGAATTTTTTTTTATTTTTGACACCAGCCACAAATTCAGGAAAAGTTTGTGGATCTGAGGCTTGTGTCTCTATTAATCTGTTTAGATCTGACAACTGAAGCATTGTTAAGGTTGCAGAAATTTAGTTCCCCAGACAATCAAGAAAAAGCCTTTGCAAATGGGTGCTAGGTAGGCTGCGCTGTTGTGGCCAAGGATGGTCTGTGCAGTTGTTGAATGTCAAGTATGATTTCTAGTTTGGAGTAGATTGTTGTTCCTGGTGTCTAATCCTTGCAACCCCTTGATAAAACAGGCTGGGCTTCTTAAGGTCCCTGGTCAAGCGTGGAGACGGCGCCCCTGAGTCAGCTTGAAGAAGTCAGGGAAGTTGAATCTCCGCCCATCAAATCCCCGTTGGACCAAGGGACCAAAGTCATTTTTGGAAAATGTGACAGGATAAATTAGGGGTATAAAAAAGAGTAAGAATTGCACTTGTGTTTCTTTTAAAATAAAAAACGGGGGACATGTTGGGAGCCAGAGTGGAATCAAACTGTACCTTGACTTGCATCAGACGATGGCTATATTGTCTTATTGCTTTCTGGCCCTATTCTATGTAAATGACCTGAGAATTACCATATGAATGTAACACCTGGAGGTTCCCGGGGAGAGGAGGAGGGAAGTAGGGGGAGTGGAAAATAAACGAGCAGGCTTGGCAGTCTTTGCCTGGACTGCGGACATCCCGGACCCGGTGTGTCTGTCTCTCTTCTTTTTCTTCCTAGTCCTTGTCCCCTATTTCAGGAACCCCAATCTGCGAACCCTGGTTTGCTGCCGATGGCTCCGGCAGTCCTTTACATTCTTAGTTAAGCTAATTCCTAGGTACTTTATTTTCTTTGAGGCTATTGTGAAAGGAGTTTCTTTCCTGATTATTGCCTCGTTCCTCTCACTGTTGGCATAAAGGAAGGCAGTTGATTTGTGAGGGTTGATTTTATGGCCTGCTACCCTTCCAAAGCTTTGAATCAGCTCAAGGAACTTGGGAGTAGACTCTATAGGATACTTTAAATACAGAATCATGTCATCTGCAAAGAGGGATAGTTTTATTTCCTCTTTCCCTACTTGGATCCCCTTTATGCTTTCTTCCTGCCTTATTGCACTGCCTAGGAATTCTAGTACTAAGTTAAAAAGGAGTGGAGAGAGTGGGCATCCTTGTCTCGTTCCTGATTTTAGAGGGAATGGCTTTAGATTTTCACCATTAAGTATAATACTGGCAGTGGTTTTCTCATAAACTGCCTTTATTACATTGAGAAATGTTCCATGGTTTCCTAGTTTCTCCACATCTTTTAACATAAAGGAGTTTTGGATCTTGTCAAATGCCTTTCGGCATCTATTGAGACAATCATGTGATTTTTGTCCCTGCTCCTGTTGATGTGTTGAATTATATTAATTGATTTGTGTATGTTGAACCAGCTTTGCCTCCCTGTGATGAATCCAGTTTGATCATAGTGTATAATTTTTTTGATCAGTTGTTGTAGACGGTTGGCCAGTATTTTGTTGAGAAGTTTTGCATCGATGTTCATCAAAGAAATGGGTCTATAGTTCTCTTTCTTTGATGAATCTCTGTCTGGTTTGGGGATGAGGAATATACTGGCTTCACAGAATGAGTTTGGTAAAGAACCTTCATTTTCAATTTCGTTGAAGAGCTTGAGGAGTATTGATGTGAGCTCTGCTTTGAAGACCTTATAGAATTCACCTGTGAATCCATCTGGCCCTGGGCTCTTTTTAAGTGGAAGTTGTCTAATTTCCATTTCTATTTCAGAGCTTGAAATAGGCCTGTTGAGTTGGGTTAGCTCTTCTTGGTTCAGTGTGGGTATGTTAACATTGTCTAGGAATTCATCCATTTCTTCTAGATTCTCAAATTTGTTGGCGTAAAGGATTGAGAAATATTCCCTCATGATATTGTGGATCTTGGTAATTTCTGTCGTGATATTACCATTTTCATCTGCGATTTTTTTTATTTCGATATACCCTCTTCTTTTTTTGGTAAGATTTGCTAAGGGCTTGTCAATATTGTTAATTCTTTCAAAGAACCAACTCCTTGTTTTGTTGATTCTTTCTATAGTTTTTTTTATTCCAAATCATTTAATTCTGCTTTGATTTTAATAATTTGCTTTCTCCTAATGGGTTTAGGGTTGGTTTGTTGCTCTTTTTCCAGGAGGTTCAGGTGAGACATTAACTAATTGGTTAGCTATTTTTCCAACTTGCTGTTGTAGGCACTCAGCGCTATAAATTTTCCTCTGAGTACTGCCTTTGTTGTGTCCCTCAGGAGTTGATATTTGTGTGCTCCTTATTGTTAAATTTCATAAACAGTTGGATATCTGTTCTGATCTCTTCGATTACCCATTGTTTTTGATTCAACAATGTGTTGTTCAGTCTCCATGAGTTACAGGGTTTTCGTTGGTGGAGATGTGTGTTCAGTTCCAATTTGATGCCTTTATGGTCTGAGAGTGTGCATGGAATAATTTCAGTGTTTCTGAATCTGTCCAGGTTTGTTTTATGGCCTAAGATGTGGTCTATTTTGGAAAATGTTCCATGTGCTGCTGAGGAAAACGTATATTGTGTGGAACACACAAAATACTGGGTGGAATATTCTGCAGATGTCTGTTAGATCTAGTTGGTCTATATAGTTGTTCAGTTCTAAGGTTTCTCTGTTGAGTTTTTGCCTTGTTGATCTGTCCATAGGTGAGAGTGGTGTGTTAAACTCACCAACAATCACTGTATTTCGATCTATGTATGGTTTCAGTGTAAGTAAATTTTGCTTGATGAAGGTTGGAGCTCCGGGATTGGTGTGTAAATATTTAGGATCGTTATGTCTTCCTGGAGGAAAGATACCTTTAGTAGTATGTAGTAACCTTCTTTGTCGTTTCTTACTAATTTCAGTTTGAAGTCTATTGTATCTGATATGAGGATGGCAACTCCAGCCTGTTTATGGGGGCAGTTGGCTTGGTAGAGTTTATTCCAACCTCTCACTTTCAAAAGATCATTGTTTTTGGGTAAGATGTGTCTCTTGAAGACAGCAGAACGATGGCTCTTGCTTTTTGATCCAACTAGACAGCCTATGCCGTTTAATTGGAGAGTTAAGTCCATTGATATTGAGAGTTAGGATTGAGAGATATTTATTAGTTCCTACCATTTTTAAAAGCTTTTAGTAGGGCCTGTGTCTTGACAGTTCTTGTGGTCCTTAGATGGTATGCTGTTTAGGTGCCATTTCTTTCCCTATAATGCATTTATTTTGGTTTTTAATGTATAGAGCCTCGTTGAGAATTCTCTGTAGTGTTGGTTTTGTTTCGACATATTGTTGCAGCTTTTCCCTGGAATGGAATGTTTTATTGTTCCATCAGTTTGAATGAGAGCTTAGCTGGCTACAGTATTCTTGGTTGGTAGTTATTTGATTTAAGGGCATGACATATATGCTTCCAGTCACTTCGGGTTTGCATGGTCTCTGCTGAGAAATCTGGGGTTATTCTGATTGGTTTGCCTTTACAGGTTACTGATCCCTTTTCCCTGGCAGCCTTTAGGATCTTTCCTTACGTTTCTATTGATCCAGTTCGGATCACAATGTGGAGGTGGGATGTTCTTTTCTGGTCAGGTCTGTTTGGGGTTCTAAAAGCTTATCGTATGTGGATGGGCCTGCCCTTCTGGATATTTGGGAAATTCTCTGAGATGATTCCCTGAAGTATATTTCCAATACCATTGACCTCTTTCTGCACGCCCTCCTCAATACCAACTAGCCTTAAATTAGGCTTCCTAATTGTATCTTGGACCTCCTGAAGTGCTCTCTCATATTTCCTAGATTTGGATTGACTCATTTTCACTTCTTGATGATACCTAAATTATCTTCAGCCCCGGAAATTCTCTCCTCTGCATTGTCTAACCTGCTATCAAAGCTATCTACTTTATTTTTCATCTCCCTTGCTTCTAATCGCTCACTTTTGATGCCTTGCATCTCTTGTTTTAGATCATGTATGGATTTCTTTATCTCCTTGATTTCCTTTTGAGTGGTTAGCTCAGTAGCTTTATTTTCTTTGGACATTTGCTGGAGTTTGGTGACGTTTGTATTTGTGGATTCTATGAATTCATCCATCTTTCTTTGAAAAACCTTTAATATGGCCACCTTTATGGCTTCTTCTTTTTCACTTATCACCTTGTTTTTGCTTTCCTCTTGTTCAGCTATGGCTTCCTCCATTATCTCTTTCTTTATATTTTCACATTTTTCATTAATGATGTTTATCAATTGCATTTGTGTAGCACTTGGAAGACTCTCCTCTAGGTTGCCAGTGACTGTTTCATTGTCTGTTTATATTGGGTGGGGGATGTTGTTTCTTGATTTGACATTTTTCTTAAGTTTCTTGGTCTGCCCATTTGAAAATGGGAGCAAGATTACTACTAAATACGATTATAGTTTTTCAGATATAACCAACCTAGACCTCTGTAGCTGGCAGACACTAGATGTTCACAAGTTTTGATTGGTATTATCACTCTTTCTTTTTGTGCACTTACAGACCAGTCTAATACAACCACTGATAAGCGATTTATACCCAAAACAATAAGCCTCTCAATCCAATCTCTATTGTCTTTAAGTCCCTCTGAGCCTAGAGAATAATTAACCACCTACATATACAATATTGCTCAACAGCCATCAAGTGTAGATCCGTGCAGTATAAGGGTTGAAAGACGAGCAGAGGTCCAGAGATACAAAAAAAGAATGAGAGAGGTCAGGGGAGGTACAAGAGGATTAACGTAGGAGTGTAAGAATATTGTAGTAATGAAGAAAAGGTAGAGCATAAGGATAACTGACCTAAGTTGGTAAGTAGGTAGCATATTTGAGTACAAAGTTTGGAAAGTATTAGAATAAAACTTATGTGTTTCTGCACGACTAGCTCTTAGCCCAACCAGAGGCCTCACAGTGGACCATGTGATGGATCTGTTTTTCTTGTCTACGTTGAGGGAAAGGGGTATTTCACAAGATGCAGAAGCAAAGATTTCAGAAGCAAATGCTGTGAGTGAATTAGCTCGTAAAAAGCATTTTTATTTTCTTTTATCTTTCTGCCAGTCTTAGGGCTTGAATTCAGGGCCTGAGCACAGTCCTCGGGTTTTCTCAAGTCTAGCCCTCTGCCACTTGAGCCACTGTGCCACATCTAGATTTTCTATCTATGTGATACTGAGCAATCAACCCAGATATTCATGATGCTAGGCAAGCACTCTACCACTATGCCAAACTCTCAACCCTGACATAGTAATTATAAAGTCATCATCATCATATCAAAATATCCTTTCTCCTACAAAGAATGAATACTTTTCTATGTGTCTAATGCTTTCTTTTTAATTTCACTAATTCTTCTGTGTTTTTCCCTCTTGCATTTTTTACACATGACAGCAAAGCTAATCATCAGGAAAAAATTGATTAGGATACAGAAACCTAATAATATCCTAGTAGATTGACGTCAAAAATATGTGCAAGATTCCCTGTGTGTTTGACCTAGTGGTCGAGTCCTTGGCTACCACGCAAAAAGCCTCACGTGTGATTCCTCATTACCACATACATAGAAAACGCTGCAAGTGGTGTCATGGCTTGGTGGGACAGCTAAAGCCCAAGGAAAGCCCAAGAACAATGTTCACACTGTAAGGTCACGTCCCAACACTAGCAAAAACAAAAAAAAATTCGATAAGGGGCAAAATGCAGGCAGGGAAGGCACTGTGAAGCAAATGTTTTGTAAAGGATGAGGACTCGAGTCTCAGGCATGGAAGCTGTGGATGTCTTACTAGAAGATGTACATGCTAGATCATTGCCAAGCAACAAATCCAGTACAACAGGCCTTTGTCTAAGAAGAAGGCCAGGAAAATCCAGGGCAACCAGATGAGGTATATTTCTAAGAAGAAATGTATTTGACCCCATCATCCTCCCCACACACTACAACTTTCTTTTTTTTAATTCTTTTTATTGTAATTAGTAAAAGGGTTACATGATATTTGCCAGATAGAAGGTGCATTAATTTACATACATTGATACCTTTTCACATGTCTTGGTACCCATTTTCCTCCAAACCCACACCTCCAACCCGTCTTGGTTTTCCCCCCTTCCCTATCAAATTTCAAATATCCAAATACAAATAAATTCAATATATCAGATAACAAAGTGAGATACTATACCAATATCGGATAACCGAGGGACAGCAAAGGAGATGAGAGACAACATAGTACATTAAGGACAACAATCATTCATTATGTGGCTTTTGTTTCAATATCCTGGAGGTCCTTTCAATTAGCTTCACATTTTATGGCCTTATATATGGCCTTTTGCTCTATTGCAAATCTCTGCTAGTAGAGCCCAAGGTTTCTACTGATTATGGCGAATGAGGGAAACCACTGAGCCTAAGTTCCTTTGAGTCTGGCTTACTTCACTTAATATGATTTGCTCTAAGTCTTTCCATTTCCTAACAAATGGGGCGATGTCATTCTTTCTGACAACAACATAGAATTCCATTGTGTACAAATACCACAACTTGTAGATCCACTCATCTACTGAGGGACATATGGGTTGGTTCCATATCTTTGTTATGGTGAATAGTGCTGCAATGAACATTGTTGTGCTAGTGGGATTAGTATGCCCTTGTTTCTGTAAATGCCAAGTAGTGGAATTGCTGGGTCAAAGGGGAGTTCTATATTTAGCCTTTTGAGGCAATGCCACACCGCTTTTCATAGTGGTTGAACGAGTTTGCACTCCCACCAACAGTGTAGAGTGATCCCTCCTGGCCTCATCCCCTCCAGCATCTGTTGTCATTCGTTTTCCTGATCCTGGCCATTCTAACTGGAGTGAGGTGGAATCTTAGAGTTGTTTTGATTTGCATTTCTTATATGACCAGAGATGTGGAGCATTTCTTCATGTGTCTATAGGCCATTTTTGTTTCTTCTTCAGAGAAGACTCTCTTTAAGTCTTTGGCCCATTTTTTAATGGGATGGGTGTTACTTTGGAGGTTAGTTTTGGAGTGATTCAATTTTTTGAGTTGTTGATATATTTTAGATATGAGGCCTTTGTCCGTTGTTTGGTTGGTGAAAATCTTCTCCCAGTCTGTAGGCTTCCTGATTAGTTTACTAGCTATATCCGTTGCCATACAAAAGCTCTGCAGTTTAATGCAGTCCCACTTATCCAGCCTTTCTCTGATTTGTTGTGATTCTTGGTCCTTATTAAGAAAGTTTCGACCTGTGCCAAGGAGGCCTAGTGTATCTCCTATTCCTTCCTGTAAACTTTTCAGTGTGTCAGCTTTTACCTCCAAGTCTTTGATCCATTTGGAGTTAATTCTAGTGCAAAGTAACAAAGAAGGATCCAATTTAGTTTTCTGCAGGTGGTTAACCAGTTCTGCCAGCACAACTTGTTGAAGAGGCTATCTTTCTTCCATTCTATTTTTTTGGCTCCCTTATCAAAGATTAGGTGGCCATAGGTCTGTGGTTTAATATCTGGGTCCGCAGTTCTATTCCATTGGACATCAGGCCAGTTCTTGTGCCTGTACAAGAATTATAGCTCTGTAATAGAGTCTAAAGTTTGGAATTGAAATTCCTCCAGCGCTGCTCTTTCTGCTAAGAAGTGTTTTTGTTATACGGGGTCTTTTATTATTCCATATGAAATTTTGAATTGCCTCTTCTATTTCTTTAAAGAATGACATTGGGATGTTGATGGGTATTGCATTGAATTGGTAGATAGCCCTTGGCAAGATTGTCATTTTCACAATGTTGATTCTTCCAATCCAGGAGCATGGGAGGTTTTTCCATTTCCTTAGTTCTGCTTTAATTTCCTTTTTTAGGGTTTTAAAGTTTTCATCTAAACGGTCCTTTACATTCTTTGTTAAGCTAATTCCTAGGTACTTTATTTTCTTTGAGGCTATTGTGAAAGGAGTTTCTTTCCTGATTATTGCCTCGTTCCTCTCACTGTTGGCATAAAGGAAGGCAGTTGATTTGTGAGGGTTGATTTTATGCCCTGCTGCCCTTCCAAAGCTTTGAATCAGCTCAAGGAGCTTGGGAGTAGAGTCTATAGGATTCTTTAAATACAGAATCATGTCATCTGCAAAGAGGGATAGTTTTATTTCCTCTTTCCCTACTTGGATCCCCTTTATGCTTGCTTCTTGCCTTATTGCACTGCCTAGGAATTCTAGTACTATGTTAAAAAGGAGTGGAGAGAGTGGGCATCCTTGTCTCGTTGCTGATTTTAGAGGGAATGGCTTTAGATTTTCACCACTAAGTATAATACTAGCAGTGGGTTTCTCATACACAGCCTTTATTACATTGAGAAATGTTCCATGGATTCCTAGTTTCTCCACATCTTTAAACATAAAGGGGTTTTGGATCTTGTCAAATGCCTTTTCCGCATCTATTGAGACAATCATGTGATTTTATCCCTGCTCCTGTTGATGTGTTGAATTATATTAATTGATTTGTGTATGTTGAACAAGCTTTGCCTCCATGTGATGAATCCAGTTTGATCATAGTGTATAATTTT
The DNA here is from genome assembly GCF_031878675.1 of Megascapheus bottae. Taxonomy (NCBI): domain Eukaryota; kingdom Metazoa; phylum Chordata; class Mammalia; order Rodentia; family Geomyidae; genus Megascapheus; species Megascapheus bottae. The sequence continues at coordinate 171,990 of NW_028327448.1, read as the reverse complement.
TTTGATGAGTTGTTGTAGACGGCTGGCCAGTATTTTGTTGAGAAGTTTGCATCGATGTTCATCAAAGAAATGGGTCTATAGATCTCTTTCTTTGATGAATCTCTGTCTGGTTTGGGGACGAGGGATATACTGGCTTCACAGAATGAGTTTGGTAAAGAACCTTCATTTTCAATTTCGTTGAAGAGCTTGAGGAGTATTGGTGTGAGCTGTGCTTTGAAGACCTTATAGAATTCAGCTGTGAATCCATCTGGCCCTGGGCTCTTTTTAAGTGGAAGTTGTCTAATTTCCATTTCTATTTCAGAGCTTGAAATAGGCCTGTTGAGTTGGGTTAGCTCTTCTTGGTTCAGTGTGGGTATGTTAATATTGTCTAGGAATTCATCCATTTCTTCTAGATTCTCAAATTTGTTGGCGTAAAGGTTTGAGAAGTATTCCCTCATGATATTCTGGATCTTGGTAATTTCTGTCGTGATATTACCATTTTCATCTGCGATTTTGTTTATTTCGATATGCTCTCTTCTTTTTTCGGTATGATTTGCTAAGGGCTTGTCAATTTTGTTAGTTCTTTCAAAGAAACAACTCCTTGATTTGTTGATTCTTTCCATAGTTTTTTTTATTCCAAATCATTTAATTCTGCTATGATTTTAATAATTTGCTTTCTCCTAATGGGTTTAGGGTTGGTTTGTTGCTCTTTTTCCAGGAGGTTCAGGTGAGACATTAACTAGTTGGTTTGCCATTTTTCCAACTTGCTGTTGTAGGCACTCAGCGCTATAAATTTTCCTCTGAGTACTGCCTTTGTTGTGTCCCTAAGGAGTTGATATTTGTGTGCTCCTTATTGTTAAATTTCATAAACAGTTGGATATCTGTTCTGATCTCTTCGATTACCCATTGTTTTTGATTCAACAATGTGTTGTTCAGTCTCCACGAGGTACAGGGTTTTCGTTGGTGGAGATGTGTGTTCAGCTCCAATTTGATGCCTTTATGGTCTGAGAGTGTGCATGGAATAATTTCAGTGTTTCTGAATCTGTCCAGGTTTGCTTTATGGCCTAAGATGTGGTCTATTTTGGAAAATGTTCCATGTGCTGCTGAGAAAAACGTATATTGTGGTGTTACTGGGTGGAATATTCTGCAGATGTCTACTAGATCTTGTTGGTCTATATAGTTGTTCAGTTCTAAGGTTTCTCTGTTGAGTTTTTGCCTTGTTGATCTGTGCATAGGTGAGAGTAATGTGTTAAACTCACCAACAATCACTGTATTTCGATCTATGTATTGTTTCAGTGTAAGGAAAGTTTGCTTGATGAAGTTTGGAGCTCTGGGATTGGGTGTGTAAATATTTAGGATCGTTATGTCTTCTGGGAGGAAAGACACCTTTAGTAGTATGTAGTAACCTTCTTTGTCTTTTCTTACTAATTTTAGTTTGAAGTCTATTGTATCTGATATGAGGATGGCAAGTCCAGCCTGTTTATGGTTGCAGTTAGCTTGATAGAGTTTATTCCAACCTCTCACATTCAAAAGATAATGGTTTTTGGGTAAGATGTGTCTCTTGAAGACAGCAGAACGATGGCTCTTGCTTTTTGATCCAACTAGACAGCCTATGCCGTTTAATTGGAGAGTTAAGTCCATTGATATTGAGAGTTAGGATTGAGAGATATTTATCATTTCCTACCATTTTTAAAAGCTTTTAGTAGGGCCTGTGTCTTGACAGTTCTTGTGTTCCTTAGATGGTATGCTGTTTAGGTGCCATTTCTTTTCCTATATTGCATTTATTTTGGTTTTGTATGTATAGAGCATCGTTGAGAATTCTCTATAGTGTTGGTTTTGTTTCGACATATTGTTGCAGCTTTTCCCTGGAATGGAATTATTTCTTGTTCCCTCAGTTATGAATGAGAGCTTAGCTGGCTACAGTATTCTTGGTTGGTAGTTATTTGATTTAAGGGCATGACATATATGCTTCCATTCACTTCGTGCTTGCATGGTCTCTGCTTTGAAATCTGGGGTTATTCTGATTGGTTTGCCTTTATAGGTTACTGATCCCTTTTCCCTGGCTGCCTTTAGGATCTTTTCTTTCGTGTCTATTGATCCAGTTCGGATCACAATGTGGCATTGGGATGTTCTTTTCTGGTCAGGTCTGTTTGGGGTTCTAAAAGCTTCTCGTATCTGGATGGGCCTGCCCTTCTGGATATTTGGGAAATTCTCTGAGATGATTCCCTGAAGTATATTTCCAATACCATTGACCTCTTTCTCCACGCCCTCCTCAATACCAACTAGCCTTAAATTAGGCTTCCTAATTGTATCTTGGACCTCCTGAAGCGCTCTCTCATATTTCCTAGATTTGGATTGACTCATTTTCTGTTCTTTCTCTATAATACCTAAATTATCTTCAGCCCTGGAAATTCTCTGCTCTGCATTGTCTAACCTGCTATCAAAGCTATCTACTTTATTTTTGATCTCCCTTCTGCTAATTGCTCATTTTTGATGCCTTGCATCTCTTGTTTTAGATCATGTATGGATTTCATTATCTCCTTCATTTTCTTTTGTGTGGTTAGCTCAGTAGCTTTATTTTCTTTGGACATTTGCTGGAGTTTGGTTACGTTTTTATTTGTGGATTCTATGGAATTCATCCATCTTTCTTTGAAAAACCTTAATTATGGCCTCTTTTATGGCTTATTCTTTTTCACTTATCACCTTGTTTTTGCTTTCCTCTTGTTCAGCTATGGCTTCCTCCATTATCTCTTTCTTTATATTTTTACACTTTCATTAATGATGTTTATCAATTGCATTTGTGTAGCACTTGGAAGACTCTCCTCTAGGTTTGCCAATTACTGTTAAATTGTGTATTTACATTGTGTGGGGGATGTTGTTTCTTGATTTGACATTTTTCTTGAGTTTCTTGTTCTGCCCATTTGAAAATGTGAGCTTGATTACTACTAAATACCATTATAGTTTTTCAGATATAACCAACCTAGACCTCTGTAGCTGGCAGACACTAGATGTTCACAAGTTTTGATTGGTATTATCACTCTTTCTTTTTGTGCACTTACAGACCAGTCTAATACAACCACTGATAAGCGATTTATACCCAAAACAATAAGCCTCTGAATCCAATCTCTATTATCTTTAAGTCCCTCTGAGCCTAGAGAATAATTAACCACCTACATATACAATATTGCTCAACAGCCATCAAGTGTAGATCCGTGCAGTATAAGGGTTGAAAGACGAGCAGAGGTCCAGAGATAGAAAAAAAGAATGAGAGAGGTCAGGGGAGGTACAAAACGATTAACGTAGGAGTGTAAGAATATTGTAGTCATGAAGAAAAGGTATAGCATAAGGATAACTGACATAAGTTGGTAAGTAGGTAGCATATTTGAGTACAAAGTTTGGAAAGTATTAGAATAAAACTTATGTGTTGCTGCACGACTAGCTCTTAGCCCAACCAGAGTTGTTGATATATTTAGATATGAGGGCTTTGTCCGTTTTTTGGTTGGTGAAGATCTTCTCCTACTCTGTAGGCTTCCTGATTAGTTTACTAGCTATATCCGTTGCCATACAAAAGCTCTGCAGTTTAATGCAGTCCCACTTATCCAGCCTTTCTCTGATTTGTTGTGATTCTTGGTCCTTATTAAGAAAGTTTCGACCTGTGCCAAGGAGGCCTAGTGTATCTCCTATTCCTTCCTGTAAACGTTTCAGTGTGTCAGCTTTTACCTCCAGGTCTTTGATCCATTTGGAGTTAATTCTAGTGCAAGGTGACAAAGAAGGACCCAACCTTAGTTTTCTGCAGGTGCTTAACCAGTTCTGCCAGCACAACTTGTTGAAGAGGCTATCTTTCTTCCATTCTATGTTTTTGGCTCCCTTGTCAAAGATTAGGTGGCCCTAGGTCTGTGGTTTAATATCTGGGTCCGCAGTTCTATTCCATTGGACTTCAGGCCTGTTCTTGTGCCAGTACTAAGCTGTTTTAAGAATTATAGCTCTGTAATAGAGTCTAAAGTTTGGAATTGAAATTCCTCGAGCGCTGTTCTTTCTGCTAAGAAGTGTTTTTGGTATACGGCTCTTTTACTATTCCATATGAAATTTTGAATAGCCTCTTCTATTTCTTTAACGAATGACATTGGAATGTTGATGGGTATTGCATTGAATTTGTAGATAGCCCTTGGCAAGATTGTCATTTTCACAATGTTGATTCTTCCAATCCAGGAGCATGGGAGGTTTTTCCATTTCCTTAGTTCTGCTTTAATTTCCTTTTTTTGGGTTTTAAAGTTTTCATCTAAACGGTCCTTTACATTCTTAGTTAAGCTAATTCCTAGGTACTTTATTTTCTTTGAGGCTATTGTGAAAGGAGTTTCTTTCCTGATTATTGCCTCGTTCCTCTCAGTGTTGGCGTAAAGGAAGGCAGTTGATTTGTGAGGGTTGATTTTATGGCCTGCTACCCATCCAAAGCTTTGAATCAGCTCAAGGAGCTTGGGAGTAGAGTCTATAGGATTCTTTAAATACAGAATCATGTCATCTGCAAAGAGGGATAGTTTTATTTCCTCCTTCTCCACTTGGATCCCCTTTATGCTTGTTTCTTGCCTTATTGCACTGCCTAGGAATTCTAGTACTATGTTAAAAAGGAGTGGAGAGAGTGGTCATCCTGAATGCTACCCCTTACCACTTTTATGCAACGTTTAGGCCTGTGGCATTTTACACACAATTCAATGCTCTGTTTTTTGCTGGTTAATTAGAGGTAAAAATCTTATGGAATTTATTGCTTGGCTGATTTTGAACTGGAATCCTCAGGTCTCATCTTATCTTGAGTAGCTAGGATTACAGTACTTTTACAACCTGTATGCTCATACACATCGCTTCTGATCCAAACACTCATTTTTCAATTTAACTAACAAGATGTGAGGAAAGATGATTGACTGTAATTTACTAGATGGGCTTCTAGTGAGTATATATTTCCACTTCCACTCTGAAGCCAGGGAAATGTTTCTGGTACTTGTTTCAACTATCTCCCAAAGAGGAAATAATGTGTGAGTACGTTTGCTAGTATTTCAGATAGGAGATGGACTTTGGTGTTTGGAAACTGTTGGGCAGAGTGTATCAGCTGGGCTGTGATAACAGAGATGATGTTTCAGACAGGAATATTTTCATAACAGACAGACTTAGTCCAGATCCTTGGATTTCAGGCCTTGAGTAGATAGAATTACAAGTGTGAGCTGCCACCACCACCTGGTTCATTTTGGAAACCTTAATTGCTTCTCATTTGTTCCTTTCCTTTTTTGGAAGATTGATCTAAGCTGGCTGATTGTGCATCACAATGAAGTGATTGGCCTCAGGAATTGCAAATATTTTTTTCATCAGCACGGAATGAATGAAAGTTGATCTAAACCCAATAGTATTTTCCTTCTGATAAATAGGGAACTTACTCATATCATTTTTCCTTGCCTTTGCTTTCCCAAAGCAAGCAACATGTTTCTTAGAAACTATACTGCATGAGAATATTATAATTAGAAGCTATCTTCTGCACACTTCAGAATAGTCCTTGCATTTATAAACTTATATTACAATATTAGGTAGAAGAATGGTGACTGTTAGTTTCATAACTATTTCATATGTTTTACTCTTTAAGGCTCATTAATTCAAGAAGGGATTAAATACACTTAGATAATAGTAAATCATAGCTGCTGCTGATTTGATGTGTGTGCAGATGATACACAGATTAATTAGGATTACTGAAAAGTTTTGTTCAAATTTTCAGTAGTAGACTGCTATGCTAACAGGGAAGGTGATAGTAATGATGCTGAAATTCTATGAATCAGCTATGAAGCAGAATTTCAGGGGAGAGTATTTGCTAGGGACTTAATTTCTAAGACACATATCAAGAATATTGAAGTATAACCCCAAATGATGGACGACTCAGGGTCACATTTTGTTTGTTTTATGCAAGTCTTGGGACTTGAACACAGGGCCTGGGAACTATCCTTAAATGTTTTTTTTTTGCTTCAGGCTAGTGTTCTACCACTTGTTCCACAGCTCTACCTCCAGATTTTTGGTAATGAACTGTAAATCAGAATATCATGCAATTTGTTTGGGCTGGATTCAAACCTGATTCTGTGTAGATAGGATTCCAAGTGTGAGCGCACAGAGCCTGGCTAGTATCATTCATCATTCAAGTCATGGGACTGCAATTCTGCACCTGGGTCTTGTCACTGAGCTTTTCAGCTCAAGACTACTGCCCTATCCCTTGAGCCATAGGGCCACTTCTGGGTTTCTGGTGGTTAATTGGAGATAAGAGTCACATGGACTTCAGTGCCCAGGCTGACTTTGAACTGCTATCCTTGGATCCCAGCCTCTTGAGTAGCTACATTTACAAGTGTGAGCCACCATACCAAGCTAAATTATTTTTTAAGTTAATTTTTTTGTTAAGTCAATATATAGTTGGCATATGGTTACATAAGTAATGAACACATTTCTTAAGAAAATTGTTATCCCCTCCCTCATTTTTCTCTTTTTTCCTACCCTCAGCCCCCTCTCCAGCCAGATTGTTCAGTTCATTTCCGTTTAGTGTCTTCCAAGTATCACTGTTCAATTGGTTCACCCTATTTCCTTTGTTTTTTTTTACCATTTTATTATACCCTCTCCATTCCAAATCACATAAACCTATGTACAAGACACAGGGTACCCGAATTCAACACAGTGACTACAGAGAATAAAACTAAAGGGAAAAAGAAGAAAAGAGGTAAAAAGCAAAGAAATTGAAAGAACATCATACAGTACCTTAGAATCAACCACACTGAAAAAACAAAACATAAAACCTTGGGCTGAAAATGAAGCTTGCCTAGCATGTATGAAACCCTGGATTCCATTCCTCAGCACCACATAAACAAAAAACTGGAAGTGCCACTGTGACTCAGCTGGTAGATTTCTAACGTTCAGCAGAGAGTGTCTCCAAGTGACAAAAATCTGTCACATTTAAGTCAGGCTTCAAAACTTTGCTAGGAACCAGTTATGTGATTTGGAAGAAAGTCCAATTTTCAAAGAATCACTAGCCAGGCGCTGGAGGGTCATAATTGTCATTCTACTAGCCAGGGAGAAGGTGAATCAAAGCCTTTGCAAGCAAAAAAACGAAAACAAAAAAAAATGTAAGATTCTACTCTCCACTTATCCACCCAAAAACTAAGTGGAGTTGTGGCTAAAACTGGTACAGCATTAGCCTTGAGGAAAAAGAACTAAGAGACCTTGCACAGGTCCAAAGTCCAAGTTCCCCACCAGGAAAGAAAAAAAAGGAGTACAGATACCTTAGTTTCAAAAGTATATCTGGATATCTTAGTAGATTTTTCTGATGTTTCCTCATTCATCTCATGGAACCACATAATCTTGATCCTGATCTGACTAAGAGCCTGCATTGTGCTTAATAAATTCATTCCACATATTCCAGGAGAATCTGGACAGCTAACAGCCACTTACCAATGCTTTATTCTATGTTTAGGCCAGTATGTCTTCATACCATCTACACAGTCAGCTATATCATCTTTCCAGAAGTATCATTGAGTGTAGAACACTCAGAACTAAAATAATTGCATAAAGATGTAATAAAACCCCTTGATTCATTAAGAAAATTTCTCTACCACTTAGAGCAAGTACATTAGTGGTATTTACCTCTAGCCTCTTTTTAAAAAAATTTATTAACATTGAAATTTACATCATATTTCAAATGTCATGTTTAACCAACAAGTATCCAAGAAGGGAATCGCTATACAATCACTGGCACATAGATTTTAGAATATAGTAAAAGTTAAGCTGAGTCATTGTATGTCATAGATACAGATTAATCTATAATAAAACACATGTCTATAGAGTGTATAGTCTATCCTAGATTTTTATGTCTATGTAGTTATGTTTATATCTCCAAAATTATGTCCAGAACTTTGGGTATCAACTATTCAATCATCGCTCTACTACTGTTTGAAACTAATATCCATATATTAAGGATACCATGTACCTTTTGTTCCTTGGTCTTGACTTATCTCACTCAACAGGATTCACTCTAATTTCATCCACTACCCCAAAAATGCCATTATTATTTTTTTCTGTGCAGATCTTCTTTTTATGTTTTTATTTTTATTGTAATTTATAGAAGGGTTACATTATATTCACCAGATAGAAGGTGCATTACTTCTCAAACTTTGATACCCCATGTAATGATATGGTCCCCATTACCCTTCCCCTACCCCCACTCATGTTCATTTCCCCCCTTCCCTATCCAATTTCAAATAACCAATTAGGCACATATGAAATATATCAGAAAACAAGGTGAAATATTGTAACAATATGATATAACCAAGGGATAGCAAAAGAGATAAGAGATCACATAGTTCATTAAGGACAACAATCACTCATTATATGAGTTTTGTTTCTTTATCTTGGAGGTCCTTACATTTAGTGTCATACTATTTGTCACGATGTCTCTAGATTTTGTTCTATTATAAATCTCTGGTAGCAGAGCCCAAGGTTTCTACTGAATTTGACAAATGAGGGAGACTCTTGGGCCTATGTTCCTTTGAGTTTGGCTTACTTCACTTAATATGATTTTTTTCCTTTTCATCCACTTCCCCGAGAATGCCATTATTTTATCTTGTCGGTTGGCTATGTATCATTCCATTGTGTGTGTGTGTGTGTGTGTGTGTGTGTGTGTGTGTGTGTGTGTGTGTGTGCGTGTATCACATTTTTTGTAGTAGGGCATCTGGTTGTTTCCATCATGCAGCCTCATTTTCTACAGATATTTTTATAGTCTCTTTTTTTATTTTCAGGGTAATGTATAGAGGGGTTACGATTACATTTACAGGTAGTGGACTGCATTACTTCGCACACATTTATTCCACTCCACATGTTTTTGTCCCCAGTTCCCTCTCCCCTCCCCTTCCCAATCATCTTGTTTCCCCCCTTCCCTTTCCTATTTGACATAAACAAATAAACATATATACAATATGGCAGGGAAAAAATCAGATACAGTAACAATCTGACAATAACCAAAGGGCAAAATAAGAGATGAGAAATAACATAGTAGTTTAAGGACAAAAATCACACAAGATTAAGAGCAACGATGACACAAGATATAGCTCTTGTTCCCATATCCTAAAGATTCTTTCATTTAGTCTCATCCTATATGACCTTATATACCTAGGTTTTTGAGTTATTGTAATCCTCTGCTAGGAGAGTCCTAGATGTGAACTAATTGTTACAAAAGAGGGAAACCATTGAGCTTATGTTTCTTTGGGTCTGGCTTGCTTCACTTAATATGAATTTTTCCAAGTCTTTCCATTTCCTTACAAATGGGGCCATGTCTTTCCTTCTGATGGCAGCATAGCGTTCCATTGTGTATAAGTACCACATCTTCTTGATTCAGTCATCTACTGAGTGGCATCTGGGTTGGTTTCATAGCTTTGCTATGGTAAATAGTGCTGCAATGAGCATCATTGTGCTAGTGGATTTAGTATGTCCTTTTTTCTGGACAATTGGGTAGATGCCAAGTAGAGGATTTGCTGGATCATAGGGGAGCTCTATGTTCAGTCTTTTGAGGAACCACCACACTGCTTTCCCTGGTGGTTGAATGAGTTTACACTCACACCAACAGTGTAGGTGTGATCCCCCCTGGTCACTTCCCTACCAGTATCTCTTATTAGATTTTTTGATAATGGCCATTCTGACTGGAGTTAGGAGGAATCTCAAAGTTGTTTTGATTTTCATTTCCCTTATTGCTAGAGATATGGAGCATTTCTTCATGTGTCTAAAGCCCATTTTAATTTTTTCTTCAGAGAATACTCTTTTAAGTCTTTAGCCCACCTTTTAATAGGATGGTTGTTTCTTTGAAGATTTGATTGGGAGAGATTCATTTTTTTCAGCTATAGATATATTTTAGATAACTACATATATTTTTGTAGAAAAAAGAATGGAAGTCATCATGCTGGCTCACAATTTAATTTCAGCTACTTAGGATGCTCAGGGTTTAGGATCACAGGTCAAAGCCAACCAGGGCCTTACAGTGTGTGAGATCAAACTCTGTGAACATACAATGACTGTAAGAGGAATCTCACTGCCTGGGAATGTAGCCTAATGGTAGAGTGCTCACCGAGAATGCATGAAGACCTAGGTTCTATTCACCGGTACCGCATACTCACAATAAAAGCTAGAAGTGGCGCTGTGTCTCAAGAGGCACAGCACTCACCTTGGGCAAGCGAGTCCAATGAAAATGTCTAGGCCCTGAGTCCAAGCCGTAGGACTGGCAAAAAGAAAAAAAAGAGCAATGTTACTTAAGTAACAAGGAATGTACCCTATGTTAATACAGACTGAAAAATTCATTAAGAAATTAGAAAATATGTATAAAGTGCATAATTTCTTTTGTGTGTTGGCACTGGGTCTTCAACTGAGTGCTTCAACTCTATCCCTGACCTTTTCTGCTCAAGGCTAGCACTGTACCAATGCAGCCCCAAATCAACTATCTTCAATTGAGATATAAGCGATGAATATTTCAGGGTGCTTCATGAAAAACATTTTTATAAATTGAAACTTTCAACACAGTCTTATTTTAGTATGAATGTTGAGATGGGAAGAGACAGAAAAAGTGAAATATTTCCTGATCCCCATAGAGAAGAGACTCAGCAGAACCACTGTGGTCTGCAGGCTTCTTTGTGAGTTTTGTTTGCTTGTTTGATTTTTGTCAATTGTGGGGCTTGAACTCTGGGCCTGGGCACTGTCCCTGAGCTCTTCAGCTCAAGGCTAGTGCTTTAATCTGTGAGCCACAGTGCCACTTCTGGTTTTTCTGGCAGTTAACTGGGTACTTTGGCTGGCTTTAAACTTTGATTCTCAGATCTTAGCCTCCTGAGTAGCTAAGATTATAGGTGTGAGGTACCATCACCAGGCTGCTGCTCTGTTACTATGCAGGTTCTAGATCAAGAACTTCAAGTTCTTACTTCAATTTTTTCTTCTCTTGCCTGATACTCTGCCATTTGAACGAAGCCCCAGTTCCTGGTCTTTGTTGGTTAATGAGAGATATTATGATTTTCTAATATTCAGAGCAACGATTATAAAACCCAGCATTTTACTTACTTGAATAAATTAAGAGACAGGACCTAGTGAGATGGAAAACAAAATTTTTTTTCAAGTTGCTATCCTGTTCTAATGCATAAGTCTGGCTATTTTGCTTACACACAAATATGTATTTTACCAGTTTCTACTCTATTTTTGCTTAGCTTAAAACCACCACTGCCATTTCATAGATTTTGTTGTTGTTGTTTGTGGTGCTTGAACTCTGTGCCTGGGCTGTTACTCAGATCTTCAGTTCAATGCCAGTGCTCTACTACTTTTGATTTGGCCAGTCCTGGGCTTGAACTCAGGGACTGAGCACTGTCCTTATATTTTCTCAAGGCTAGGGCTCTACCACTTCAGCCTCAGCACCACTTCCAGCATTTTTCTATGTATGTGATACTGAGGAATTGAACCCAGGTCTTCGTGCATGCTAGGCAAGCACTCTACCACTAGGCCAAACTCCCAGCCCAAAATTATTCATCATTACTATTAGCTATCTTCTTTTTTTATTATTGATTCGTCATGGTGCTTGGACTTTGGGCCTGGACTGTCCCTGACCTCTTCAGCTCAAGGCTAGTGCTCTTCCTCTACAGCTCCATTTTTGGTTTCTGGTAGTTAATTGGTGATGTAAGTCTCACAAACATATGTGTCCAGGCTGGCTTTGGGCTTTGAACCAAGATCCTCCAATCTCAGCCTCCATAGTACGTAGAATTACACGCTTCAGCCAGCAGTGCCTGACTGTTTGATGTCTCTGTCTCTGTCTCTCTGTCTCTGTCTGTCTCTGTCGGTCTGCCTCTCTCTCTCTCTGTCTCTCTCTCTCTCTGTCTCTCTGTCTCTGTCTCTGTCTCTGTCTCTGTCTCTGTCTCTGTCTCTCTCTCTCTCTCTCTCTCTCTCTCTCTCTCTCTCTCTCTCTCTCTCTCTCTCTTGGTTGTAAGACTTTAATTGTGCACCTGGGCAGTGTCCCTGGGCTCTTCAGCTCAAGGCTACAACCTTAAACACCTTGAGCCACAGTGTCACTTCTGGTTTTCTGGTGCTTAAGTGGAAGTAACAGTTTCATGGACTTTAGTGTCTGGCCTGGCTTTGAACTGTGATCCTCAGAACCCAACCTTCTGAGATCATTTCCAGCTTTTTTTGGTGTAAGTGGTACAGAGTAATTGAACACAGGGCTTTGTGCATACTAGGCAAGCAAACTACCACTAGTGTGCACTCCAGCCTTAGATAAGGGCTTTCTTTTTCTTTTTCTTTTTTTCACTCATGGGGCTTGAACTCTGGGCCTGGATGTTTACCTTAAGCTCTTCAGCTCCAGGCAAGAGTTCTACCACTTGAGGCACATTGTCATTTTGAATTTTCTGGATGATTTGGAAATAAGATTCTCACAGATTTTTATGCCTGGGCCGTCTTTGCGTCTTTGAACCTCGATCCCCCAGGGTAGCTAGGATTACCAGGGTGCATGTCCTATGGCTTCAACTCATGGCCAGAGCACTGTCCTAGGGCTTGCTCAAGGATAGCACTTTACTTCAGCCAGCCAACTCCCGGTCCAAATAGGCCACTCTTGAAGCTAGTATTACAGAGATCTGCCATAATACTGGCATGTCGTTATCTAAGTATATAATTTTTCTTCTATTTTTGATGGCTTTTCCTTAGTGTACATATTTCCTACATATTTTATGGAAAACTTCCTTCCCACTGGGGCCATAAGTTAAGCCTAGTGGAAGAGTTCTTGCCGAGCATGAATGAAGACCCAAGTTCAATTCCTCAGCACAACATAGATAAAAAAAGATAAAAGTGGTGCTGTGGCACATGTGATAGAACTTGCGCCTTAAGAATAAACAAAAACAAAAACAAGGATCGTGCTCAGGTCCTGAGTCTAAGCCCAGTACTGGCAAAAAAAAATTCTGCCCAAAGTAGACATTTAAACTCATTGTACTTTTCAAAAAATTTGTTGTCAAGGTGATATACAAAGAGATTGCTGTTACATATGTAATGAGTACATTTCTTGTAAACACTGTTACCCCCTTCCCCCTTTTCTTTTTCCCTTCCCCCCAAGTCATAAATTTCATTTACAACAAATATGTATGTATTTTCATTCCTGAAAAAAATAGTTTAAAATGTGTTCAAATAAATGATGTAGGTTGATATATTTATCAAAATGGATTACTTGAACTCTAAAATAAACATTCTAGGTAATTTTTCTCATAAAATTGTAGTAATGCCATAAAAATAATAAAAAAGGAATTTTAGTTATTAATTTCTTATGTTTTACCTTTAACATTATTACACTAAGCATACTGTTTATGCTATTAATACAGACAGCATGAAATATGATTATGTAAAAAAATTAAATGATTAAAAATAGTAAGGTTGGGGGCCAGTAGTTTGGCTTGGTGGCACAGACTCTGGACTGGCAAAAAAGAAGTAGGGTTAGATAAAACAGATTTATTTCCAAATGTGTGGAAAATGGTATGATTTCTTGTTTGGCTAGTCCTGGGGCTTGAACTGAGGGACCAGGAACTGTCCTTGGCCACATTTGTTCAAGGGGGGCACTCTGACACCTGAGCCACAGTGCCCCATCTGCTTTTTCTGTGTATGCAGTGCCGAGGAATTGAATCAAGGTCTTCTTGTATACTAGGCGAGCACTCTACAACTAGGCCACATTCAAAGCCAAAGTAGATTTTTGATGCTATTGTGGAGTTTTAATTTTCTTAAATATTTGTACAAAGCACAATGGATATATAAACAGACTTGAACTCACAGAACAGAGTCCCACATAATATTACAGTTACTCTGGCACTTCTCCCGATTGACAAAACACATTTCCAGGCATCCGCTCTGTCCTTAAGCTTTGGTAGCTGACTTGTCTTTCATGGAGGCCTGGCCTGGATTCCCGGTGATTCCATGCATTTCATAGTTCCCTGTATATCCAGTAAGGTTGTCTTCTATGGGACCAGATCTGTCTGGTTTTTGGCCCACCCAGGACCTATGTGTCTGAGGTCTCACATTATAAGTGGAAAATAAAACACAGTATAATAAGCACTGAAGAACTGCACACCATAATATTAACAATGAGAGTTTAATAGTTAGCAAAGTAAATACAATGAATACTTGACAAGAATCATGAGAGCAAGATAAAGAGACGTCTTTTTAGGAAGGGGACAGGGAAGCTCTAAATCCAGACTGGCCTCCAAGTTGCCTTCAGACAGTAATTCTCCTTCAGAGTCCTCAGAAGGGTCTCCTTCCTCATGAGAAACAGAATGTCCTTCCTGAGTTAAGAGGGGGATGGATTCTGGTTTGTCGAATGGAGATTGAGTCTCTTTTAGTGAGATGGATGGGTCTGGATATTCTGTGAGGATGGATTCATTTTCCTCCAATGAATCCAGTATTGAGAGTACACTTGCTGCTTCCCATGGGGACATTTTCCATGAGCCCAGCGTGTGCCCCTTCAGCTTGCACAATAAGTGGAGTGTTACTCTGACTCAGATGGACTGACTCTGGGTGGAGTGTGAAAGGAAATGGAAGGAAATCTGGCTGCTCTTTTTCTTCTTCCATAGTATCTGCAGGTTCAACTGTGTCACACATGGGGTTCAGAGCAAAATGTATATCCACAGGACTCTAAACCTGTTTGGTAATTTCTACAGGAGGAACCTGGTTTCTGGAGTGCAGTGATGATTCTCAGTCTCCATCAGTCACCAGCTCCATTGGTGGGTTTTTCATCCGGAGTTCAGGATAAGCTCTTCCACGATGATCCAAATCTAAGAATGGAAATAGGTACAGAGTGGACAGAGTGGACTCTGCAAGTTGAAGTGTCACTCAACTTCCATGAGGATCTAATGGAGGAACCTGTAGAACTGGAGTTTGGACTGAACACTGAGGAGGTGTATGGTCTTTCTAATGAGTGCTTATTCCCAAGTCCTTTCAGAGGACAGACATTACCTGGGTGACACCACCCATAAAGGGCATTTTGCCAAGCTCTGTAGAAGTAAGGGCCAACCAATATCTAGACCACATGGGCTTCCTACTCACAGGCTCTGAGGCACCCACACCAGGACTTCTACTTTTTCTTGGTCTTACTGGTCGCACATTCCTCCAGCTGGTCAAAAAGTATGTGTTTAGAAGAGCAGGTCCAAAGCCGGCATGTGGAGCCCCATATAGAGCTTGAGTTGTGTCAGGGTGTGGCAGTTCTTGAACTCGTAGAAATCACTCGGGTAGAAGTCCATTCACATCGTATAGATGGAACACATGATGCTGTGGGCACATTCGGTACAAGGAAAGTGAGAGCCTTCTCTCTCCATCCTGAGCCTTTTACCAAAGCCCCTTTCTTGCAGGACTCTAATGCTGTGGCTGTCCTGCAGAGATGTGCACTTATGTGCTGGGAGGGGGGTAAGAGACACTTGAGAACAGGATGACTTTTACACCCCACTTCCAGAAGCTTCTGAGAGAGGCCTCTATGCATCTGTCCAAAGTAAACGCACCTTAAATTAACTAAGTAAATGCTGTAAATATATCAATAAGTGAATGCTCTAAATAAAGAACTAAATGCTCATTCCTCTAATCTTAGCCACCAAGCAGGCTAAGCTCTGAAGATCACAGTGGAAAGCCAGTCTAGTCAGTAAAAGTCTAAAGGCACTTGTCTTCAATTAGGCAGCAAAAAGCCAGAACTTCACCTATGAATCTAATGGTACAGTGCTAATTTTTGAACACCAAAGGGATGGTATTTAGACCTGGGTTCAGGTTCAAGTGGCAGCACTGGACCACACACCAAAATGTAAATGCTTTCAGGTTCTAACAGGCAAAGCTATCAAAATCCCTCCCTGATGGCTCAAAAGTGATTCAGCCCCCAGCTTTTCCTCTGACGCCAGTATTTCACAGGCCTCCGCCATTAGTACTGACACCTCATTCCTTACTGGGAAATGGGATTTCCTAGGATGTCACCTAGGTGAGGGCTGCAGTTGGGAGCCACTTACTCATGCCTGAAATCCAACTTCTCAGTAAGCACACTGTTGAGACTCCAGTACCTTGTGAGGGAAATGAAATGGCATGGTGTCCCAGTCATAATGAAGTAGTTTGTGCACTTGTATCATGCTTAGCTCCCCTGTGAACACCCCAGTGAACCAAACAGGCTCAGAGAGGAGCCAAGTATTCCAAAACTTGGCCAGGAGGGGTGAGCAAACGTGGGTTTGGGGGGACCACTCACTTTTTCAAGAGAATTTCCAGCAACTACTACATTGTCCTCCACTATTTGAAATTGTGCAGGAAGTTTCCCACATAAAAGAGATCACCTTTCTGGTAGGCAGGGATCAGCTTTGTCAGCAGCATCTCCAACAGGCCTTCCTCCAGGATCCAGAGGTTACAAGGCTCATTCAGAGTCTGAGCTGACTTACCATCACATTATGTTGGCAAAACAGTGGATATTTCAAACGTAGGAATGGGACCACACTTCACACTGAGGAATTGGAATAGAGTAGATTGGAAATGACACACTCTAATCTCAGTATAGTCACTTGAAAGCACACAAGAAGGTTGTAGTGTGTGGGCAGGATGATGGGTTCAAATAGGTTTCCTCTCAATATACCTCATCTGAGTTGCCCTGGAGTTTCCTGGCTTTCTTCCTAGAGAAATGCCTGATATACGGGAATTCTGGCTTGGCACTGGTCCAGAATCTACTTCTTCAAGTGAGAGATCCATATCTCTCATGCCTGAGATCCGAGCCTCCTGACCGTTGGCAACAGCACAGCAACATCTTTCTTCCTCCTGAGCCACAGGCCAAGGGGGCTAGCTTAAGCTGGTTGGCACATGCAGTGGCTTGGTTACCAGGGTTCCATATTCTGTTCCATTGTGAGGTAGGTAGGGTCACCTTTCAAGGCCCAATGACCACAGAACACCTCCCCAAAGACATACTGGAGGCTGAATCTCCCTTCCCACCTCACATATGGATGTAGTAAACAGCACACCTTTTTGTTCAAATCTCAAGTCATTAACTAGGCGTAAGTGCTAGCCTGGTCTCAGGATCAAGGAGCCTTTCTTAGGTAAGATCCAAACTTAACTGTCACTATTCCCCTTACCCTTCACAAGACATTTTGCTTCACAGTGCCTTCTCAGCTTGCATTTTGCCTCTTGCACATTTTCTTTGCTAGTCCTGGGACTTGACCTCAGAGCCTGACCATTGTTCTTAGGCTTTCTTTAGGCTATAGTTGTCCCACCAAGCCACAGCACCACTTCCAGCTTTTTCTATGTATATAGTACTGCAGAATCAAACCAGAGTCTTTTTGTGTGGTAGCCAAGCACTCTACAAATAGATGAAACACCCAGGCCATCTTGCACATATTATTCACTTCAATCTACTAGGACGTTGTTAGGTTTCTGTATCCTAATCTATTTTTCTTCCTGATGAATATCTGTGCTGTCATCTGTAAAAATGCAAGTGGGAAAATCACAGAAGCATTGGTGACATAAAAAAAGTCTTACAGACATAGATAAGTGTTCATTCTTTGTAGGAGAAAGGATATTTTGATATGATGATGATGACTATTTATAAATACTTTATCGGGGTTTAGAGTTTGGCCCAGTGGTAGAGTGCTTGCCTAGCATCCATGAAGATCTAGGTTTGAGTCCTTAATATCACACAGATATAAAAATCCATATGGCAATGCGGCTCAAGTGGCAGAGGGCTAGACTTGGGAAAAGCCAAGAGCAGTGCTCAGGCCCTGAGTTCAAGCCCCAGGAATGGCAGAAAAAACAAAAGAAAAGAAAAGAAAAGAAATGTGCTTTTTACAAGTTATTCACTCACAGCATTTGCCTCTGAATTCTTCGCTTCTGCATCTTGTGACTTATCCCTTTCCCTCAATGTAGACAAGAAAAACAGATTTTATTACTTGCTATCCTTTGTCCAATCTTTGGATATTAATTCAAAATACAATATTGCCTGAGATATTGTGTGTGTGCATGTGTGTGTGTATCTGCCAATGTGTGCATGCACACATGTGTACAGGGTTTAGGGCTTACTCATAGGGCCTGTGTGATAACCCTCAGCATCTTTTCCTCAAAGGTATTGGTCTTTCACTTGTAGCTTATTATAGCTAATTGGAGTTGAGAGATTCACTCAATTTCTTGCCCTGTGCATTGGAACCCAGTGCTGGGTTCTCATATTGTTAATTGTAGCTATAGAGAAGCCTGAGGTCTGGAGATCCTGGTTAGAATCCAGCCCCTGAAACAAAGTCACTGATAGAAATCTTTATCTTCAGTTAAGCACGAATAAATAAGGCAAAAGTGGAACTGTGGCTCAGTTCCTCTTGTAGCAGCCATGAGAAAATTAGTAATTGGCAGCACCTGGTCCCTGAGAGAAATCCTTAGCACTGGTTCAAAAAAAGAAAGAAAATAATGAAAAAAATTAAAACTTGCTGAGGAATCCATAAGGATAAACGTGCCTGTGAATAATCTTGTCATTTCCGATTCCCTCAAGAGCTTAGGTCTCTCTTTATTTTATCAAGTTTTTTTAAAGATATTTACATATTTTCTATCTTTCTTAAACAGAGATAGCCATCCACAAAACACAAACACAAACTCTCACACAGTATACCACCCACCCATAAGTGTCTGGCTATGTATATATGTATAGTCATATGTATTGATCTGTCTCTCTATACTAATATATAAATGCATAAACATATATATTTAGACAAACAGGAAACAAACATACATAGGTCTCACGCATTTCCAGATTTTGTGCAAGTCTTCTGAGTGCAACTTATCATTGTATTGTTTGTTAAGATAGAGTCCCTCTAACTTTTGGCCAGGTTCTTGTCCTTTGATACTTTTTTCTGCCAGTCCTGGGTTTTGAACGCTAGGCCTGGATGCTGTCAATGAACTTGAGCTTCTTGCATTCAGTAGTTTATTGCAGATAAGAGTCTCATGGAGTTTCTGTCCTGGGCTGGCTTTGAATTGTGATCCTCAGATCTCAAACTCCTGAGTAGCTAGGATGACAGTCTTGAGCTACCAGTACCTGGTTCCTTTGCCTCTTTTACCCTTTTTTTTGGCCCCACCACAGCCATGGTATCTACCTTCCTATGTTCTCTCCACCTTCCCCCAGACAGGGGTCTGACAGATGCTTTCCACCCACTTATTCATGTCCTCCTCTGTATTGGCTGACAGCTAAGACATGCACTCACTTGTCTGGATGCCAAACACAAAGCCATGTGATTGTTTCTCAGTCTGGAACATCCTATCAGATTTATAGCACCACAGAGGGTCAGGTTGATGCTCCTCCAGGGCTTCTTAAATTGTTCTCATATTAATCCCCAACACGTTTGTCATCACTTGTCCAGCTAATTCATGGACTAAACCAGCATTCCCTACAAACTTAGATCCCAATACCATGAGGACACTCAAGGGTGCATTAGGAGTTTGACCTGCAGGTGGATGTGAGCCTGTCTAACTTGGAGGGGATTTCTCCACCACAGGAAATGGAATACAAATTTAGAATCTGCTTTCATGAGGTGACAATCTCTGGCAGATGTTCTTATCAAATGTGGCACTGCCTACTTCCAGCTTAAAACATGGGTTGATGACCCAGCATAACAGAGAATGTATTCACCCCGGCCCAACACATAGGCTGGGACCCTGAACTTTCAGGTAGCATTTGGCTTTGAAGGTCATGAGATCTTAGTCTACAAATGATGAGCCCCCTCCCGTGAGGCATAGCAAACGGAGCCAAAGTGCAACCCAGTTAAGCACCAGATCAAGCTTCCCTTCTACAGTAGGGTATGGTTTGAAAACTGTGCATAGCTTCTGTTTGAAGCCAGTCCAGAAAGGAAAGTCCATGAAACTCTCATTTCCAGTTAACTGCCAAGAAAAAGCCAAAGATAGAGATGAAGCTCAAGAGAGCTAGAGAGCCATCTGAAAAGAATGGTTACACCCTGCAACATCCTCATTATCTGATCTTGAAAACATCTCTGCGTGCATCCCAGCATGCAGCCAGCATCTGGGGGTGACAGTGACCCCTGCGCCCATTGGCAATCTGCACTGTCTCTGACATCTGGAATGTGAACCTCATTCTGTTGGGTTTGTGAAGCGGTATCAACCCTGCAGAAGGAACCAACTGTGCCCTAACTCCCACTGTCCCCTGGGGCCCCTAGCATTCCCCCATCTGCACCCCTCCTGTGGCTTCTGATCCTAGGGAGCTCTCCTGCCCTGTCCAACACTCACATGAAGTGCATATTTCTTCTCCTGGGGCAACTTCTCCACAGAGAGTACATGACATGCCCACTCTCCAGGCACGGGGAGATCCTGTCAAAGTAGCAAATCAGTGATAAGGACATAAAGTGATGAATAGAATTTTAGATCCTGATGGTAGACAGTCTGCAAAATCCAAGGGAGAATGGAATTGGAGGGGACCAGGGATCATGATGTGGGCATGGAGCTTCCCTCCCAAGGGGGTGGGGGAAGTCACAGGCTGGGGGATGCACAGGATGATCCATGGGCCCTGTGCAGCTACTGGGTCACCCCCTTCTGCATCTCAGCCTTTGGCTTTGAGCTCTGTGATCATCAAGATGTGCACAGTCTGTACTCTGGCTGGCAGAAGAAAGGACCCTGGGAAGACAATTGTAGACCCTTTGTGAGTGTAGGAAGGGGTAGGCTGGACACCCAGTCCAAGAGGAGCTAAAACTGGAGTCGAGGGGTGTGCAAGGAGTGGGTGTGAGGGTTGTGGGAAGTCACAGTCACGGCAGAGGTGGCTCTGTCTGTGGGGTGAGTGCCTCCCTGAAGGCACAGTACTGGACATATCAGAGATCCACATGAAAAGGAAAAGCTGGAAATGGCACTATGGTTCAAATGGTAGAGCATCAACCTTGAGCAAAAGAGCTCAGGGACAGTACCCAGGACCTGAGTTCAAGCCTCATGACTGTAAAAGAAAAAGAACCGGGACTATGAGAGGGAACCTGGTACTCTCTTGGTCTAATCAGACACAAGAAGAGGCCGGGATAGGCTGTGGAAAAACACAGAGAACATCTTCCCCCAGCTCATCCTGTCCTGCATGCTGGGGCAGCCATGTAACTAGGGCTACGGTGAGATCATCTTCACCCCTGTGCTGCCATCTGAATTGTAGGCCTCTGTCCTGGCATGGGGTGTCCTGATGGCTGAGCAGGTGCCCTAACCCTAGATGGAGAGCAGCCACTGACTGTGGTAGCTAAGGAGAGATCTGTTCCATAGCTATCAGGCCACCCAGCATGGGAGCCATAACCACCCCCACCCAGGTAGAGGCCAATGGTTCTCCAGGTGCTACTAACATTGCCCCACCCCTAGCTCTGGGTACACGTGACATTCCCTCCACAAGGAGCAGGACTAAGTGAAGGATCAGGAAGCTGCCTATGGGCTTCAGATGATGGCCAGGCTGGCACTACAGATGGCCTCACTCTGTCACCACCTTCCCCTGCCTCCATCATTCCTCCATCATGCCTCTCTACCTCCCACCCATTAACCTTGGAAACCAATGAACTGGGCTCTCATCGTTCCTCTCATCTCTTCACCCACCTTGCCATGCGTCCATCCCTCTGTCACTTCCACCCCACACACATCCCAACACCAGCCACCCTGTAGCTTATGAGGATCCCAGAGGAAGCTCTTGGTGAAGGGCTTGTGACCACAAAACAGTTACTATCACCCGCTCCGGCCTGATCCACCACAGAATAAGAACAGCCAAGCAGGCACACACTGCAGCAGAGTTGCTCTGCTGCCACCCTGATTTCTTCATGGCCAGGACTTGGCTCTCCTCAGCCTCCCAGCTCAGTAACCAGAACATTGTGCTTTCACAGAGCCATGGCTTCCAGTCTCCATGGACACAATGACATCAAGGTGATGCCAACTTCCCCATCTCTATATACTTCTAACTATGGGATGGGACCTGAGGTGCTCTTCTGTGACTCCATCCGCTAAGAGGCTCATGCAGATTTCTATCCTTTGCTCATCATGGTGACTCTTTGGTTAACAAGTCACTGCTGGGCTTCCAGTTCACCACATATAGAACCCATACTCCAACACTTTTCTTAGAAGGACTGATGACTTTTAAATATTCTCTAGTTTTAAATTTCTAGTTCCTTCTCTCTTTCATTTATATATTTCCCTTCCTCACATACTTCTCTTTTTTTACCTTCCTTCTTTCATTCCTGGCCTTGAACTCAAGACCTGGAGCTTTTTCTTAGCTTTTCTTTGCTCAAGGTAGCACTCTAGCTCTTGAGCCACAGCTCTACTTCAATCTTTGTTCTTGCTCTAAACTGGGAGTATGAGTCTCATGCATTTTTCCCTTTGCTGGGTTGGTTTTAAACCACAATATTAAGATCAGGATCCTGAATATGCCTCGGATTACAGGTATTATCTAATCAAAACAAATTCCTGATTTCTTTTTTAGACATAATTAGTTCTTTCAGGTGAGCCACCAGCCACTCATGCAAGAGCATTGCAGGATCCCAGCATTCATCTTGTCTCCAGTCTTATTCCATCCATCTCACAATGGCCATCTAAAACACCCTGCTGCATGCCTGAAGTCGCAAGGAACGTTCTCAACGCCATGAGAAGCCCCCTTAAGCTCTGCCTCAGATATGCCCAGCCCCCATCCCACTTCCACATGAGCATTTGTTTAGGAGAAATTTCCTGAGTACATCATCATGTTTTCCTCACCATGCAAATTTCATCTTTGGCGTCATTTCTCCCAGACAAAGAGGAATATGATCCATGGTTTGATAGCAGCTCCAGCTTCATAGTCCCAGCCACCAACACCCCCCCATTACCTTGCCAGACACCTGAATTCAAGAACAATGTTTTCACTACCCCTGACTCTTATCAAATGTTTTAACTTATACAGTGCATTAAAATACTTGTACTAAATGGAATAAACACATGGCATCAAGCTTCAGAATCTTTGCACCTGAACTTTTAGTGAATCACAGACACACCAGCATTTCTGTAGCCAACAGAAATCTTAGCTTTGAGATTTCAGCATTCCTGGTATCCAAGTTTGGATGTGCTTACACTGCCCTTAATGGGGCACTTCAATCACACAATCCCACAACAATCAATGTCATTGGACATTCACTGGTAGGTGGTGCTAGGAAAAAGACTGATGTGCCAACTCCATGCTGGCTTGACCTATGCCATCTTCAAACCTGGAGCAAGTGGGGCTCCTCTCTAAATGACATCTTTTGTGTACTACCCCAGGAGGACCTTTACCTTGAGACAAAATTATGAAGACTATCTCTACCAGCAAAGATTCCAGTGAGATGTGCCTACATGGATAAAGCTAAAATCTCACTAAAGTGAGGTTGTTGGCAGTGCTGGAGCCTGAACTCAGGGCCTGGGCACTAAGCATTTGTACTCAAGACTAGCCCTTTACCACTTGAGCCCAAACTCCATTCCCAGCTGTTTTTATTTTTGGTAGTAAGAATCTATCAGACTTTCCTGTTCTAGGTGACTTGGAACTTCCATACTCAGATCTCAGCCTCCTGACCAGCCTGGATTAAAAGTGTGGATCAGCCATGCGCCACACCTGAGGACTTTTGCCAGCACATTTTTCCCAAAAATTAGAAGAGGAAGATGTGGGAGGGTTGGGCTCATCCTGCCCTGCATATGAAGGAGAGCATCAGCGCCTGAACTTCATTCCCTGTTGTAGGCTGCTGGAGGAAAAGAAAGCAAATAGGCACAGGCTGGCAGCAGATGCCACAGAACAACTTGTGACCAAGACTACCAGAGCAGACCTCAGAATCAATGACAGAGTTGGATCTACCCAGTAACAGAGGCAGTGGTGACACCTGAAACTGCGCGTTTGAGCCTTTGCTGCTAGTAAACAGGGCCACCTATGTCTCAATGAGAAAGGTGAGATTTTGGTGGAGAAGGTGAGATTAAACATTATGTATCATGCAAGAAGACAGACTATAAGGGGTCTTTTATTATTCCAAGTGAACTTTTGGATTTCCTCTTCTGTTTCTTTAAAGAATGACATTGGGATATTGATGAATATTGCACTGAATTTGTAGATAGTCCTTATCAAGATTGCCATTTTTACAATATTACTTCTTCCAAACCAGGAGCATAGGTTTTTGCATTTCCTCAGTTCTGCGTTAATTTCCTTCTCCAGAGTTTATAGTTCCATCAAAAAGGTGCTTTACATTCTAAGTTAATTCCTAGGTATTTTATTTTCTTTGATAGCAAAATGAGTTGCTATCCTGATTCTTGCCTCATTCCTCTCATTTGTTGGCATATAGGAAGGCAGTTGAAATTGAGGGTTAATTTTATACCCTGCTACCTTACCAAAGTTTTATATCAGCTCAAGCAGCTTTGGAGTAGAGTCTATAGGGTTCTTTAAATACAGAATCATGTCATCTGTAAGGAGAGAAAGTTTCAGTTCCTCTTTCCCTTTTCCTCCTCACTCCAGTTAGAATGGCCAAGATCCAGAAATCTAATAACGTATGCTGGAGGGGATGTGGCCAGGAGGGATCACTACTACACTGTGGTGGGATTGCAAACTCGTTCAACCACTATGGAAAGCACTATGGCAGTATCCCAAAAAGACTAAACATAGAGCTCCCCTGTGATCCAGCAATTTCACTACTTGCCAATCGTCCAGATAGGACACACTAAATTCACTAGAACAATAACATTTATCACAGCACTATTTACTATAACAAAGGTATGGAACCAACCCAGATGCCCGTCAGTTGATGAGTAGATCAAATATTTTATTTTTACACAATGGAATTCTGTGCTTCTGTCAGAAAGAATGACATAGACGAATTTGTAAGGAAATAGAAAGACTGTAAAGTTTAGAAATTAGTTTCTGTCTCCTTCTCTCTCTCCTTCTCTATCTCTGTAAAATTTAGAAGTTCCTGTTTCTCTCTCTTTTCTCTCTTTCTCTCTCTCTTTCTGTCTCTCTCTTTCTGTCTCTCTCTTTCTGTCTCTGTCTCTGTCTCTCTCTCTCTCTCTCTCTCTCTCTCTCTCTCTCTCTCTCTCTCTCTCTCTCTCTCCAATCCTTAGGCTTGAACTCAGGGCCTGAGCTACTTTTGCTCAAGGTTAGCACTCTACCATTTGAACCACAGTGCTGCTTCTGGCTTGCTCTTTTCACGTAGTATTGAGGAATCTAACCCAGGCCTTCATCCTTGATAGGTTAGCACTCTACCACTAAGCCACACAGTCAGCTTTTAGAGGTTCCTGACAAAGGTTTTCCTACATGCTATTATTTCTTCTGTGAGTGCTCTTAATGCTTGCTGACGGTTGACTTTGTTTAGAAGACTTACCCTAATGCTCCCATATACAGAGATTCTATATATAGCTAAATGTTTTTCATTACTCAGAATTTCTCTATTGTGTATGTTCTGAAATGTACTGAAGACTGACTTCTGATTAAAAGTCATTGCACATTTGTTGTATTCATTAGTTTTCTTTTCTTCTATGGGAATCAGGTTTGTGATGAACACAGAAGTATGCCTTCCAGGTCAAACACTTTACACATTTGTAATATTCATAAGGTTTTTCTCTCCTATGTGCATTTTATACTTAGTCATACGTTCATGATGGATTTTTCATATTCTTATATTCATACGATTTTTATCCTGTGTCTGTGTGGTATCAGGCAAACTCAACTATGAGTTCTTCAAAAAAATTTCCCTTTCATTTTATTCATCGGATTCTATCCTGTGGGTGTTTAGTGATAAATCTTGACTTATGCCTTCTGGGGAAAAGACTGAACATTTGCTACATTCATTAAGGGTTTTATCTTGTGTTGGTTCTGTGACACAAGCTGAGTTTTCTTCCACAGACTAAAAAGTCTTTCCTATTTATTACATTGCTAAGGCTTCTCATATGTGTGAACTCTCTTACGCTTCCTGAAGGGTGAATACTGCACGAAAGACTTTCAACTTTGGTTATATTCCTAAGGTTTCTAATATGTGTGAATTCTGTTATGCCTCCTGTAATGTGACTTCCATCTGAAGGTATTACCACATTTGATGCACTCGTACAGTTTCTCTCCTGTGTGTGTTCTCTGATGCAATTTGAGGGAAGACTTCCATTTGAAAGACATTCCACATCTGTTACATTCATAAGGTTTTTCTCCTGTTTGAATTGTCTTATGCATGTTGAGGTTTGGCTTCTGTGTGAAGGACTTTCCACATATGTTACACTCATAAGGTGTTTCTCCTGAGTATATTCTCTGATGAACATGGAGTTTTACCTTCCATTTGAAAGACTTTCCGCATTCACTACATGCATAAGTTTTCTCTCCTGTGTGTGTTCTATTATGCCCATCAAGATATGACTTCCACTTGAAGGTCTTTCCACATTTGTTGCACACATAAGGTTTCTCTCCTGTCTGTGTTCTTTGATGCAATTTGAGGGAAGATTTCTGTCGGAAAGACTTTACACATTGGTTACATTCATAAGGTTTCACTCCTGTGTGTATTCTCTGATGAACACGAAGTTTTCCCTTCCCTTGGAAAGAATTTCCACATTCATTACACTTATAAGATTTCTCTCCTGTGTGTGTTATTTGATGAACTCGAAGGTGTATCTTCTGGGTGAAAGACTTTTCACATTTGTTACATTCATAAGGTTTCTCTTCTGTGTGTCTTCTCTGGTGCAAAGTGAGGTATGATTTCAGTCTAAAAGTCTTCCCACATTTATCCCATTAAAGATTTCTCTTCTGTGTGAGATCTCTGATGTGTGCTGAGAGCTGAATTCTGGGCAGAAATTTTATTACGTTCCTCATATTCATAAGGTGTGTATTCTCTTTGAGATCGAGGTTGGAGCGTCAGGTCTGACTCCTCAGAAATTAATTTTCACACTTGATGTACGCATCACATATCTTAGGATATTTGCTCTGAGGTATTGTAAGGCGTATTTCATTACTGAAAGATTTCTCACATTCACTACATATATGAGGAGTCTCTCCTGTGTACATTTTCGGATGTGTAGTGATGGTCGGTGTTAAGTACAATATTTTTCATCACACAGTACATTTAGCAGTTTTCCTCCCTCCCTGAAGAATTTCTTGGGCACGGAGAACAGAATTATGATACTGCAGATCTTTTGGACTGTCACAATCATGAATAAAATGCTCTGAATATCCGATGGATTTTTTAAGAACAGGAGACATACGAGATCTATATGCAGTATGCATCTCATCAGGCTTAGGAGACAGAAGCATGTTCTGACACTTTATGAACTCCTCAGTCCTCACCCCTAAGTTGTTACCGTTATTACTAATCAGCTCTGGATTATGTGTAGAGCTCAAATTTAAAGTTGTTGCTAATCTCACGTTTTCTTCCACTTCGATACTACTTGCAACTGCTACTTCACAAAGACATTCATGTGGACTTTCCTGGCAGGTCTTGAACACATTTTCCATTACCTGGACATCTAAAATGAGTCATAGAAAAAAAGACACAAACATATATGAGATACAAATATTCCTTACTGTAAAGGTAATGACTTTACTTTCCCATCCTAAGTGTTAGATATTTTAAAATATAAAAGTGGAAATTGATTTGTGAGAAATATATGCTTTTCTTCCTAACCTATTGAGAAAATGATATTTTACAATGACCAATAATGTTTTTCTGTGTTTTAGTTCTCTTTTTATATCACAAGAAATATTTATTGAAATTACCCATCTATGTATTGCTACAGTTTTAAGCTGAATACTACCTATAATATACCTGCAGCTGTTTTTTTTCAAATACTGTTTTGTTTATACATTGAGGAATAGCTGCCTTTCTTTTATTTTTGAGAAATACTCTAAATATTGTGTTGTTTTGCATCTTTTTAAAACTTTCTTTTCTTTTCTTTTCTTTTTTTTTTGTAGTTCATAGGCCTCGGCCCTGTCCCTGAACACTTCAGCAGAAGACTCTAACCCCTATCCTTGAGCTACAGCCCCACTTCCTGTTTTCTAGAGTTAACTACTGATAAGAGTCTCAGGTCCTGAGTACCAGATAGGATTACCTTACCCAGTTTCAATGCTGTTTGCTTATTAACCATTAAGTGAGGAACACGAATTTTTTCTAGATTCAGCGGCCACAAGTTTGGTTTATATGTCTGTTTGCCTTTGATCCAAGCAAGAACGATTCTTGAGAGTAAGGTCTTACACCTATATCCCTTCAGTTACAACTTCTCACTAAAGTCTCAATTTACGTATTTGCGGGAATTTTGAAATTTGTTTCTTTCCATTTGAAGTCTTATAAAAATTCCTTTTCTAACACTCCTGTCCCTCAGAACCATGGAAGACCAGAAACTCCCCAGCTCATTGTCTAGTTAATTTTCTTATGTTGATTGAAACTTTGTTGTTTTTTTTTCCTTCCATTCCTGGGTTTGAACTTAGGACCTAACCACTGTCCTTGGGTTTTCTCAAGACTAGAACCCTACCAATGAATTCATTACTTCTGGCTTTTTCTATGTATGTTGTAATGAGGAATAAAACCTGTGTCTTTGTGCATGCTAGGCAAGCACTCTACCACTAGGCTCAATTTCTGGTGGAAACGTCTGGTTTTGAATACCAGTCTCTTCCTACCAGCATAAAGATATTATCCTTATCAGAGAATAATGCCCTGACTTATTCCTTGTTTGCTCAATCATTTATAGCCTTAGTTTTAAAGAAATGAAATATCTTTCTTTCTTTCTTTCTTTCTTTCTTTCTTTCTTTCTTTCTTTCTTTCTTCCTTTCCTTCCTTCCCTCTTTCTTCCCTCTTTCTTCTTTCTTTCTTTCTTTCTTTCTTTCTTTCTTTCTTTCTTTCTTTCTTTCTTTCTTTCTTGTTTTGCGGTCATGGGACTTGAATTCTAGACCTGGCTGTTCTTCCTGAGCTCTTCAGCTGAAGGCTACTGCCCTATGTCTTTAGACTCAACCCCACTTCTCATTTTCTATTGGTTCATTGGAGAGAAGAGTCTAAGGTGTTTTTGTGATAGGTCAGTCTTTGAACCTTGATCCTCAGATCTCAGCCTCCTAAGTAGCTAGGATTACAGGCATGAGCCATGGGCTCATGGCTTTCTCATTTTATTTTGTTTCACAGTGATTTCTACAGAGAAATCTAACTTTAACTCTACTTCCACATAGAATTCATCATATCACCCTATGATTCTTGGTGCCGGGGGTTTGGGGTAGCATGCACAAAGACCTGGTTCACTTCCTTGGTACTACATACAAAGAAAAAGCCAGAAGTGGTGCTATGACTCAAGAAGTAGAGAGCTAGCCTTGAGAAAACCCAAGGACCATGCTCAGGCCCTGAGACCAAGCATAGGATTGGGAAAAGAAAATGATTTTTGATTCATTCACAAAGAATTCCATAGGTTCCACACAGGATTTAGGGTAACTAAGAATATTTTTGCTCAGTACATCACAACATGAACTTACCAATGGGGCTCAGGCTCCAACATCAATATGAAGATGCATTCACTCACCTGTGATATTCTTGTCAGAGGAATTTCCTATCCAGAGTTCTGCACAGTGCTCTAGCTTGTCAATTAATACAGGTTTGGGAACACAGGGCCCTGTAAATTAGAAACAGTAGAGAATTATTGCTTATGCTGTGTCATCATTGCTTTAAGTTTTCTCTCATTTCTCACTGGCTCCATGGTTGACTTTTCCCCAGCTCTCAATTCATTTTGTATGGCATAAACTTAGCTGTCTTGCTCAAGGCTAGAAAAATACCAGTTTGAGTCCCAGCTCCACTTACATGCATAGGTCTTCATGCATGCTAGGCAAGCACTCAACCACAATGTCAAACTCTTGACACTCCACTAACATTTTTGAGGGGTTACTTGGAGTTATAGAGTTTCATGGCAATTTTTATGCCATTGCTGGCTTCAAATTAGAGTTCTTAGATTTCTTCCTCCTGAATATTTTAAGATTACAGGCATGAAACATTGCACCTAGTGCCAGGTTTCCATTATAAACTCACTGTTTAGTGATTTGTAGATTCTATTTCCAATAATGATATATATTATATTCTGGATGGTTTATCCACTTACAATTACTGTGTGAGTTTGGAATGTCGTCTCCATTAGAGGAAACATAATTTAGAACTGTTGTCAAAGTATCCTGAAGGTATCCTGAAGAATGAGTACAAAATTACCTTAGGTTTTCTTTAGAAAGTAATGATACTTCTCAGGGCCAGGAATCTTTCATTTAAATAGTATTGAAAGTTTGATAAACATTCACGTATCTGCAAAATAACAAGGCACTTGGCCTTGCAAGTGAATTTGACTTTTGCTCACCTAAGGACACCAGGTTGCTGTAGGTCTCCAGCATTACATCTCTGTACAGGGTCCTCTGAGCATTGTCCAGATGCTGCCACTCCTCCCAGCTGAAATCCACAGCTACATCATCAAATGACACCAGCTTCTGGAATGGCACATTTCATCAAGTAATTAGCACTGAGCTATAAACACACCATGTCTGGAATTTTATTCTTTTTTTTTGTTGGAATTGTATTCCTTTACTTAAATCTTTAGACTTACATGAAATATTAACCTGAAAAGCTTAGGGATGGTGCCTAGGCCCAGAGTTCAAGTCCCAAGACCCACAAAAAAATAAAAAGGCAAGCCAGGTGTTGGTGGCTAACGCCTGTCATCCTAGCTACTCAGGAGACTGAGATCTGAGGACCATGGTTTCAAAGACAGCCTGGCACAAAATTCCATGAGACTCCTTTCCAATTACCCACCATAAAATGTTTAATGGCTTGTGGCATATCATGGTAGAGCAATTGTGGTATCGACAAAAATAAGTCGGGGGAGTAGATTTAGGTTATAAATGGAATTATTCCATTGAAAAAGAACTACATTATATGATGACATATGCTGATACTGAGAGAATATTGCAAAATCTTAGGGTATCAAGTAATAATACTGTGAAGTACACCCAAAATGTTAATGTTCTATGTCTGGCATAATAATCACTTGGGGAAGAAACTTTTTTTTCTTTTTTTTGGCTGGGGGATTTGTAAGGCTTGAACTCTGGGCCTGGGCACTGTTCCTGAGCTCTTCAACTCAAGGCTATCACCCTACCTATGAAGCCACAGTGCCATTTCCCATATTCTAGTGGTTAACTGTAGATGAGAGTCTCATAGACTTTCTAATGCCCAGGCTGGCTTTGAACCAAATCTTTAGATATCAGCCTGATATCTGAGTAGCTAGGATTACAGGTAGAAGTCACTGCACCTGGCAAGAAATTTATTTCTTGCTGTTTTATACTACAAATTTACTGTATGTTTTACTTTTTCAAAAAGACTGAGGATGACCTTTGTTCTGTATATAATGGGAAGAGGGGTAGGGAGCTGTGAGCAGAAGAACTGAGGGGCAATACTCAGGGTAGGACAATAGCCTTAAACTAAAGAGCTCACGGCCCAAGGTCCAAGCCCCATGACTTTCCCCACTACCCCACAAAAAAGGGAAAAAAATTGGAGATTGGAGAGGATTTTCTAAAAAGAATATATAGAAATAGTAGTTCAAAATGTAGAAAGAAGTTCAATATTAACAGTCATGAGAAAAATTAAAATTACAATGAAATCATTACTTTAAGTATATTAATATAAATATAGTTTTAAACAAAAAGATCCACATACACACACACAAACACACACACACACACACACACACACACACACACGCATACAAAAAAACAACTTTCAAAGTCTAACTATTACTGGGAAGGTAGTGAGAAGAAGTAGAACTTTGGAATAGTTCTGCAAGGAATATAAAACAATCAAAAATTGCGTGGAGAGTGCTAAAAAAAGCACTAAATATAGAATTACATAGAAATATGGTCCAACACTTCTATTTCTAGATTTGTACCTAATGGAAGAGAAAGCAGACCCTAGAACAAATATGTGGAGAATCCATTCACAACTATTAATAATAATCCAAAGATAGAAATATGCAAAACAATGCATTGAAAATGAAGAACATTTTACTATATTTTACAGATGAATCTTGATTACAGTAAACTAAAAATACAGCAGTCATAAAGGAAGAGCTAGGGTATGTTTTCCCTTCCAGAGCTTCCAAGGATCAACAAACCCTTAGAGCCAAAAAGCACGATGGTTCCAGAGAATGGAGTAGAGAGGAACAGGAGCTGAATGTTTAATGATTATACATGGAAGATGAAAATTGCTCTAGATGGGTAGAATGAAGAGAGAACTGTACCCTAAACAATGGTTATGTAGCCACACAGGATGGGACACACCTATACTCCCTGATCTTGGGAAACTCAAGAAGGATTTCTAGCCATCCTAGATGCATGGAAAGATCTATCATAAAAACTAATGTGGAGGGGCTGGGAGTTTGGCATAGTTGTAGAGTGCTTGTATGAAGACGAAGGTTCAATTCCGCAGTACCACATACACAGAAAAAACCAGAAGTAGTGCTGTGGCTCAAGTAGAAGATCACTAGGCTTGAGAAAAGCTGAAGGACAGTGCTCAGACCGAGTTCCAGCCAAAGGGCTTGTTTAAAAAAAACCAGAAAGCTGAGCATGATGGGGTGGTGGCTCACTTCTATAATCCTAGCTACTCAGGAGGCTGAGATCTGAGGATCAAGTTTTAAAGCCATCCTGGCACAAAAAGACCTGAGACTCTTATCTCCAATTTACCTTTAGAAAATGGGAAGTGGGGCTTGGCTCCAGGGTAAGGTGGTAGCCTGGAGCTGAAGAGCTCAGGGATAGTGCCCAAGCTGAGTTCAAGATCTATGACCCACCAAAAAAAAAGAAAAAACAAAAAATAATATGGAAAAATTTGGATTCTATGAATTTTATCAGGCATATAAATGTCTGTTTTTGCTGTTGAAATAACAAATTGTTTGGAAACATTTTAAAAGTTTTTACCTAGAAATGCACACCACAAATGGAATTAATAACAAACACAAAATATGCAAAAGATACAAATTATCACAATATGGGTATCCTGCTTCTGTATCTATCACTGACTCCTGTTCAAATGAGTCACATATTCTGAATCATTTCTCCCAGTCGATATATGCCACAAGTGTTAGCTTGTACTGTACTTCTTGGGAAATCAAAAGCAAATACTAAGCAAATGTGTGTTAGATTTTGTCAACAGTGATATTTCAAATATAAATCCCTACTCATTGCATTGTTTAATATCAATGCCGGAATCTAACTTACACTGGCAGAATCTTCAATCTTTTGAGAATCTTCAAAAGGGTGTGTAAATATTTAGGATCGTTATGTCTTCCGGGAGGAAAGATCCCTTTAGTAGTATGTAGTAACCTTCTTTGTCTTTTCTTACTAATTTTAGTTTGGAGTCTATTGTATCTGATATGAGGATGGCAACTCCAGCCTGTTTATGGGGGCAGTTAGCTTGATAGAGTTTATTCCAACCTCTCACTTTCAAAATATGATTGTTTTGGGGTAAGATGTATCTCTTGAAGTAGGCAGAACGATGGCTCTTGCTTTTTGATCCAACTAGACAGCCTATGCCATTTAATTGGAGAGTTAAGTCCATTGATATTGAGAGTTAGGATTGAGAGATATTTATTAGTTCCTACCATTTTAAAAAGCTTTAGTAGGGCCTGTGTCTTGACAGTTCTTGTGGTCCTTAGACGGTATGCTGTTTAGGTGCTATTTCTTTCCCTATATTGCATTTATTTTGGTTTTCTATGTTT
This sequence comes from Megascapheus bottae, assembly GCF_031878675.1. NCBI lineage: Eukaryota > Metazoa > Chordata > Mammalia > Rodentia > Geomyidae > Megascapheus > Megascapheus bottae. The sequence continues at coordinate 138,291 of NW_028327448.1, read as the reverse complement.
AGAGCATCTTTGAGAATTCTCTGTAGTGTTGGTTTTGTTTCGACATATTGTTGCAGCTTTTCCCTGAAATGGAATGTTTTTCTTGTTCCCTCAGTTATGAATGAGAGCTTAGCTGGCTACAGTATTCTTGGTTGGTCGTTATTTGATTTAAGGGCATGACATATATGCTTCTAGTCACTTCGTGCTTGCATGGTCTCTTCTGAGACATCTGGGGTTATTCTGAATGGTTTGCTTTTATAGGTTACTGATCCCTGTTCCCTGGCTGCCTTTAGGATCTTTTCTTTCGTTTCTATTGATCCAGTTCGGATCACAATGTGGCGGTGGGATGTTCTTTTCTGGTCAGGTCTGTTTGGGGTTCTAAAAGCTTCTCGTATCTGGATGGGCCTGCCCTTCTGGATATTTGGGAAATTCTCTGAGATGATTCCCTGAAGTATATTTCCAATACCATTGACCTCTTTCTCCACGCCCTCCTCAATACCAACTAGCCTTAAATTAGGCTTCCTAATTGTATCTTGGACCTCCTGAAGCGCTCTCTCATATTTCCTAGATTTGGATTGACTCATTTTCTGTTCTTTATAATACCTAAATTATCTTCAGCCACGGAAATTCTCTCCTCTGCAATGTCTAACCTGCTATCAAAGCTATCTGCTTTATTTTTCATCTCCCTTGCTTCTAATTGCTCACTTTTGATGCCTTGCATCCCTTGTTTTAGATCATGTATGGATTTCTTTATCTCCTTGATTTCCTTTTGAGTGGTTAGCTCAGTAGCTTTATTTTCTTTGGACATTTGCTGGAGTTTGGTCACGTTTTTATATGTGGATTCTTTGAATTCATCCATCTTTCTTTGAAAACCTTTATTATGGCCTCCTTTATGGCTTCTTCTTTTTCACTTATCACCTTGTTTTTGCTTTCCTCTTGTTCAGGTATGGCTTCCTCCATTATCTCTTTCTTTATATTTTCACATTTTTCATTAATGATGTTTATCAATTGCATTTGTGTAGCACTTGGAAGACTCTCGTCTAGGTTTGCCAGTGACTGTTCCATTGTCTGTTTACATTGGGTGGGGGATGTTGTCTCTTGATTTGACATTTTTCTTGAGTTTCTTGTTCTGCCCATTTGAAAATGGGAGCAAGATTACTACTAAATACGATTATAGTTTTTCAGATATAACCAACCTAGACCTCTGTAGCTGGCAGACACTAGATGTTCACAAGTTTTGATTGGTATTATCACACTTTCTTTTTGTGCACTTACAGACCAGCCTAATACAACCACTGATAAGCGATTTATACCCAAAACAATAAGCCTCTCAATCCAATCTCTATTGTCTTTAAGTCCCTCTGAGCCTAGAGAATAATTAACCACCTACATATACAATATTGCTCAACAGCCATCAAGTGTAGATCCGTGCAGTATAAGGGTTGAAAGACGAGCAGAGGTCCAGAGATAGAAAAAAAGAATGAGAGAGGTCAGGGGAGGTACAAAACGATTAATGTAGGAGTGTAAGAATATTGTAGTCATGAAGAAAAGGTATAGCATAAGGATAACTGACCTAAGTTGGTAAGTAGGTAGCATATTTGAGTACAAAGTTTGGAAAGTATTAGAATAAAACTTATGTGTTGCTGCACGACTAGCTCTTAGCCCAACCAGTGTCCTCACAGTGGACCATGGGATGGATCTGTTTTTCTTGTCTACGTTGAGGGAAAGGGGTATTTCACAAGATGCAGAAGCGAAGATTTCAGAAGCAAATGCTGTCAGTGAATTAGCTCGTAAAAAGCATTTTTATTTTCTTTTATCTTTCTGCCAGTCTTGGGGCTTGAATTCAGGGCCTGAGCACTGTCCTCGGGTTTTCTCAAGTCTAGCCCTCTGCCACTTGAGCCACAGTGCCACATCTAGATTTTCTATCTATGTGATACTGAGCAATCAAACCCAGATCTTCATGGATGCTAGGCAAGCACTCTACCACTATGCCAAACTTTCAACCCTGACATAGTAATTATAAAGTCATCATCATCATATCCAAATATCCTTTCTCCTACAAAGAATGAACACTTAACTGTGTCTAATGCTTTTTTTTAATTTCACTAATTCTTCTGTGTTTTTCCCTCTTGCATTTTTTACACATGACAGCAAAGCTAATCATCAGGAAAAAATTGATTAGGATACAGAAACCTAATAATATCCTAGTAGATTGACGTCAAAAATATGTGCAAGATGCCCTGTGTGTTTGACCTAGTGGTAGCGTCCTTGGCTACCAAGCAGTAAGCCTCTGGTTTGATTCTTCATTACCACATACATAGAAAACCCTGCAAGTGGTGCTGTCGCTCGGTGGGACAGCTAAAGCCTAAAGAAAGTCCAAGAACAATGTTCACACTCTGAGGTCAAGTCCCAAGACTAGCAAAAACAAAAAAAATTCGACAAGGGGCAAAATGCAGGCAGAGAAGGCACTGTGAAGCAAATGTTTTGTAAAGGATGAGGGCAATATTGACCCTTAAGTTTGGATCTTACCTAAGAAAGGCTCCTTGAGCCTGAGACCAGACTGGTAGTTGGGCCTAGTGGAAGACATTGGGATTGGACCAATAAGGTGTGCTGTATACTACATCCACATGTATATTGTGAGATTGGAGGAGAGATTCAGCCTCCAGTATGTCTTTGGTGAGGTCTTTTGTGAGCAAGGATCTTTGGTCATTGGGCCCTGAAAGGTGACCCTGCCTCCCTCACAATGGAACAGAATATGGAACCCTGGTAACCAAGCCACTGTAACTAACAACCAGCTCAAGCCAGCTCACTTGGCCTGTGGCTCAGGAGGAAGAACGATGTTGCTGTGCTGTTGCCAAAGGTCAGGAAACTCGAGTCTCAGGCATGGAAGTTGTGGATGTCTTACTCGAAGATGTACATGCTAGATCATTGCCAAGCCACAAATCCAGTATAACAGAACTTTCTCTAAGAAGAAGGCCAGGAAAATCCAGGGCAACCAGATGAGGTAAATTTCTAAGAAGAAATGTATTTGACCCCATCATCCTCCCCACACACTACAACTTTCTTTTTTTCATTTTTTTATTGTAATTAGTAAAAGGGTTAGATGATATTTGACAGATAGAAGGTGCATTAATTCACATACATTGATACCCTTTCACATGTCTTGGTACCCATTTCCCTCCAACCCCACACCCCCCACCCGTCTTGGTTTTCCCCCCTTCCCTATCAAATTTCAAATATCCAAATACAAATAAATTCAATATATCAGATAACAAAGTGAGATACTATACAATATGGGATAACCAAGGGACAGCAAGCGAGATGAGAGACAACATAGTACATTAAGGACAACAATCATTCATTATATGGCTTTTGTGTCAATATCCTGGAGGTCCTTTCAATTAGCTTCACATTATATGGCCTTATATATGGCCTTTTGCTCTATTGACAATCTCTGCTAGTAGAGCCCAAGGTTTCTACTGATTATGACGAATGAGGGAAACCACTGAGCCTAAGTTCCTTTGAGTCTGGCTTACTTCACTTAATATGATTTGTTCTAAGTCTTTCCATTTCCTAACAAATGAGGCGATGTCATTCTTTCTGACAGCAGCATAGAATTCCATTGTGTACAAATACCACAACTTGTTGATCCACTCATCAACTGAGGGACATCTGGGTTGGTTCCATATCTTTGCTATGGTGAATAGTGCTGCAATGAACATTGTTGTGCTAGTGGGTTTAGTATGCCCTTGTTTCTGGATTGTTGGGTAAATGCCTAGTACTGGAATTGCTGGGTCATAGGGGAGTTGTATGTTTAGCGTTTTGAGGCACTGCCGCACTGCTTTCCATAGTGGTTGAACGAGTTTTCACTCCCACCAACAGTGTAGTAGTGATCCCTCCTGACCACATCCCCTCCAGCATCTGTTGTCATTCGTTTTCCTGATCCTGGCCATTCTAACTGGAGTTAGGTGGAATCTTAGACTTGTTTTGATTTGCATTTCTTTTATGACCAGAGATGTTGAGCATTTCTTCATGTGTCTATAGGCCATTTTTGTTGCTTCTTCAGAGAAGACTCTCTTTAACACTTTGGCCCATTTTGTAATGGGATGGGTGTTACTTTGGAGGTTAGTTTTGTAGTGATTCAATTTTTTGAGCTGTTGATATATTTTAGATATGAGGCCTTGCTCCGTTGTTTGGGTGGTGAAGATCTTCTCCCACTCTGTAGGCTTCCTGATTAGTTTACTAGCTATATCCGTTGCCATAAAAAAGCTCTGCAGTTTAATGCAGTCCCACTTATCCAGCCTTTCTCTGATTTGTTGTGATTCTTGGTCCTTATTAAGAAAGTTTCGACCTGTGCCCAGGAGGCCTAGAGTATCTCCTATTCCTTCCTGTAAACTTTTCAGTGTGTCAGCTTTTACCTGCACGTCTTTGATCCATTTGGAGTTAATTCTAGTGCAAGGTGACAAAGAAGGGTCCAACTTTAGTTTTCTGCAGGTCTTTAACCAGTTCTGCCAGCACAACTTGTTGAAGAGGCTATCTTTCTGCCATTCTATTTTTTTGGCTCCCTGGTCAAAGATTAGGTGGCCATAGGTCTGTGGTTTAATATCTGGTTCCGCAGTTCTACTCCATTGGACTTCAGGCCTGTTCTTGTGCCAGTACCAAGCTGTTTTGAGAATTATAGCTCTGTAATAGAGCCTTAAGTTTGGAATTGAAATTCCTCCAGCGCTGTTCTTTCTGCTAAGAAGTGTTTTTGCTATACGGGGTCTTTTATTATTCCATATGAAATTTTGAATTGCCTCTTCTATGTCTTTAAAGAATGACATTGGGATGTTGATGGGTATTACATTGAATTTGTAGATAGCCCTTGGCAAGATTGTCATTTTCACAATGTTGATTCTTCCAATCCAGGAGCATGGGAGGTCTTTCCATTTCCTTAGTTCTGCTTTAATTTCCTTTTTTAGGGTTTTAAAGTTTTCATCTAAACGGTCCTTTACATTCTTAGTTAAGCTAATTGCTAGGTACTTTATTTTCTTTGAGGCTATTGTGAAAGGATTTTCTTTCCTGATTATTGCCTCGTTCCTGTCAGTGTTGGCGTAAAGTAAGGCAGTTGATTTGTGAGGGTTGATTTTATGGCCTGCTACCCTTCCAAAGCTTTGAATCAGCTCAAGGAGCTTGGGAGTAGAGTCTATAGGGTTCTTTAAATACAGAATCATGTCATCTGCAAAGAGGGATAGTTTCATTTCCTCTTTCCCTACTTGGATCCCCTTTATGCTTGCTTCTTGCCTTATTGCACTGCCTAGGAATTCTAGTAATATGTTAATAAGTAGTGGAGAGAGTGGGCATCCTTGTCTCGTTCCTGATTTTAGAGGGAATGGCTTTAGATTTTCACCATTAAGTATAATACTAGCAGTGGGTTTCTCATACACAGCCTTTATTACATTGAGAAATGTTCCATGGATTCCTAGTTTCTCCACATCTTTTTACATAAAGGGGTTTTTGATCTTGTCAAATGCCTTTTCCGCATCTATTGAGACAATCATGTGATTTTATCCCTGCTCCTGTTGATGTGTTGAATTATATTAATTGATTTGTGTATGTTGAACCAGCTTTGCCTCCCTGTGATGAATCCAGTTTGATCATAGTGTATATTTTTTTTGATGAGTTGTTGTAGACGGTTGGCCAGTATTTTGTTGAGAAGTTTTGCATCGATGTTCATCAAAGAAATGGGTCTATAGATCTCTTTCTTTGATGAATCTCTGTCTGGTTTGGGGATGAGGGATATGCTGGCTTCACAGAATCAGTTTAGTAAAGAACCTTCATTTTCAATTTCGTTGAAGAGCTTGAGGAGTATTGGTGTGAGCTCTGCTTTGAAGACCTTATAGAATTCAGCTGTGAATCCATCTGGCCCTGGGCTCTTTTTAAGTGGAAGTTGTCTAATTTCCATTTCTATTTCAGAGCTTGAAATAGGCCTGGTGAGTTGGGTTAGCTCTTCTTGGTTCAGTGTGGGTATGTTAACATTGTCTAGGAATTCATCCATTTCTTCTAGATTCTCAAATTTGTTGGCGTAAAGGTTTGAGAAGTATTCCCTCATGATATTCTGGATCTTGGTAATTTCTGTCGTGATATTACCATTTTCATCTGCGATTTTGTTTATTTCGATATGCTCGCTTCTTTTTTTGGTAAGATTTGCTAAGGGCTTGTCAATTTTGTTAATCCTTTCATGAACCAACTCCTTGTTTTGTTCATTCTTTCTATAGTTTTTTTATTCCAAATCATTTAATTCTGCTTTGATTTTAATAATTTGCTTTCTCCTAATGGGTTTAGGGTTGGTTTGTTGCTCTATTTCCAGGAGGTTAAGGTGAGACATTAACTAGTTTGTTTGCCATTTTTCCAACTTGCTGTTGTAGGCACTCAGCGCTATAAATTTTCCTCTGAGTACTGCCTTTGTTGTGTCCCTAAGGAGTTGATATTTGTGTGCTCCTTATTGTTAAATTTCATAAACAGTTGGATATCTGTTCTGATCTCTTCGATTACCCATTGTTTTTGATTCAACAATGTGTGGTTCAGTCTCCATGAGTTACAGGGTTTTCTTTGGTAGAGATGTGTGTTCAGCTCCAATTTGATGCTTTTATGGTCTGAGAGTGTGTATGGAATAATTTCAGTGTTTCTGAATCTGTCCAGGTTTGCTTTATGGCCTAAGATGTGGTCTATTTTGGAAAATGTTCCATGTGCTGCTGAGAAAAACGTATATTGTGGTGTTACTGGGTGGAATATTCTGCAGATGTCTGTTAGATCTAGTTGGTCTTTATAGTTGTTCAGTTCTAAGGTTTCTCTGTTGAGTTTTTGCCTTGTTGATCTGTCCATAGGTGAGAGTGGTGTGTTAAACTCACCAACAATCACTGTATTTCGATCTATGTATGGTTTCAGTGTAAGTAAAGTTTGCTTGATGAAGTTTGGAGCTCCGGGATTGGGTGTGTAAATATTTAGGATTGTTATGTCTTCCGGGAGGAAAGATCCCTTTAGTAGTATGTAGTAACCTTCTTTGTCTTTTCTTACTAATTTTAGTTTGAAGTCTATTGTATCTGATATGAGGATGGCAACTCTAGCCTGTTTATGGGGGCAGTTAGCTTGATAGAGTTTATTCCAACCTCTCCCTTTCAAAAGATGATTGTTTTTGGGTAAGATGTGTCTCTTGAAGTCAGCAGAACGATGGCTCTTGCTTTTTGATCCAACTAGACAACCTATGCCGTTTAATTGGAGAGTTAAGTCCATTGATATTGAGAGTTAGGATTGAGAGATATTTATTAGTTCCTACCATTTTTAAAAGCTTTTAGTAGGGCCTGTGTCTTGACAGTTCTTGTGGTCCTTAGATGGTATGCTGTTTAGGTGCCATTTCGTTCCCTATATTGCATTTATTTTGGTTTTCTATGTATAGAGCATCTTTGAGGATTCTCTGTAGTGTTGGTTTTGTTTCGACATATTGTTGCAGCTTTTCCCTGGAATGGAATGTTTTTATTTTTCCCTCAGTTATGAATGAGAGCTTAGCTGGCTACAGTATTCTTGGTTGGTAGTTATTTGATATAAGGGCATGACATATATGCTTCCAGTCACTTCGTGAATGCATGGTCTCTGCTGAGAAATCTGGGGTTATTCTGATTGTTTTTCCTTTGTAGGTTACTGATCCATTTTCCCTGGCTACCTTTAGGATCTTTCCTTTCGTTTCTATTGATCCAGTTCGGATCACAATGTGGCGGTGGGATGTTCTTTTCTGGTCAGGTCTGTTTGGGGTTCTAAAAGCTTCTCGTATCTGGATGGGCCTGCCCTTCTGGATATTTGGGAAATTCTCTGAGATGATTCCCTGAAGTATATTTCCAATACCATTGACCTCTTTCTCCACGCCCTCCTCAATACCAACTAGCCTTAAATTAGGCTTCCTAATTGTATCTTGGACCTCCTGAAGCGCTCTCTCATATTTCCTAGATTTGGATTGACTCATTTTCTGTTCTTTATAATACCTAAATTATCTTCAGCCACGGAAATTCTCTCCTCTGCAATGTCTAACCTGCTATCAAAGCTATCTGCTTTATTTTTCATCTCCCTTGCTTCTAATTGCTCACTTTTGATGCCTTGCATCCCTTGTTTTAGATCATGTATGGATTTCTTTATCTCCTTGATTTCCTTTTGAGTGGTTAGCTCAGTAGCTTTATTTTCTTTGGACATTTGCTGGAGTTTGGTCATGTTTTTATTTGTGGATTCTTTGAATTCATCCATCTTTCTTTGAAAAACCTTTATTATGGCCTCCTTTATGGCTTCTTCTTTTTCACTTATCACCTTGTTTTTGCTTTCCTCTTGTTCAGGTATGGCTTCCTCCATTATCTCTTTCTTTATATTTTCACATTTTTCATTAATGATGTTTATCAATTGCATTTGTGTAGCAATTGGAAGACTCTCCTCTAGGTTTGCCAGTGACTGTTCCATTGTCTGTTTACATTGGGTGGGGGATGTTGTTTCTTGATTTGACATTTTTCTTGAGTTTCTTGTTCTGCCCATTTGAAAATGGGAGCAAGATTACTACTAAATACGATTATAGTTTTTCAGATATAACCAACCTAGACCTCTGTAGCTGGCAGACACTAGATGTTCACAAGTTTTGATTGGTATTATCACTCTTTCTTTTTGTGCACTTACAGACCAGCCTAATACAACCACTGATAAGCGATTTATACCCAAAACAATAAGCCTCTCAATCCAATCTCTATTGTCTTTAAGTCCCTCTGAGCCTAGAGAATAATTAACCACCTACATATACAATATTGCTCAACAGCCATCAAGTGTAGATCCGTGCAGTATAAGGGTTGAAAGACGAGCAGAGGTCCAGAGATAGAAAAAAAGAATGAGAGAGGTCAGGGGAGGTGCAAGAGGATTAACGTAGGAGTGTAAGAATATTGTAGTAATGAAGAAAAGTTATAGCATAAGGATAACTGACATAAGTTGGTAAGTAGGTAGCATATTTGAGTACAAAGTTTGGAAAGTATTAGAATAAAACTTATGTGTTGCTGCACGACTAGCTCTTAGCCCAACCAGTGGCCTCACAGTGGACCATGGGATGGATCTGTTTTTCTCGTCTACGTTGAGGGAAAGGGCTATTTCACAAGATGCAGAAGCGAAGATTTCAGAAGCAAATGCTGTGAGGGAATTAGCTCGTAAAAAGCATTTTTATTTTCTTTTATCTTTCTGCCAGTCTTGGGGCTTGAATTCAGGGCCTGAGCACTGTCCTCGGGTTTTCTCAAGTCTAGCCCTCTGCCACTTGAGCCACAGTGCCACATCCAGATTTTCTATCTATGTGGTACTGAGCAATCAAACCCAGATCTTCATGGATGCTAGGCAAGCACTCTACCACTATGCCAAACTCTCAACACTGACATAGTAATTATAAAGTCATCATCATCATCATCATCATCATCATATCCAAATATTCTTTCTCCTACAAAGAATGAACACTTAACTGTGTCTAATGCTTTTTTTTTAATTTCACTAATTCTTCTGTGTTTTTCCCTCTTGCATTTTTTACACATGACAGCAAAGATAATCATCAGGAAAAAATTGATTAGGATACAGAAACCTAATAATATCCTAGTAGATTGACGTCAAAAATATGTGCAAGATGCCCTGTGTGTTTGACCTAGTGGTAGAGTCCTTGGCTACCAAGCAGTAAGCCTCAGGTTTGATTCCTCATTACCACACACATAGAAAATGCTGCAAGTGTTGCTGTGGCTCGGTGGGACAGCTAAAGCCTAAAGAAAGCCCAAGAACAATGTTCACACTCTGAGGTCAAGTCCCAAGACTAGCAAAAACAAAAAAAATTCAACAAGGGGCAAAATGCAGGCAGAGAAGTTACTGTGAAGCAAATGTTTTGTAAAGGATGAGGGCAATATTGACCCTTAAGTTTGGATCTTACCTAAGAAAGGCTCCTTGAGCCTGAGACCAGACTGGTAGTTGGGCCTAGTGGAAGACATTGGGATTGGACAAATAAGGTGTGCTGTATACTACATCCACATGTATATTGTGAGATTGGAGGAGAGATTCAGCCTCCAGTATGTCTTTGGTGAGGTCTTTTGTGAGTAAGGATCTTTGGTCATTGGACCCTGAAAGGTGACCCTGCCTCCCTCACAATGGAACAGAATATGGAACCCTGGTAACCAAGCCACTGTAACTAACAACCAGCTCAAGCCAGCTCACTTGGCCTGTGGCTCAGGAGGAAGAACGATGTTGCTGTGCTGTTGCCAAAGGTCAGGAAACTCGAGTCTCAGGCATGGAAGTTGTGGCTGTCTTACTCGAAGATGTACATGCTAGATCATTGCCAAGCCACAAATCCAGTATAACAGAACTTTCTCTAAGAAGAAGGCCAGGAAAATCCAGGGCAACCAGATGAGGTAAATTTCTAAGAAGAAATGTATTTGACCCCATCATCCTCCCCACACACTACAACTGTCTTTTTTTCATTTTTTTATTGTAATTAGTAAATGGGTTAGATGATATTTGACAGAAAGAATGTGCATTAATTCACACACATTGATACCCTTTCACATGTCTTGGTACCCATTTCCCTCCAACCCCACACCCCCCACCCGTCTTGGTTTTCCCCCCTTCCCTATCAAATTTCAAATATCCAAATACAAATAAATTCAATATATCAGATAACAAATTGAGATACTATACCAATATGGGATAACCAAGGGACAGCAAGCGAGATGAGAGACAAAATAGTACATTAAGGACAACAATCATTCATTATATGGCTTTTGTGTCAATATCCTGGAGGTCCTTTCAATTAGCTTCACATTATATGGCCTTATATATGGCCTTTTGCTCTATTGACAATCTCTGCTAGTAGAGCCCAAGGTTTCTACTGATTATGACGAATGAGGGAAACCACTGAGCCTAAGTTCCTTTGAGTCTGGCTTACTTCACTTAATATGATTTGTTCTAAGTCTTTCCATTTCCTAACAAATGAGGCGATGTCATTCTTTCTGACAGCAGCATAGAATTCCATTGTGTACAAATACCACAACTTGTTGATCCACTCATCAACTGAGGGACATCTGGGTTGGTTCCATATCTTTGCTATGGTGAATAGTGCTGCAATGAACATTGTTGTGCTAGTGGGTTTAGTATGCCCTTGTTTCTGGATTGTTGGGTAAATGCCAAGTACTGGAATTGCTGGGTCATAGGGGAGTTGTATGTTTAGCGTTTTGAGGCACTGCCGCACTGCTTTCCATAGTGGTTGAACGAGTTTTCACTCCCACCAACAGTGTAGTAGTGATCCCTCCTGACCACATCCCCTCCAGCATCTGTTGTCATTCGTTTTCCTGATCCTGGCCATTCTAACTGGAGTTAGGTGGAATCTTAGACTTGTTTTGATTTGCATTTCTTTTATGACCAGAGATGTTGAGCATTTCTTCATGTGTCTATAGGCCATTTTTGTTTCTTCTTCAGAGAAGACTCTCTTTAACTCTTTGGCCCATTTTGTAATGGGATGGGTGTTACTTTGGAGGTTAGTTTTGGAGTGATTCAATTTTTTGAGTTGTTGATATATTTTAGATATGAGGCCTTGTTCCGTTGTTTGGGTGGTGAAGATCTTCTCCCACTCTGTAGGCTTCCTGATTAGTTTACTAGCTATATCCGTTGCCATACAAAAGCTCTGCAGTTTAATGCAGTCCCACTTATCCAGCCTTTCTCTGATTTGTTGTGATTCTTGGTCCTTATTAAGAAAGTTTCGACCTGTGCCCAGGAGGCCTAGAGTATCTCCTATTCCTTCCTGTAAACTTTTCAGTGTGTCAGCTTTTACCTGCACGTCTTTGATCCATTTGGAATTAATTCTAGTGCAAGGTGACAAAGAAGGATCCAACTTTAGTTTTCTGCAGGTGTTTAACCAGTTCTGCCAGCACAACTTGTTGAAGAGGCTATTTTTCTTCCATTCTATTTTTTTGGCTCCCTGGTCAAAGATTAGGTGGCCATAGGTCTGTGGTTTAATATCTGGTTCCGCAGTTCTACTCCATTGGACTTCAGGCCTGTTCTTGTGCCAGTACCAAGCTGTTTTGAGAATTATAGCTCTGTAATAGAGCCTTAAGTTTGGAATTGAAATTCCTCCAGCGCTGTTCTTTCTGCTAAGAAGTGTTTTTGCTATACGGGGTCTCTTATTATTCCATATGAAATTTTGAATTGCCTCTTCTATGTCTTTAAAGAATGACATTGGGATGTTGATGGGTATTACATTGAATTTGTAGATAGCCCTTGGCAAGATTGTCATTTTCATAATGTTGATTCTTCCAATCCCGGAGCATGGGAGGTCTTTCCATTTCCTTATTTGTGCTTTAATTTCCTTTTTTAGGGTTTTAAAGTTTTCATCTAAACGGTCCTTTACATTCTTAGTTAAGCTAATTGCTAGGTACTTTATTTTCTTTGAGGCTATTGTGAAAGGATTTTCTTTCCTGATTATTGCCTCGTTCCTCTCAGTGTTGGCGTAAAGTAAGGCAGTTGATTTGTGAGGGTTGATTTTATGGCCTGCTGCCCTTCCAAAGCTTTGAATCAGCTCAAGGAGCTTGGGAGTAGAGTCTATAGGGTTCTTTAAATACAGAATCATGTCATCTGCCAAGAGGGATAGTTTTATTTCCTCTTTCCCTACTTGGATCCCCTTTATGCTTCCTTCTTGCCTTATTGCACTGCCTAGGAATTCTAGTACTATGTTAAAAAGGAGTGGAGAGAGTGGGCATCCTTGTCTCGTTCCTGATTTTAGAGGGAATGGCTTTAGATTTTCACCATTAAGTATAATACTAGCAGTGGGGTTCTCATACACAGCCTTTATTACATTGAGAAATGTTCCATGGATTCCTAGTTTCTCCACATCTTTTTACATAAAGGGGATTTGGATCTTGTCAAATGCCTTTTCCGCATCTATTGAGACAATCATGTGATTTTATCCCTGCTCCTGTTGATGTGTTGAATTATATTAATTGATTTGTGTATGTTGAACCAGCTTTGCCTCCCTGTGATGAATCCAGTTTGATCATAGTGTATATTTTTTTTTGATGAGTTGTTGTAGACGGTTGGCCAGTATTTTGTTGAGAAGTTTTGCATCGATGTTCATCAAAGAAATGGGTCTATAGATCTCTTTCTTTGATGAATCTCTGTCTGGTTTGGGGATGAGGGATATGCTGGCTTCACAGAATCAGTTTAGTAAAGAACCTTCATTTTCAATTTCATTGAAGAGATTGAGGAGTATTTGTGTGAGCTCTGCTTTGAAGACCTTATAGAATTCAGCTGTGAATCCATCTGGCCCTGGGCTCTTTTTAAGTGGAAGTTGTCTAATTTCCATTTCTATTTCAGAGCTTGAAATAGGCCTGGTGAGTTGGGTTAGCTCTTCTTGGTTCAGTGTGGGTATGTTAACATTGTCTAGGAATTCATCCATTTCTTCTAGATTCTCAAATTTGTTGGCGTAAAGGTTTGAGAAGTATTCCCTCATGATATTCTGGATCTTGGTAATTTCTGTCGTGATATTACCATTTTCATCTGCGATTTTGTTTATTTCGATATGCTCTCTTCTTTTTTTGGTAAGATTTGCTAAGGGCTTGTCAATTTTGTTAATCCTTTCAAGAACCAACTCCTTGTTTTGTTCATTCTTTCTATAGCTTTTTTATTCCAAATCATTTAATTCTGCTTTGATTTTAATAATTTGCTTTCTCCTAATGGGTTTAGGGTTGGTTTGTTGCTCTTTTTCCATGAGGTTAAGGTGAGACATTAACTAGTTGGTTTGCCATTTTTCCAACTTGCTGTTGTAGGCACTCAGCGCTATAAATTTTCCTCTGAGTACTACCTTTGTTGTGTCCCTAAGGAGTTGATATTTGTGTGCTCCTTATTGTTAAATTTCATAAACAGTTGGATATCTGTTCTGATCTCTTCGATTACCCATTGTTTTTGATTCAACAATGTGTGGTTCAGTCTCCATGAGTTACAGGGTTTTCTTTGGTGGAGATGTTGTTGAGCTCCAATTTGATGCTTTTATGGTCTGAGAGTGTGCATGGAATAATTTCAGTGTTTCTGAATCTGTCCAAGTTTGCTTTATGGCCTAAGATGTGGTCTATTTTGGAAAATGTTCCATGTGCTGCTGAGAAAAACGTATATTGTGGTGTTACTGGGTGGAATATTCTGCAGATGTCTGTTAGATCTAGTTGGTCTATATAGTTGTTCAGTTCTAAGGTTTCTCTGTTGAGTTTTTGCCTTGTTGATCTGTCCATAGGTGAGAGTGGTGTGTTAAACTCACCAACAATCACTGTATTTCGATCTATGTATGGTTTCAGTGTAAGTAAAGTTTGCTTGATGAAGTTTGGAGCTCCGGGATTGGGTGTGTAAATATTTAGGATTGTTATGTCTTCCGGGAGGAAAGATCCCTTTAGTAGTATGTAGTAACCTTCTTTGTCTTTTCTTACTAATTTTAGTTTGAAGTCTATTGTATCTGATATGAGGATGGCAACTCTAGCCTGTTTATGGGGGCAGTTAGCTTGATAGAGTTTATTCCAACCTCTCCCTTTCAAAAGATGATTGTTTTTGGGTAAGATGTGTCTCTTGAAGTCAGCAGAACGATGGCTCTTGCTTTTTGATCCAACTAGACAACCTATGCCGTTTAATTGGAGAGTTAAGTCCATTGATATTGAGAGTTAGGATTGAGAGATATTTATTAGTTCCTACCATTTTTAAAAGCTTTTAGTAGGGCCTGTGTCTTGACAGTTCTTGTGGTCCTTAGATGGTATGCTGTTTAGGTGCCATTTCTTTCCCTATATTGCATTTATTTTGGTTTTCTATGTATAGAGCATCTTTGAGAATTCTCTGTAGTGTTGGTTTTGTTTCGACATATTGTTGCAGCTTTTACCTGGAATGGAATGTTTTTATTTTTCCCTCAGTTATGAATGAGAGCTTAGCTGGCTACAGTATTCTTGGTTGGTAGTTATTTGATTTAAGGGCATGACATATATGCTTCCAGTCACTTCGTGAATGCATGGTCTCTGCTGAGAAATCTGGGGTTATTCTGATTGTTTTGCCTTTGTAGGTTACTGGTCCATTTTCCCTGGCTACCTTTAGGATCTTTCCTTTCGTTTCTATTGATCCAGTTCGGATCACAATGTGGCGGTGGGATGTTCTTTTCTGGTCATGTCTGTTTGGGGTTCTAAAAGCTTCTCGTATCTGGATGGGCCTGCCCTTCTGGATATTTGGGAAATTCTCTGAGATGATTCCCTGAAGTATATTTCCAATACCATTGACCTCTTTCTCCACGCCCTCCTCAATACCAACTAGCCTTAAATTAGGCTTCCTAATTGTATCTTGGACCTCCTGAAGCGCTCTCTCATATTTCCTAGATTTGGATTGACTCATTTTCTGTTCTTTATAATACCTAAATTATCTTCAGCCACGGAAATTCTCTCCTCTGCAATGTCTAACCTGCTATCAAAGCTATCTACTTTATTTTTCATCTCCCTTGCTTCTAATTGCTCACTTTTGATGCCTTGCATCCCTTGTTTTAGATCATGTATGGATTTCTTTATCTCCTTGATTTCCTTTTGAGTGGTTAGCTCAGTAGCTTTATTTTCTTTGGACATTTGCTGGAGTTTGGTCACGTGTTTATTTGTGGATTCTTTGAATTCATCCATCTTTCTTTGAAAAACCTTTATTATGGCCTCCTTTATGGCTTCTTCTTTTTCACTTATCACCTTGTTTTTGCTTTCCTCTTGTTCAGGTATGGCTTCCTCCATTATCTCTTTCTTTATATTTTCACATTTTTCATTAATGATGTTTATCAATTGCATTTGTGTAGCAATTGGAAGACTCTCCTCTAGGTTTGCCAGTGACTTTCCATTGTCTGTTTACATTGGGTGGGGGATGTTGTTTCTTGATTTCACATTTTTCGTGAGTTTCTTGTTCTGCCCATTTGAAAATGGGAGCAAGATTACTACTAAATACGATTATAGGTTTTCAGATATAACCAACCTAGACCTCTGTAGCTGGCAGACACTAGATGTTCACAAGTTTTGATTGGTATTATCACTCTTTCTTTTTGTGCACTTACAGACCAGCCTAATACAACCACTGATAAGCGATTTATACCCAAAACAATAAGGCTCTCAATCCAATCTCTATTGTCTTTAAGTCCCTCTGAGCCTAGAGAATAATTAACCACCTACATATACAATATTGCTCAACAGCCATCAAGTGTAGATCCGTGCAGTATAAGGGTTGAAAGACGAGCAGAGGTCCAGAGATAGAAAAAAAGAATGAGAGAGGTCAGGGGAGGTGCAAGAGGATTAACGTAGGAGTGTAAGAATATTGTAGTAATGAAGAAAAGTTATAGCATAAGGATAACTGACATAAGTTGGTAAGTAGGTAGCATATTTGAGTACAAAGTTTGGAAAGTATTAGAATAAAACTTATGTGTTGCTGCACGACTAGCTCTTAGCCCAACCAGTGGCCTCACAGTGGACCATGGGATGGATCTGTTTTTCTCGTCTACGTTGAGGGAAAGGGCTATTTCACAAGATGCAGAAGCGAAGATTTCAGAAGCAAATGCTGTGAGGGAATTAGCTCGTAAAAAGCATTTTTATTTTCTTTTATCTTTCTGCCAGTCTTGGGGCTTGAATTCAGGGCCTGAGCACTGTCCTCGGGTTGTCTCAAGTCTAGCCCTCTGCCACTTGAGCCACAGTGCCACATCTAGATTTTCTATCTATGTGATACTGAGCAATCAAACCCAGATCTTCATGGATGCTAGGCAAGCACTCTACCACTATGCCAAACTCTCAACCCTGACATAGTAATTATAAAGTCATCATCATCATCATCATCATCATCATATCCAAATATTCTTTCTCCTACAAAGAATGAACACTTAACTGTGTCTAATGCTTTTTTTTAATTTCACTAATACTTCTGTGTTTTTCCCTCTTGCATTTTTTACACATGACAGCAAAGCTAATCATCAGGAAAAAATTGATTAGGATACAGAAACCTAATAATATCCTAGTAGATTGACGTCAAAAATATGTGCAAGATGCCCTGTGTGTTTGACCTAGTGGTAGAGTCCTTGGCTACCAAGCAGTAAGCCTCAGGTTTGATTCCTCATTACCACACACATAGAAAACGCTGCAAGTGGTGCTGTGGCTCGGTGGGACAGGTAAAGCCTAAAGAAAGTCCAAGAACAATGTTCACACTCTGAGGTCAAGTCCCAAGACTAGCAAAAACAAAAAAAATTCGACAATGGGCAAAATGCAGGCAGAGAAAGCACTGTGAAGCAAATGTTTTGTAAAGGATGAGGGCAATATTGACCCTTAAGTTTGGATCTTACCTAAGAAAGGCTCCTTGAGCCTGAGACCAGACTGGTAGTTGGGCCTAGTGGAAGACATTGAGATTGGACCAATAAGGTGTGCTGTATACTACATCCACACGTATATTGTGAGATTGGAGGAGAGATTCAGCCTCCAGTATGTCTTTGGTGAGGTCTTTTGTGAGCAAGGATCTTTGGTCATTGGGCCCTGAAAGGTGACCCTGCCTCCCTCACAATGGAACAGAATATGGAACCCTGGTAACCAAGCCACTGTAACTAACAACCAGCTCAAGCCAGCTCACTTGGCCTGTGGCTCAGGAGGAAGAACGATGTTGCTGTGCTGTTGCCAAAGGTCAGGAAACTCGAGTCTCAGGCATGGAAGTTGTGGATGTCTTACTCGAAGATGTACATGCTAGATCATTGCCAAGCCACAAATCCAGTATAACAGAACTTTCTCTAAGAAGAAGGCCAGGAAAATCCAGGGCAACCAGATGAGGTAAATTTCTAAGAAGAAATGTATTTGACCCCATCATACTCCCCACACACTACAACTTTCTTTTTTTTTCATTTTTTATTGTAATTAGTAAAAGGGTTAGATGATATTTGCCAGATAGAAGGTGCATTAATTCACATACATTGATACCCTTTCACATGTCTTGGTACCCATTTCCCTCCAACCCCACAACCCCCACCCGTCTTGGTTTTCCCCCCTTCCCTATCAAATTTCAAATATCCAAATACAAATAAATTCAATATATCAGATAACAAAGTGAGATACTATACCAATATGGGATAACCAAGGGACAGCAAACGAGATGAGAGACAACATTGTACATTAAGGACAACAATCATTCATTATATGGCTTTTGTGTCAATATCCTGGAGGTCGTTTCAATTAGCTTCACATTATATGGCCTTATATATGGCCTTTTGCTCTATTTACAATCTCTGCTAGTAGAGCCCAAGGTTTCTACTGATTATGACGAATGAGGGAAACCACTGAGCCTAAGTTCCTTTGAGTCTGGCTTACTTCACTTAATATGATTTGTTCTAAGTCTTTCCATTTCCTAACAAATGGGGCGATGTCATTTTTTCTGACAGCAGCATAGAATTCCATTGTGTACAAATACCACAACTTGTTGATCCACTCATCAACTGAGGGACATCTGGGTTGGTTCCATATCTTTGCTATGGTGAATAGTGCTGCAATGAACATTGTTGTGCCAGTGGGTTTTGTATGCCCTTGTTTCTGGATTGTTGGGTAAATGCCAAGTACTGGAATTGCTGGGTCATAGGGGAGTTGTATGATTAGCGTTTTGAGGCACTGCCGCACTGCTTTCCATAGTGGTTGAACGAGTTTGCACTCCCACCAACTGTGTAGTAGTGATCCCTCCTGACCACATCCCCTCCAGCATCTGTTCTCATTCGTTTTCCTGATCCTGGCCATTCTAACTGGAGTTAGGTGGAATCTTAGACTTGTTTTGATTTGCATTTCTTTTATGACTATAGATGTTGAGCATTTCTTCATGTGTCTATAGGCCATTTTTGTTTCTTCTTCAGAGAAGACTCTCTTTAACTCTTTGGCCCATTTTGTAATGGGATGGGTGTTACTTTGGAGGTTAGTTTTGGAGTGATTCAATTTTTTGAGTTGTTGATATATTTTAGATATGAGGCCTTGTTCCGTTGTTTGGGTGGTGAAGATCTTCTCCCACTCTGTAGGCTTCCTGATTAGTTTACTAGCTATATCCGTTGCCATACAAAAGCTCTGCAGTTTAATGCAGTCTCACTTATCCAGCCTTTCTCTGATTTGTTGTGATTCTTGGTCCTTATTAAGAAAGTTTCGACAAGTACCAAGGAGGCCTAGTGTATCTCCTATTCCTTCCTGTAAACTTTTCAGTGTGTCAGCTTTTGCCTGCACGTCTTTGATCCATTTGGAATTAATTCTAGTGCAATGTGACAAAGAAGGATCCAACTTCAGTTTTCCGCAGGTGTTTAACCAGTTCTGCCAGCACAACTTGTTGAAGAGGCTATCTTTCTTCCATTCTATTTTTTTGGCTCCCTGGTCAAAGATTAGGTGGCCATAGGTCTGTGGTTTAATACCTGGGTCCGCAGTTCTACTCCATTGGACTTCAGGCCTGTTCTTGTGCCAGTACCAAGCTGTTTTGAGAATTATAGCTCTGTAATAGAGCCTTAAGTTTGGAATTGAAATTCCTCCAGCGCTGTTCTTTCTGCTAAGAAGTGTTTTTGCTATACGGGGTCTCTTATTATTCCATATGAAATTTTGAATTGCCTCTTCTATGTCTTTAAAGAATGACATTGGGATGTTGATGGGTATTACATTGAATTTGTAGATAGCCCTTGGCAAGATTGTCATTTTCACAATGTTGATTCTTCCAATCCAGGAGCATGGGAGGTTTTTCCATTTCCTTAGTTCTGCTTTAATTTCCTTTTTTAGGGTTTTAAAGTTTTCATCTAAACGGTCCTTTACATTCTTAGTTAAGCTAATTGCTAGGTACTTTATTTTCTTTGAGGCTATTGTGAAAGGATTTTCTTTCCTGATTATTGCCTCGTTCCACTCAGTGTTGGCGTAAAGTAAGGCAGTTGATTTGTGAGGGTTGATTTTATGGCCTGCTACCCTTCCAAAGCTCTGAATCAGCTCAAGGAGCTTGGGAGTAGAGTCTATGGGATTCTTTAAATACAGAATCATGTCATCTGCAAAGAGGGATAGTTTTATTTCCTCTTTCCCTACTTGGATCCCCTTTATGCTTGCTTCTTGCCTTATTGCACTGCCTAGGAATTCTAGTACTATGTTAAAAAGGAGTGGAGAGAGTGGGCATCCTTGTCTCGTTCCTGATTTTAGAGGGAATGGCTTTAGGTTTTCACCATTAAGTATAATACTAGCAGTGGGGTTCTCATACACAGCCTTTATTACATTGAGAAATGTTCCATGGATTCCTAGTTTCTCCACATCTTTTTACATAAAGGGGTTTTGGATCTTGTCAAATGCCTTTTCCGCATCTATTGAGACAATCATGTGATTTTATCCCTGCTCCTGTTGATGTGTTGAATTATATTAATTGATTTGTGTATGTTGAACCAGCTTTGCCTCCCTGTGATGAATCCAGTTTGATCATAGTGTATATTTTTTTTGATGAGTTGTTGTAGACGGTTGGCCAGTATTTTGTTGAGAAGTTTTGCATCGATGTTCATCAAAGAAATGGGTCTATAGATCTCTTTCTTTGATGAATCTCTGTCTGGTTTGCGGATGAGGGATATGCTGACTTCACAAAATCAGTTTAGTAAAGAACCTTCATTTTCAATTTCGTTGAAGTGCTTGAGGAATATTGGTGTGAGCTCTGCTTTGAAGACCTTATAGAATTCAGCTGTGAATCCATCTGGCCCTGGGCTCTTTTTAAGTGGAAGTTGTCTAATTTCCATTTCTATTTCAGAGCTTGAAATAGGCCTGTTGAGTTGGATTAGCTCTTCTTGGTTCAGTGTGTGTATGTTAATATTGCCTAGGAATTCATCCATTTCTTCTAGATTCTCAAATTTGTTGGCGTAAAGGTTTGAGAAGTATTCCCTCATGATATTCTGGATCTTGGTAATTTGTGTCGTGATATTACCATTTTCAACTGCGATTTTGTTTATTTCGATACGCTCTCTTCTTCTTTTGGTAAGATTTGCTAAAGGCTTGTCAATTTTGTTAATTCTTTCAAAGAACCAAGTCCTTGTTTTGTTGATTCTTTCTATAGTTTTTTATTCCAAATCATTTAATTCTGCTTTGATTTTAATAATTTGCTTTCTCCTAATGGGTTTAGGGTTGGTTTGTTGCTCTTTTTCCAGGAGGTTAAGGTGAGACATTAACCAGTTGGTTTGCCATTTTTCCAACTTGCTGTTGTAGGCACTCAGCGCTATAAATTTTCCTCTGAGTACTGCCTTTGTTGTGTCCCTAAGGAGTTGATATTTGTGTGCTCCTTATTGTTAAATTTCATAAACAGTTGGATATCTGTTCTGATCTCTTCGATTACCCATTGTTTTTGATTCAACAATGTGTGGTTCAGTCTCCATGAGTTACAGGGTTTTCTTTGGTGGAGATGTGTGTTGAGCTCCAATTTGATGCCTTTATGGTCTGAGAGTGTGCATGGAATAATTTCAGTGTTTCTGAATCTGTCCAGGTTTGCTTTATGGCCTAAGATGTGGTCTATTTTGGAAAATGTTCCATGTGCTGCTGAGAAAAACGTATATTGTGGTGTTACTGGGTGGAATATTCTGCAGATGTCTGTTAGATCTAGTTGGTCTATATAGTTGTTCAGTTCTAAGGTTTCTCTGTTGAGTTTTTGCCTTGTTGATCTGTCCATAGGTGAGAGTGGTGTGTTAAACTCACCAACAATCACTGTATTTCGATCTATGTATGGTTTCAGTGTAAGTAAAGTTTGCTTGATGAAGTTTGGAGCTCCGGGATTGGGTGTGTAAATATTTAGGATTGTTATGTCTTCCGGGAGGAAAGATCCCTTTAGTAGTATGTAGTAACCTTCTTTGTCTTTTCTTACTAATTTTAGTTTGAAGTGTATTGTATCTGATATTAGGATGACAACTCTAGCCTGTTTATGGGGGCAGTTAGCTTGATAGAGTTTATTCCAACCTCTCCCTTTCAAAAGATGATTGTTTTTGGGTAAGATATGTCTCTTGAAGTCAGCAGAACGATGGCTCTTGCTTTTTGATCCAACTAGACAACCTATGCCGTTTAATTGGAGAGTTAAGTCCATTGATATTGAGAGTTAGGATTGAGAGATATTTATTAGTTCCTACCATTTTTAAAAGCTTTTAGTAGGGCCTGTGTCTTGACAGTTCTTGTGGTCCTTAGATGGTTTGCTGTTTAGGTGCCATTTCTTTCCCTATATTGCATTTATTTTGGTTTTCTATGTATAGAGCATCTTTGAGAATTCTCTGTAGTGTTGGTTTTGTTTCGACATATTGTTGCAGCTTTTCCCTGGAATGGAATGTTTTTATTTTTCCCTCAGTTATGAATGAGAGCTTAGCTGGCTACAGTATTCTTGGTAGTTATTTGATTTAAGGGCATGACATATATGCTTCCAGTCACTTCGTGAATGCATGGTCTCTGCTGAGAAATCTGGGGTTATTCTGATTGGTTTGCCTTTGTAGGTTACTGATCCCTTTTCCCTGGCTACCTTTAGGATCTTTCCTTTCGTTTCTATTGATCCAGTTCGGATCACAATGTGGCGGTGGGATGTTCTTTTCTGGTCATGTCTGTTTGGGGTTCTAAAAGCTTCTCGTATCTGGATGGGCCTGCCTTCTGGATATTTGGGAAATTCTCTGAGATCATTCCCTGAAGTATATTTCCAATACCATTGACCTCTTTCTCCACGCCCTCCTCAATACCAACTAGCCTTAAATTAGGCTTCCTAATTGTATCTTGGACCTCCTGAAGCGCTCTCTCATATTTCCTAGATTTGGATTGACTAATTTTCTGTTTTTTATAATACCTAAATTATCTTCAGCCACGGAAATTCTCTCCTCTGCAATGTCTAACCTGCTATCAAAGCTATCTACTTTATTTTTCATCTCCCTTGCTTCTAATTGCTCACTTTTGATGCCTTGCATCCCTTGTTTTAGATCATGTATGAATTGCTTTATCTCCTTGATTTCCTTTTGAGTGGTTAGCTCAGTAGCTTTATTTTCTTTGGACATTTGCTGGAGTTTGGTCACGTTTTTATTTGTGGATTCTTTGAATTCATCCATCTTTCTTTGAAAAACCTTTATTATGGCCTCCTTTATGGCTTCTTCTTTTTCACTTATCACCTTGTTTTTGCTTTCCTCTTGTTCAGGTATGGCTTCCTCCATTATCTCTTTCTTTATATTTTCACATTTTTCATTAATGATGTTTATCAATTGCATTTGTGTAGCAATTGGAAGACTCTCCTCTAGGTTTGCCAGTGACTGTTCCATTGTCTGTTTACATTGGGTGGGGGATGTTGTTTCTTGATTTGACATTTTTCTTGAGTTTCTTGTTCTGCCCATTTGAAAATGGGAGCAAGATTATTACTAAATACGATTATAGGTTTTCAGATATAACCAACCTAGACCTCTGTAGCTGGCAGACACTAGATGTTCACAAGTTTTGATTGGTATTATCACTCTTTCTTTTTGTGCACTTACAGACCAGCCTAATACAACCACTGATAAGCCATTTATACCCAAAACAATAAGCCTCTCAATCCAATCTCTATTGTCTTTAAGTGCCTCTGAGCCTAGAGAATAATTAACCACCTACATATACAATATTGCTCAACAGCCATCAAGTGTAGATCCGTGCAGTATAAGGGTTGAAAGACGAGCAGAGGTCCAGAGATAGAAAAAAAGAATGAGAGAGGTCAGGGGAGGTGCAAGAGGATTAACGTAGGAGTGTAAGAATATTGTAGTAATGAAGAAAAGTTATAGCATAAGGATAAATGACATAAGTTGGTAAGTAGGTAGCATATTTGAGTACAAAGTTTGGAAAGTATTAGAATAAAACTTATGTGTTGCTGCACGACTAGCTCTTAGCCCAACCAGTGGCCTCACAGTGGACCATGGGATGGATCTGTTTTTCTTGTCTACGTTGAGGGAAAGGGCTATTTCACAAGATGCAGAAGCGAAGATTTCAGAAGCAAATGCTGTGAGGGAATTAGCTCGTAAAAAGCATTTTTATTTTCTTTTATCTTTCTGCCAGTCTTGGGGCTTGAATTCAGGGCCTGAGCACTGTCCTCGGGTTTTCTCAAGTCTAGCCCTCTGCCACTTGAGCCACAGTGCCACATCTACATTTTCTATCTATGTGATACTGAGCAATCAAACCCAGATCTTCATGGATGCTAGGCAAGCACTCTACCACTATGCCAAACTCTCAACACTGACATAGTAATTATAAAGTCATCATCATCATCATCAACATCATATCCAAATATCCATTCTCCTACAAAGAATGAACACTTAACTGTGTCTAATGCTTTTTTTTTAATTTCACTAATTCTTCTGTGTTTTTCCCTCTTGCATTTTTTACACATGACAGCAAAGCTAATCATCAGGAAAAAATTGATTAGGATACAGAAACCTAATAATATCCTAGTAGATTGACGTCAAAAATATGTGCAAGATGCCCTGTGTGTTTGACCTAGTGGTAGAGTCCTTGGCTACCAAGCAGTAAGCCTCAGGTTTGATTCCTCATTACCACATACATAGAAAACGCTGCAAGTGGTGCTGTGGCTCGGTGGGACAGCTAAAGCCTAAAGAAAGCCCAAGAACAATGTTCACACTCTGAGGTCAAGTCACAAGACTAGCAAAAACAAAAAAAAATTCGACAAGGGGCAAAATGCAGGCAGAGAAGGCACTGTGAAGCAAATGTTTTGTAAAGGATGAGGGCAATATTGACCCTTAAGTTTGGATCTTACCTAAGAAAGGCTCCTTGAGCCTGAGACCAGACTGGTAGTTGGGCCTAGTGGAAGACATTGGGATTGGACAAATAAGGTGTGCTGTATACTACATCCACATGTATATTGTGAGATTGGAGGAGAGATTCAGCCTCCAGTATGTCTTTGGTGAGGTCTTTTGTGAGCAAGGATCTTTGGTCATTGGGCCCTGACAGGTGACCCTGCCTCCCTCACAATGGAACAGAATATGGAACCCTGGTAACCAAGCCACTGTAACTAACAACCAGCTCAAGCCAGCTCACTTGGCCTGTGGCTCAGGAGGAAGAACGATGTTGCTGTGCTGTTGCCAAAGGTCAGGAAACTCGAGTCTCAGGCATGGAAGTTGTGGATGGCTTACTCGAAGATGTACATGCTAGATCATTGCCAAGCCACAAATCCAGTATAACAGAACTTTCTCTAAGAAGAAGGCCAGGAAAATCCAGGGCAACCAGATGAGGTAAATTTCTAAGAAGAAATGTATTTGACCCCATCATCCTCCCCACACACTACAAATTTCTTTTTTTTTCATTTTTTATTGTAATTAGTAAAAGGGTTAGATGATATTTGCCAGATAGAAGGTGCATTAATTCACATACATTGATACCCTTTCACATGTCTTGGTACCCATTTCCCTCCAACCCCACAACCCCCACCCGTCTTGGTTTTCCCCCCTTCCCTATCAAATTTCAAATATCCAAATACAAATAAATTCAATATATCAGATAACAAAGTGAGATACTATACCAATATGGGATAACCAAGGGACAGCAAGCGAGATGAGAGACAACATAGTACATTAAGGACAACAATCATTCATTATATGGCTTTTGTGTCAATATCCTGGAGGTCCTTTCAGTTAGCTTCACATTATATGGCCTTATATATGGCCTTTTGCTCTATTGACAATCTCTGCTAGTAGAGCCCAAGGTTTCTACTGATTATGACGAATGAGGGAAACCACTGAGCCTAAGATCCTTTGAGTCTGGCTTACTTCACTTAATATGATTTGTTCTAAGTCTTTCCATTTCCTAACAAATGGGGCGATGTCATTCTTTCTGACAGCAGCATAGAATTCCATTGTGTACAAATACCACAACTTGTTGATCCACTCATCAACTGAGGGACATCTGGGTTGGTTCCATATCTTTGCTATGGTGAATAGTGCTGCAATGAACATTGTTGTGCTAGTGGGTTTAGTATGCCCTTGTTTCTGGATTGTTGGGTAAATGCCAAGTAGTGGAATTGCTGGGTCATAGGGGAGTTGTATGATTAGCGTTTTGAGGCACTGCCGCACTGCTTTCCATAGTGGTTGAACAAGTTTGCACTCCCACCAACTGTGTAGTAGTGATCCCTCCTGACCACATCCCCTCCAGCATCTGTTGTCATTCGTTTTCCTGATCCTGGCCATTCTAACTGGAGTTAGGTGGAATCTTAGACTTGTTTTGATTTGCATTTCTTTTATGACCATAGATGTTGAGCATTTCTTCATGTGTCTATAGGCCATTTTTGTTTCTTCTTCAGAGAAGACTCTCTTTAACTCTTTGGCCCATTTTGTAATGGGATGGGTGTTACTTTGGAGGTTAGTTTTGGAGTGATTCAATTTTTTGAGTTGTTGATATATTTTAGATATGAGGCCTTGTTCCATTGTTTGGGTGGTGAATGTCTTCTCCCACTCTATAGGCTTCCTGATTAGTTTACTAGCTATATCCGTTGCCATACAAAAGCTCTGCAGTTTAATGCAGTCCCACTTATCCAGCCTTTCTCTGATTTGTTGTGATTCTTGGTCCTTATTAAGAAAGTTTCGACCTGTACCAAGGAGGCCTAGTGTATCTCCTATGACTTCCTGTAAACTTTTCAGTGTGTCAGCTTTTACCTGCACGTCTTTGATCCATTTGGAGTTAATTCTAGTGCAAGGTGACAAAGAAGGATCCAACTTTAGTTTTCCGCAGGTGTTTAACCAGTTCTGCCAGCACAACTTGTTGAAGAGGCTATCTTTCTTCCATTCTATTTTTTTGGCTCCCTGGTCCAAGATTAGGTGGCCATAGGTCTGTGGTTTAATATCTGGGTCCGCAGTTCTACTCCATTGGACTTCAGGCCTGTTCTTGTGCCAGTACCAAGCTGTTTTGAGAATTATAGCTCTGTAATAGAGCCTTAAGTTTGGAATTGAAATTCCTCCAGCGCTGTTCTTTCTGCTAAGAAGTGTTTTTGCTATACGGGGTCTTTTATTATTCCATATGAAATTTTGAATTGCCTCTTCTATGTCTTTAAAGAATGACATTGGGATGATGATGGGTATTACATTGAATTTGTAGATAGCCCTTGGCAAGATTGTCATTTTCACAATGTTGATTCTTCCAATCCAGGAGCATGGGAGGTTTTTCCATTTCCTTAGTTCTGCTTTAATTTCCTTTTTTAGGGTTTTAAAGTTTTCATCTAAATGGTCCTTTACATTCTTAGTTAAGCTAATTGCTAGGTACTTTATTTTCTTTGAGGCTATTGTGAAAGGATTTTCTTTCCTGATTATTGCCTCGTTCCTCTCAGTGTTGGCGTAAAGTAAGGCAGTTGATTTGTGAGGGTTGATTTTATGGCCTGCTACCCTTCCAAAGCTTTGAATCAGCTCAAGGAGCTTGGGAGTAGAGTCTATAGGATTCTTTAAATACAGAATCATGTCATCGGCAAAGAGGGATAGTTTTATTTCATCTTTCCATACTTGGATTCCCTTTATGCTTGCTTCTTGCCTTATTGCACTGCCTAGGAATTCTAGTACTATGTTAAAAAGGAGTGGAGGGAGTGGGCATCCTGAATGCTACCGCCTAGCACTTTAATGCAAAGCTTAGGGCTGTGGCATTTTAAGCACAATTCAACGCTCTGTTTTTTGCTGGTTAATTAGAGGTAAAAATCTTATGGAATTTATTGCGTGGCTGATTTTGAACTGGAATCCTCAGTTCTCAGCTTATCTTGAGTAGCTAGGATTACAGTACTTTTGACAACATGTATGCTCATACACATCGCTTCTGATCCAAACACATGATATTCTGGATCTTGGTAATTTCTGTCGTGATATTACCATTTTCATCTGCGATTTTGTTTATTTCGATATGCTCTCTTCTTTTTTTGGTAAGATTTGCTGAGGGTTTGTCAATTTTGTAAATTCTTTCAAAGAACCAACTCCTTGTTTTGTTGATTCTTTCTGCAGTTTTTTTTTATTCCAAATCATTTAATTCTGCTTTGATTTTAATAATTTGCTTTCTCCTAATGGGTTTAGGCTTGGTTTGTTGCTCTTTTTCCAGGAGGTTAAGGTTAGACATTAACTAGTTGGTTTGCCATTTTTCCAACTTGCTGTTGTAGGTACTCAGTGCTATAAATTTTCCTCTGAGTACTGCCTTTGTTGTGTCCCTAAGGAGTTGATATTCGTGTGCTCCTTATTGTTAAATTTCATAAACAGTTGGATATCTGTTCTGATATCTTCGATTACCCATTGTTTTTGATTCAACAATGTGTGGTTCAGTCTCCATGAGTTACAGGGTTTTCGTTGGTGGAGATGTGTGTTCAGTTCCAATTTGATGCCTTTATGGTCTGAGATTGTGCATTGAATAATTTCAGAGTTTCTGAATCTGTCCAGGTTTGTTTTATGGCCTAAGATTTGGTCTATTTTGGAAAATGTTCCATGTGCTACTGAGAAAAACGTATATTGTGTTGTTACTGTGTGGACTATTCTGCAGATGTCTGTTAGATCTAGTTGGTCTATATAGTTCTTCAGTTCTAAAGTTTTTCTGTTGAGTTTTTGCCTTGTTGATGTGTCCATAGGTGAGAGTGGTGTGTTTAACTCACCAACAATCACTGTGTTTCGATCTATGTATGGTTTCAGTGTAAGTAAAGTTTGCTTGATGAAGTTTGGCGCTCCGGGATTGGGTGTGTAAATATTTAGGATCGTTATGTCTTCCTGAAGAAAAGATCCTTTAGTAGTATGTAGTAACCTTCTTTGTCTTTTCTTACTAATTTTAGTTTGAAGTCTATTGTATCTGATAGGAGGATGGCAACTCCAGCCTGTTTATGGTGGCAGTTAGCTTGATAGAGTTTATTCCAACCTCTCACTTTCAAAAGATGATTGATTTTGGGTAAGATGTGTCTCTTGAAGACAGCAGAACGATGGCTCTTGCTTTTTGATCCAACTAGACAGCCTATGCCGTTTAATTGGAGAGTTAAGTCCATTGATATTGAGAGTTAGGATTGAGAGATATTTATTAGTTCCTACCATTTAAAAAACCTTTTAGTAGGGCCTGTGTCTTGACAGTTCTTGTGGTCCTTAGATGGTATGCTGTTTAGGTGCCATTTCTTTCCCTATATTGCATTTATTTTGGTTTTCTATGTATAGAGCATCTTTGAGAATTCTCTGTAGTGTTGGTTTTTTTTCGACATATTGTTGCAGCTTTTCCCTGGAATGGAATGTTTTTATAGTTCCCTCAGTTATGAATGAGAGCTTAGCTGGCTACAGTATTCTTGGTTGGTAGTTATTTGATTTAAGGGCATGACATATATGCTTCCAGTCACTTCGGGCTTGCATGGTCTCTGCTGAGAAATCTGGGGTTATTCTGATTGGTTTGCCTTTATAGGTTACTGATCCCTTTTCCCTGGCTGCCTTTAGGATCTTTCCTTTCGTTTCTATTGATCCAGTTCGGATCACAATGTGGCGGTGGGATGTTCTTTTCTGGTCAGGTCTGTTTGGGGTTCTAAAAGCTTCTCGTATCTGGATGGGCCTGCCCTTCTGGATATTTGGGAAATTCTCTGAGATGATTCCCTGAAGTATATTTCCAATACCATTGACCTCTTTCTCCACGCCCTCCTCAATACCAACTAGCCTTAAATTAGGCTTCCTAATTGTATCTTGGACCTCCTGAAGCGCTCTCTCATATTTCCTAGATTTGGATTGACTCATTTTCTGTTTTTTATAATACCTAAATTATCTTCAGCCTTGGAAATTCTCTCCTCTGCATTGTCTAACCTGCTATCAAAGCTATCTACTTTATTTTTCATCTCCCTTGCTTCTAATTGCTCACTTTTTATGCCTTGCGTCTCTTGTTTTAGATCATGTATGGATTTCTTTATCTCCTTGATTTCCTTTTGAGTGGTTAGCTCAGTAGCTTTATTTTCTTTGGACATTTGCTGGAGTTTGGTCACGTTTTTTTGTGGATTCTTTGAATTCATCCATCTTTCTTTGAGAAACCTTTATTTTGGCCTCCTTTATGGCTTCTTCTTTTTCACTTATCACCTTGTTTTTGCTTTCCTCTTGTTCAGGTATGGCTTCCTCCATTATCTCTTTCTTTATATTTTCACATTTTCCATTAATGATGCTTATCAATTGCATTTGTGTAGCACTTGGAAGACTCTCATCCAGGTTTGCCTGTGACTGTTCCATTGTCTATTTCCATTGGGTGGGGGATGTTGTTTCTTGATTTGACATTTTTCTTGAGTTTCTTGTTCTGCCCATTTGAAAATGGGAGCAAGATTACTACTAAATACGATTATAGTTTTTCAGATATAACCAACCTAGACCTCTGTAGCTGGCAGACACTAGATGTTCACAAGTTTTGATTGGTATTATCACTCTTTCTTTTTGTGCACTTACAGACCAGCCTAATACAACCACTGATAAGCGATTAATACCCAAAACAATAAGCCTCTCAATCCAATCTCTATTGTCCTTATGTCCCTCTGAGCCTAGAGAATAATTAACCACCTACATATACAATATTGCTCAACAGCCATCAAGTGTACATCCGTGCAGTACAAGGGTTGAAAGACGAGTAGAGGTCCAGAGATAGAATAAAAGAATGAGAGAGGTCAGGGGAGGTACAAAAGGATTAACGGAGGAGTATAAGAATATTGTAGTAATGAAGAAAAGGTATAGCATAAGGATAACTGACATAAGTTGGTAAGTAGGTAGCATATTTGAGTACAAAGTTTGGAAAGTATTAGAATAAAACTTATGTGTTGCTGCACGACTAGCTCTTAGCCCAACCAGTGGCCTCACAGTGGACCATGGGATGGATCTGTTTTTCTTGTCTACGTTGAGGGAAAGGGGTATTTCACAAGATGCAGAAGCGAAGATTTCAGAAGCAAATGCTGTGAGTGAATTAGCTCGTAAAAAGCATTTTTATTTTCCTTTATCTTTCTGCCAGTCTTGGGGCTTGAATTCAGGGCCTGAGCACTGTCCTCGGGTTTTCTCAAGTCTAGCCCTCTGCCACTTGAGCCACAGTGCCACATCTAGATTTTCTATCTATGTGATATTGAGCAATCAAACCCAGATCTTCATGGATGCTAGGCAAGCACTCTACCACTATGCCAAACTCTCAAGCCTGACATAGTAATTATAAAGTCATCATCATCATGTCAATATATCCTTTCTCCTACAAAAAATGAACACTTATCTATGTGTGTAATGCTTTGTTTTAAAATTCACTGAATCTTCTGTGTTTTTCCCTCTTGCATTTTTTACACATGACAGCAAAGCTAATCATCAGGAAAAAATTGATTAGGATACAGAAACCTAATAATATCCTAGTAGATTGACGTCAAAAGTATGTGCAAGATGCCCTGTGTGTTTGACCTAGTGGTAGAGTCCTTGGCTACCACGCAAAAAGACTCAGGTTTGATTCCTCATTACCACATACATAGAAAATGCTGCAAGTGGTGCTGTGGCTTGGTGGGACAGCTAAAGTCAAAGAAAGTCCAAGAACAATGTTCACACTCTGAGGTCTAGTCCCAAGACTAGCAAAAACAAAAAAAAGTTCGACAAGGGGCAAAATGCAGGCAGAGAAGGCAGTGTGAAGCAAATGTTTTGTAAAGGATGAGGGCAATATTGACCTTAAGTTTGGATCTTACCTAAGAAAGGCTCCTTGAGCCTGAGACCAGACTGGTAGTTGGGCCTAGTGGAAGACATTGGGATTGGACAAATAAGGTGTGCTGTTTACTACATCCACATGTATATTGTGAGATTGGAGGAGAGATTCAGCCTCTAGTATGTCTTTGGTGAGGTCTTTTGTGAGCAAGGATCTTTGGTCATTGGGCCCTGAAAGGTGACCCTGCCTCCCTCACAATGGAACAGAATATGGAACCCTGGTAACTAAGCCACTGTAACTAACAACCAACTCAAGCCAGCTCACTTGGCCTGTGGCTCAGGAGGAAGAAAGATGTTGCTGTGCTGTTGCCAAAGGTCAGGAAACTCGAGTCTCAGGCATGGAAGTTGTGGATGTCTTACTCGAAGATGTACATGCTAGATCATTGCCAAGCCACAAATCCAGTATAACAGTCCTTTGTCTAAGAAGAAGGCCAGGAAAATCCAGGGCAACCAGATGAGGTATATTTCTAAGAAGAAATATATTTGACCCCATCATCCTCCCCACACACTACAACTTTATTTTTTTAAAATTCTTTTTATTGTAATTAGTAAAAGGGATACATGATATTTTCCAGATAGAAGGTGCATTAATTCACATACATTGATACCCTTTCACATGTCTTGGTACCCATTTCCCTCCAAAACCACACCCCCACCCGTCTGATTTTTTCACTGCCTAGGAATTCTAGTAGGATGTTAAAAAGGAGTGGAGAGAGTGGGCATCCTGAATGCTACCCCTTACCCCTTTTATGCAAAACTTAGGCCTGTGGCATTTTAATCACAATTCAACGCTCTGTTTTTTGCTGGTTAATTAGAGGTAAAAATCTTATGGAATTTATTGCATGGCTGATTTTGAACTGGAATCCTCAGGTCTCAGCTTATCTTGAGTAGCTATGATTACAGTACTTTTACAACCTGTATGTTCATACACATCGCTTCTGATCCAAACACTCATTGTTCAATTTAACTAACAAGATGTGAGGAAAGATGATTGACTGTAATTTACTAGATGGGCTTACAGTGAGTGTATATTTCCACTTCCACTCTGAAGCCAGGGAGATGTTTCTGGTACATGTTTCAACTATCTCCCAAAGAGGAAATAATGTGTGAGTACGTTTGCTAGTATTTCAGATAGGAGATGTACTTTGGTGTTTGGAACCTGTTGAGCAGAGTGTATCAGCTGGGGTGTGATAACAGAGATGATGTTTCAGACAGGAATATTTTCATAACAGACAGACTTAATCCAGATCCTTGGATTTCAGGCCTTGAGAAGATAGAATTACAAGTGTGAGCTGCCACCACCACCTGGTTCATTTTGGAAACCTTAATTGCTTCTCATTTGTTCCTTTCCTTTTTTGGAAGATTGATCTAAGCTGGCTGATTGTGCATCACAATGAAGTGATTGGCCTCAGGAATTGCAAATATTTGTTTCATCAGCACGGAATGAATGAAAGTTGATCTAAACCCAATAGTATTTTCCTTCTGATAAATAGGGAACTTACTTATATCATTTTCCTTGCCTTTGCTTTCCCAAAGCAAGCAACATATTTCTTAAAAACTATACTTCATGAGATTATTATAATAGAATCTATCTTCTGCAAACTTCAGAATAGTCCTTGCATTTATAAACTTATATTACAATATTAGGTAGAAGAATGGTGACTATTAGTTTCATAACTATTTCATATTTTTTACTCTTTAAGGCTCATTAACTCAAGAAGGGATTAAAGACATTTAGATAATAGTAGATCATAGCTGCTGCTGATTTGATGTGTGTGCAGATGATACACAGATTTATTAGGATTACTCAAAAGTTTTGTTCAAATTTTCAGTAGTAGACTGCTATGCTAACGGGAAGGTGATAGTACTGACGCTGAAATTCTATGAATCAGCTATGAAGCAGAATTTCAGGGGAGAGTATTTGCTAGGGACTTAATTTCTAAGACGCATATCAAGAATATTGAACTATAGCACCAAATGATGGAGGACTCAAGGTCACATTTTGTTTGTTTTATGCAAGTCCTGGGACTTGAACCTAGGGCCTGGCAACTGTCCTTAAATTTTTTTTTTGCTTCAGGCTAGTGTTCTACCACTTGATCCACAGCTCCACCTCCAGATTGTTGGTAATGAACTGTAAATCAGAATATTATGCAATTTATTTGGGCTGGATTCAAACCTGATTCTCTGCAGATAGGATTCCAAGTGTGAGCGCACAGAGCCTGGCTAGTATCATTCATCATTCAAGTCATGGGACTGCAATTCTGCACCTGGGTCTTGTCACTGAGCTTTTCAGCTCAAGACTACTGCCCTATCCCTTGAGCCATAGGGCCACTTCTGGGTTTCTGGTGGTTAATTGGAGATAAGAGTCACATGGACTTCAGTGCCCAGGCTGACTTTGAACTGCTATCCTTGGATCCCAGCCTCTTGAGTAGCTACATTTACAAGTGTGAGCCACTATACCCGGCTAAATTATTTTTTAAGTTAATTTATTTTGTTAAGTCAATATATAGTTGGCATACGGTTACATAAGTAATGAACACATTTCTTAAGAAAATTGTTATCCCCTCCCTCCTTTTTCTCTGTTTTCCTACCCTCAGCCCCCTCTCCACCCAGATTGTTCAGTTCATTTCCATTTAGTGTCTTCCAAGTATCACTGTTCAATTGGTTCACCCTTTTTCCTTTGTTTTTTTTTTACCATTTTATTATACCCTCTCCATTCCCCAAATCACCTAAACCTATGTACAAGACACAGGGTACCCGAATTCAACAGAGTGACTACAGAGAATAAAACTAAAGGGAAAAAGAAGAAAAGAGGTAAAAAGCAAAGAAAATGAAAGAACATCATACAGTACCTTAGAAGCAACAACACTGAAAAAACAAAACATAAAACCTTGGGCTGAAAATGAAGCTTGCCTAGCATGTATGAAACCCTGGATTCCATTCCTCAGCACCACATAAACAAAAACTGGAAGTGCCACTGTGACTCAGCTGGTAGATTTCTAACGTTCAGCACAGAGTGTCTCCAAGTGACAAAAATCTGTCACATTTAAGTCAGGCTTCAAAACTTTGCTAGGAACCAGTTACGTGATTTGGAAGAAAGTCCAATTTTCAAAAAATCACTAGACAGGCGCTGGAGGGTCATAATTGTCATTCTACTAGCCAGGGAGAAGGTGAATCAAAGCCTTTGCAAGCAAAAAAACGAAAACAAAAAAAACTGTAAGATTCTTCTCTCCACTTAGCCACCCAAAAACTAAGTGGAGTTGTGGCTAAAACTGGTACAGCATTAGCCTTGAGGAAAAAGAACTAAGAGACCTTGCCCAGGTCCAAAGTTCAAGCTCCCCACCAAGAAAGAAAAAAAAAAGGAGTCCAGATACCTTAGTTTCAAAAGTATATCTGGATATCTTAGTAGATTTTTCTGATCTTTCCTCATTCATCTGATGGAACCACATAATCTTGATCCTGATCTGACTAAGAGCCTGCATTGTGCTTAATAAATTCATTCCACATATTCCAGTAGAATTTGGACAGCTAACAGCCACTTACCAATGCTTTATTCTACGTTTAGGCCAGTATGTCTTCATACCATCTACAAAGTCAGCTATCTCATCTTTCCAGAAGTATCATTGAGTGTAGAACACTCAGAACTAAAATAATTGCATAAAGATGTAATAAAACCCCTTGATTCATTAAGAAAATTTCTGTACCACTTAGAGCAAGTACATTAGTGGTATTTACTTCTAGCCTCTTTTTAAAAAAATTTTTTAACATTGAATTTTACATCATATTTCAAATGTCATGCTTAACCAACAAGTATTCAAGAAGGGAATCGCTATATAATCACTGGCAAATAGATTTTAGAATATAGTAAAAATTAAGCTGAGTCATTGTATGTCATAGATACAGATTAATCTATAATAAAACACATGTCTATAGAGTGTATAGTCTATCCTAGATTTTTATGTCTATGTAGTTATGTTTATATCTCCAAAATTATGTCCAGAACTTTGGGTATCAACTATTCAATCATCGCTCTACTACTGTTTGAAACTAATATCCATATATTAAGGATACCATGTACCTTTTGTTCCTTGGTCTTGACTTATCTCACTCAACAGGATTCACTCTAATTTCATCCACTAGCCCAAAAACGCCATTATTATTTTTTCTGTGCAGATCTTCTTTTTATGTATTTATTTTTGTTGTAATTTATAGAAGGGTTACATTATATTCACCAGATAGAAGGTGCATTACTTCTCAAACTTTGATACCCCATGTAATGATATGGTCCCCATTTCCCTTCCCCTACCCCCACTCATGTTCATTTCCCCCCTTCCCTATCCAATTTCAAATAACCAATTAGGCACATATGAAATATATCAGAAAACAAGGTGAAATATTGTAACAATATGATATAACCAAGGGATAGCAAAAGAGATAAGAGATCACATAGTTCATTAAGGACAACAATCACTCATTATATGAGTTTTGTTTCTTTATCTTGGAGGTCCTTACATTTAGTGTCATACTATTTGTCACGATGTCTCTAGATTTTGTTCTCTTATAAATCTCTGGTAGCAGAGCCCAAGGTTTCTACTGAATTTGACAAATGAGGGAGACTCTTGGGCCTATGTTCCTTTGAGTTTGGCTTACTTCACTTAATATGATTTTTTTCCTTTTCATCCACTTCCCCGAGAATGCAATTATTTTATCTTGTCGGTTGGCTATGTATCATTCCATTGTGTGTGTGTGTGTTTGTGTGTGTGTGTGTGTGTGTGTGTGTGTGTGCGTGCGTGTATCACATTTTTTGTAGTAGGGCATCTGGTTGTTTCCATCATCCAGCCTCATTTTCTACAGATATTTTTATAGTCTCTTTTTTATTTTCAGGGTAATGTATAGAGGGGTTACGATTACATTTACAGGTAGTGGACTGCATTACTTCTCACACATTTATTCCACTCCACATGTTTTTGTCCCCAGTTCCCTCTCCCCTCACCTTCCCAATCATCTTGTTACCCCCTTTCCTATTTGACATAAACAAATAAACATATATACAATATGACAGGGAAAAAATCAGATACAGTAACAATCTGACATTAACCAAAGGGCAAAATAAGAGATGAGAAATAACATAGTAGTTTAAGGACAAAAATCACACAAGATTAAGAGCAACGATGACACAAGATATAGCTCTTGTTCCCATATCCTAGAGATCCTTTCATTTAGTCTCATCCTATATGACCTTATATACCTAGGTTTTTGAGTTATTGTAATCCTCTGCTAGGAGAGTCCTAGATGTGAACTAATTGTTACAAATGAAGGAAACCATTGAGCTTATGTTTCTTTGGGTCTGGCTTGCTTCACTTAATATGAATTTTTCCAAGTCTTTCCATTTCCTTACAAATGGGGCGATGTCTTTCCTTCTGATGGCAGCATAGCATTCCATTGTGTATAAGTACCACATCTTCTTGATTCAGTCATCTACTGAGTGGCATCTGGGTTGGTTTCATAGCTTTGCTATGGTAAATATTGCTGCAATGAGCATCATTGTGCTAGTGGCTTTAGTATGTCCTTTTTACTGGACAATTGGGTAGATGCCAAGTAGAGGATTTGCTGGATCATAGGGGAGCTCTATGTTCAGTCTTTTGAGGAACCACCACACTGCTTTCCCTAGTGGTTGAACGAGTTTACACTCACACCAACAGTGTAGGTGTGATCCCCCCTGGTCACTTCCCCACCAGTATCTCTTATTAGATTTTTTGATAATGGCCATTCTGACTGGAGTCAGGTGGAATCTCAAAGTTGTTTTGATTTTCATTTCCCTTATTGCTAGAGATATGGAGCATTTCTTCATGTGTCTAAAGCCCATTTTAATATTTTCTTCAGAGAATAC
This sequence comes from Megascapheus bottae, assembly GCF_031878675.1. Lineage (NCBI taxonomy): Eukaryota > Metazoa > Chordata > Mammalia > Rodentia > Geomyidae > Megascapheus > Megascapheus bottae. The sequence continues at coordinate 100,696 of NW_028327448.1, read as the reverse complement.
TCTTTTAAGTCTTTAGCCCACCTTTTAATAGGATGGTTGTTTCTTTGAAGATTTGTTTGGGAGAGATTCATTTTTTTCAGCTATAGATATATTTTAGATAACTACATATATTTTTGTAGAAAAAAATGAGGACACTCAAGGGTGCATTAGGAGTATGACCTGCAGGTGGATGTGAGCCTGTCTAACTTGGAGGGGATTTCTCTACCACAGGAAATGGAATACAAATTTAGAATCTGCTTTCATGAGGTGACAATCTCTGGCAGATGTTCTTATCAAATGTGGCACTGCCTACTTCCAGCTTAAAACATGGGTTGATGACCCAGCATAACAGAGAATGTATTCACCCCGGCCCAACACATAGGCTGGGACCCTGAACTTTCAGGTAGCATTTGGCTTTGAAGGTCATGAGATCTTAGTCTACAAATGATGAGCCCCCTCCCGTGAGGCATAGCAAACGGAGCCAAAGTGCAACCCAGTTAAGCACCAGATCAAGCTTCCCTTCTACAGTAGGGTATGGTTTGAAAACTGTGCATAGCTTCTCTTTGAAGCCAGTCCAGAAAGGAAAGTCCATGAAACTCTCATTTCCAGTTAACTGCCAAGAAAAAGCCAAAGATAGAGATGAAGCTCAAGAGAGCTAGAGAGCCATCTGAAAAGAATGGTTACACCCTGCAACATCCTCATTATCTGATCTTGAAAACATCTCTGCGTGCATCCCAGCATGCAGCCAGCATCTGGGGGTGACAGTGACCCCTGCGCGCATTGGCAATCTGCACTGTCTCTGACATCTGTAATGTGAACCTCATTCTGTTGGGTTTGTGAAGCGGTGTCAACCCTGCAGAAGGAACCAACTGTGCCCTAACTCCCACTGTCCCCTGGGGCCCCTAGCATTCCCCCATCTGCACCCCTCCTGTGGCTTCTGATCCTAGGGAGCCCTCCTGCCCTGTCCAACACTCACATGAAGTGCATATTTCTTCTCCTGGGGCAACTTCTCCACAGAGAGTACATGACATGCCCACTCTCCAGGCATGGGGAGATCCTGCCCAAGTAGCAAATCAGTGATAAGGACATAAAGTGATGAATAGAATTTTAGATCCTGATGGTAGACAGTCTGCAAAATCCAAGGGAGAATGGAATTGGAGGGGACCAGGGATCAGGATGTGGGCATGGAGCTTCCCTGCCAAGGGGGTGGGGGAAGTCACAGGCTGGGGGATGCACAGGATGATCCATGGGCCCTGTGCAGCTACTGGGTCACCCCCTTCTGCACCTCAGCCTTTGGCTTTGAGCTCTGTGATCGTCAAGATGTGCACATTCTGTACTCGGGCTGGTAGAAGAAATGACCCTGGGAAGACAATTGTAGACCCTTTGTGAGTGTAGGAAGGGGTAGGCTGGAGACCAAGTCCAAGAGGAGCTTAAACTTGAGTCGAGGGTTGTGCAAGGAGTGGGTGTGAGGGTTGTGGGCAGTCACAGTCACGGCAGAGGTGGCTCTGTCTGTGGGGTGAGTGCCTCCCTGAAGGCACAGTACTGGACATATCAGAGATCCACATGAAAAGGAAAAGCTGGAAATGGCACTATGGTTCAAATGGTAGAGCATCAACCTTGAGCAAAAGAGCTCAGGGACAGTACCCAGGACATGAGTTCAAGCCTCATGACTGTAAAAGAAAAAGAACCAGGACTATGAGAGGGAACCTGGTACTCTCTTGATCTAATCAGACACAAGAAGAGGCCGGGATAGGCTGTGGAAAAACACAGAAAACATCTTCCCCCATCTCATCCTGTCCTGCATGCAGGGACAGCCATGTAACTAGGGCTACGGTGAGATCATTTCACCCCTGTGCTAACATCTGAATTGTAGGCCTCTGTCCTGGCATGGGGTGTCCTGATGGCTGAGCAGGTGCCCTAACCCTAGATGGAGAGCAGCCACTGACTGTGGTAGCTAAGGAGAGATCTGTTCCATAGCTAACAGGCCACACAGCATGGGAGCCATAACCGCCCCTCACCCAGGTAGAGACAAATGGTTCTCCAGGTGCTACTAACATTGCCCCACCCCTAGCTCTGGGTACACGTGACATTCCCTCCACAAGGAGCAGGACAAAGTGAGGGATCAGGAAGCTGCCTATGGGCTTCAGATGATGGCCAGGCTGGCACTACAGATGGCCTCACTCTGTCACTACCTTCCCCTGCCTCCATCTTTCCTCCCTCATGCTTCTCTGCCTCCCACCCATTAACCTTGGAAACCAATGAACTGGGCTCTCATCATTCCTCTCTTCTCTTCACCCACCTTGCCATGCGTCCATCCCTCTGTCACTTCCACCCCACACACATCCCGCCACCAGCCACCCTGTAGCTTATGAGGATCCCAGAGGAAGCTCTTGTTGAAGGGCTTGTGACCACAAAACAGTTACTATCACCCACTCCGGCCTGATCCACCTCAGAATAAGAACAGCCAAGCAGGCACACACTGCAGCAGAGTTGCTCTGCTGCCACCCTGATTTCTTCATGGCCAGGATTTGGCTCTCTTCAGCCTCCCAGCTCAGTAACAAGAACATTGTGCTTTCACAGGGCCATGGCTTCCAGTCTCCATGGACACAATGATATCAAGGTGATGCCAACTTCCCCATCTCTATATACTGAGGAGCTGAGGTTCTCTTCTGTGACTCCATCCGCTAAGAGGCTCATGCAGATTTCTATCCTTTGCTCATAATGGTGACTCTTTGGTTAACAAGTCACTGCTGGGCTTCCAGTTCACCACATATAGAACCCATACTCCAACACTTTTCTTAGAAGGACTGATGACTTTTAAATACTCTCTAGTTTTAAATTTCTAGTTCCTTCCCTCTTTCATTTATATATTTCCCTTCCTCACATACTTCCCTTTTTTTACCTTCCTTCTTTCATTCCTGGCCTTGAACTCAAGACCTGGAGCTTTTTCTTAGCTTTTCTTTGATCAAGGTAGCACTCTATCTCTTGAGCCACAGCTCTACTTCAATCTTTGTTCTTGCTCTAAACTGGGAGTAAGAGTGTCATGTATTTTTCCCTTTGCTGGGTTGGTTTTAAACCACAATACTAAGATCAGGATCCTGAATATGCCTCAGATTACAGGTATTATCTAATCAAAACAAATTCCTGATTTCTTTTTTAAACATAATTAGTTCTTTCAGGTGAGCCACCAGCCACTCATGCAAGAGCATTGCAGGATCCCAGCATTCATCTTGTCTCCAGTCTTATTCCATCCATCTCACAATGGCCAGCTAAAACACCCTGCTGCATGCCTGAAGTCGCAAGGAACGTTCTCAACACCATGAGAAGCCCCCTTAAGCTCTGCCTCAGATATGCCCAGCCCCCATCCCACTTCCACATGAGCATTTGTTTAGGAGAAATTTCCTGAGTACATCATCATCTTTTCCTCACCATTCAAATTTCATCTTTGGAGTCATTTCTCCCAGACAAAGAGGAACATGATCCATGGTTTGATAGCAGCTCCCGCTTCATAGTCCCAGCCACCAACACCCCCCCATTACCCTGCCAGACACCTGAATTCAAGAACAATGTTTTCACTACCCCTGACTCTTATCAAATGTTTTAACTTATACAGTGCATTAAAATAATTTTACTAAATGGAATAAACACATGGCATCAAGCTTCAGAATCTTTGCACCTGAAATTTTGGTGAATAACAGACACACCAGCATTTCTGTAGCCAACAGAAATCTTAGCTTTGAGATTTCAGCATTCCTGGTATCCAAGTTTGGATGTGCTAACACTGCCCTTAATAGGGCACTTCAATCACACAATCCCACAACAATCAATGTCATTGGTCATTCACTTTTAGGTGGTGCTAGGAAAAAGACTGATGTGCCAACTCCATGCTGGCTTGACCTATGCCATCTTCAAACCTGGAGCAAGTGGGGCTCTTCTCTCCATGACACCTTTTTTGTGCTACCCAAGGAGGACCTTTACCTTGAGACAAAATTATGAAGACTATCTCTACCAGCAAAGATTCCAGTGAGATGTGCCTACATGGATAAAGCTAAAATCTCAGTAAAGTGAGGTTGTTGGCAGTGCTGGAGTCTGAATTCAGGGCCTGGGCACTAAGCATTTGTACTCAAGACTAGCCCTTTACCACTTGAGCACAAACTCCATTCCCAGCTGTTTTTATTTTTGGTAGTAAGAATCTATCAGACTTTCCTGTTCTAGGTGACTTGGAACTTCCATACTCAGATCGCAGCCTCCTGACCAGCCTGGATTAAAAGCGTGGATCAGCCATGCCCCACACCTGAGGACTTCTGCCAGCACATTTTTTCCCAAAAATTGGAAGAGGAAGATGAAGGAGGGTTGGGCTCATCCTGCCCTGCATATGAAGGAGAGCATCAGCGCCTGAACTTCATTCCCTGTTTTAGGCTGCTGGAGGAAAAGGAAGCAAATGGGCAAAGGCTGGCAGCAGAAGCCACAGAACAACTTGTGACCAAGACTCCCAGAGCAGACCTCAGAATCGATGACAGAGTTGGATCTACCCAGTGACAGAGGCAGTGGTGACACCTGAAACTGCGCGTTTGAGCCTTTGCTGCTAGTAAACAGGGCCACCTATGTCTCAATGAGAAAGGTGAGATTTTATTGGAGAAGGTGAGATTAAACATTATGTATCATGCAAGAAGACAGACTATAAGGGGTCTTTTATTATTCCAAGTGAACTTTTGGATTTCCTCTTCTGTTTCTTTAAAGAATGACATTGGGATATTGATGAATATTGCACTGAATTTGTAGATAGTCCTTATCAAGATTGCCATTTTTACAATATTACTTCTTCCAAACTAGGAGCATAGGTTTTTGCATTTCCTCAGTTCTGCGTTAATTTCCTTCTCCAGGGTTTATAGTTCCATCAAAAAGGTGTTTACATTCTAAGTTAATTCCTAGGTATTTTATTTTCTTTGATAGCAAAATGAGTTGCTATCCTGATTCTTGCCTCATTACTCTCATTTGTTGGCATATAGGAAGGCAGTTGACATTGAGGGTTCATTTTATACCCTGCTACCTTACCAAAGTTTTATATCAGCTCAAGCAGCTTCGGAGTAGGGTCTATAGGGTTCTTGAAATACAGAATCATGTCATCTGTAAGGAGAGAAAGTTTCAGTTCCTCTTTCCCTTTTCCTCCTCACTCCAGTTAGAATGGCCAAGATCCAGAAATCTAATAACGTATGCTGGAGGGGATGTGGCCAGGAGGGATCACTACTACATTGCTGGTGGGATTGCAAACTCATTCAACCACTATGGAAAGCACTATGGCAGTATAACAAAAAGACTAAACATAGAGCTCCCCTGTGATCCAGCAATTTCACTACTTGCCAATCGTCCAGATAGGACATACTAAATTCACTAGAACAATAACATTTATCACAGCACTATTTACTATAGCAAAGGTATGGAACCAACCCAGATGCCCGTCAGTTGATGAGTAGATCAAATATGGTATTTTTACACAATGGAATTCTGTGCTTCTGTCAGAAAGAATGACATAGACGAATTTGTAAGGAAATAGAAAGACTGTAAAGTTTAGAAATTAGTTTCTGTCTCCTTCTCTCCCTCCTTCTCTATCTCTATAAAATTTAGAATTTCCTGTTTCTCTCTCTTTCTCCTCTCTCTCTCTATCTCTCTCTCTGTCTCTCTCTCTGTCTCTCTCTCTGTCTCTCTCTCTCTCTCTCTCTCTCTCTCTCTCTCTCTCTCTCTCTCTCTCTCTCTCTCTCTCTCTCTCTCTGCAATCCTTAGGCTTGAACTCAGGGCCTGAGCTACTTTTGCTCAAGGTTAGCACTCTACCATTTGAACCACAGTGCTGCTTCTGGCTTGCTCTTTTCACGTAGTATTGAGGAATCTAACCCAGGCCTTCATCCTTGATAGGTTAGCACTCTACTACTAAGCCACACAGTCAGCTTTTAGAGGTTTCTGGCAAAGGTTTTCCTACATGCTATTATTTCTTCTGTGAGTGCTCTTAATGCTTGCTGAAGGTTGACTTTGTTTAGAAGACTTACCCTAATGCTCCCATATACAGAGATTCTATATATAGCTAAATGTTTTTCATTACTCAGAATTTCTCTATTGTGTATGTTCTGAAATGTACTGAAGACTGACTTCTGATTAAAAGTCATTGCACATTTGTTCTTTTCATTAGTTTTCTTTTCTTCTATGGGAATCAGGTTTGTGATGAACACAGAAGTATGCCTTCCAGGTCAAACACTTTCCACATTTGTAATATTCATAAGGTTTTTCTCTCCTATGTGCATTTTATACTTAGTCATACGTTCATGATGGATTTTTCATATTCTTATATTCATACGATTTTTATCCTGTGTCTGTGTGGTATCATGCAAACTCAACTATGAGTTCTTCAAAAAAATTTCCCTTTCATTTTATTCATAGGATTCTATCCTGTGGGTGTTTAGTGATAAATCTTGACTTGTGCCTTCTGGGGAAAAGACTGAACATTTGCTACATTCATTAAGGGTTTTATCTTGTGTTGGTTCTGTGACACAAGCTGAGTTTTCTTCCACAGACTAAAAAGTCTTTCCTATTTATTACATTGCTAAGGCTTCTCATATGTGTGAACTCTCTTACGCTTCCTGAAGGGTGAATACTGCACGAAAGACTTTCAACTTTGGTTATATTCCTAAGGTTTCTAATATGTGTGAATTCTGTTATGCCTCCTGTAATGTGACTTCCATCTGAAGGTCTTACCACATTTGATGCACTCGTACAGTTTCTCTCCTTTGTGTGTTCTCTGATGCCATTTGAGGGAAGACTTCCATTTGAAAGACATTCCACATCGGTTACATTCATAAGGTTTTTCTCCTGTTTGAATTGTCTTATGCATGTTGAGGTTTGGCTTCTGTGTGAAGGACTTTCCACATATGTTACACTCATAAGGTGTTTCTCCTGAGTATATTCTCTGATGAACATGGAGTTTTACCTTCCATTTGAAAGACTTTCCGCATTCACTACATGCATAAGTTTTCTCTCCTGTGTGTGTTCTATTATGCCCATCAAGATATAACTTCCACTTGAAGGTCTTTCCACATTTGTTGCACACATAAGGTTTCTCTCCTGTGTGTGTTCTTTGATGCAATTTGAGGGAAGATTTCTGTCGGAAAGACTTTACACATTGGTTACATTCATAAGGTTTCACTCCTGTGTGTATTCTCTGATGAACACGAAGTTTTCCCTTCCCTTGGAAAGACTTTCCACATTCATTACACTTATAAGATTTCTCTTCTGTGTGTTTTATTTGATGAACTCGAAGGTGTATCTTCTGGGTGAAAGACTTTTCACATTTGTTACATTCATAAGGTTTCTCTTCTGTGTGTCTTCTCTGGTGCAAAGTGAGGTATGATTTCAGTCTAAAAGTCTTCCCACATTTATCCCATTCATAAGATTTCTCTTCTGTGTGAGATCTCTGATGTGTGCTGAGAGCTGAATTCTGGGCAGAAATTTTATTACGTTCCCCATATTCATAAGGTTTGTCTTCTCTTGCAGATCGAGGTTGGAGAGTTAGGTCTGACTTCTCAGAAATTAATTTTCACACTTGATGTACGCGTCACATATGTCAGGATATTTGCTCTGAGATATTGTAAGGCGTATTTCATTACTGAAAGATTTCTCACATTCACTACATGTATGAGGAGTCTCTCCTGTGTACATTTTCGGATGTGTAGTGATGGTCGGTGTTAAGTACAATATTTTTCATCACACAGTACATTTAGCAGTTTTCCTCCCTCCCTGAAGAATTTCTTGGGCAGGGAGAACAGAATTATGATACTGCAGATCTTTTGGACTGTCACAATCATGAATAAAATGCTCTGAATAGGCGATGGATTTTTTAAGAACAGGAGACATACGAGATCTATATGCAGCATGCATCTCATCAGGCTTAGGAGACAGAAGCATGTTCTGACATTTAATGAACTTCTCAGTCCTCACCCCTAAGTTGTTACCGTTATTACTAATCAGCTCTGGATTGTGTGTAGAGCTCAAATTTAAAGTTGTTGCTAATCTCACGTTTTCCTCCACTTCGATACTACTTGCAACTGCTACTTCACAAAGATAATTCATGTGGACTTTCCTGGCAGGTCTTGAACACATTTTCCATTACCTGGACATCTAAAATGAGTCATAGAAAAAAAGACACAAACATACATGAGATACAAATATTCCTTACTGTAAAGGTAATGACTTTACTTTCCCATCCTAAGTGTTAGATATTTTAAAATATAAAAGTGGAAATTGATTTGTGAGAAATATATGCTTTTTTTAACATATTAAGAAAATGATATTTTACAATGACCAATAATGTTTTTCTGTGTTTTAGTTCTCTTTTATATCACAGGAAATATTTATTGAAATTACCCAACTATGTATTGCTACAGTTTTAAGCTGAGTACTACCTATACTATACCTGCAGCTGTTTTATTTTCAAATAATGTTTTGTTTATACATTAAGGAATAGCTGCCTTTCTTTTATTTTTGAGAAATAATCTAAATACTGTGCTGTTTTGCATCTTTTTAAAACTTTCTTTTCTTTTCTTTTATTTTCTTTTCTTTTTTTGTAGTTCATAGGCCTCGGCCCTGTCCCTGAACACTTCAGCAGAAGACTATAACCCCTATCCTTGAGATACAGCCCCACTTACTCTTTTCTAGAGTTAACTACAAATAAGAGTCTCAGGTCCTGAATAGCAGATAGGATTACCTTACCCAGTTTCAATGCTGTTTGCTTATTAACCATTAAGTGAGGAACACGAATTTTTTCTAGATTCAGCGGCCACAAGTTTGGTTTATATGTCTGTTTGCCTTTGATCCAAGCAAGAACGATTCTTGAGAGTAAGGACTTACACCTATATCCCTTCAGTTACAACTTCTCACTAAAGTCTCAATTTAGGTATTTGTGGGAATTTTGAAATTTGTTTCTTTCCATTTGAAGTCTTATAAAAATTCCTTTTCTAACACTCCTGTCCCTCAGAACCATGGAAGACCAGAAAATCCCCAGCTCATTGTCTAGTTAATTTTCTTATGTTGATTGAAACTTTGTTGTTTTTTTTTTTCCATTCCTGGGTTTAAACTTAGGACCTAACCACTGTCCTTGGGTTTTCTCAAGACTAGGACCCTATCAATGAAGTCATTACTTCTGGCTTTTTCTATGTATGTGGTAATAAGGAATCAAACCTGTGTCTTTGTGCATGCTAGGCAAGCACTCTACCACTAGGCTCAATTTCTGGTGGAAAGGTCTGGTTCTGAATACCAGTCTCTTCCTACCAGCAAAAAGATATTATCCTTATCAGAGAATAATGCCCTGACTTATTCCTTGTTTGCTCAATCATTTATAGTCTTAGTTTTAAAGAAATGAAATATCATTCTTTCTTTCTTTCTTTCTTTCTTCCTTTCCTTCCTTCTCTCTTTCTTTCCTCTTTCTCTTTCTTTCTTTCTTTCTTTCTTTTTTTCTTTCTTTCTTTCTTTCTTTCTTTCTTTTTTCTTTCTTTCTTTCTTGTTTTGCGGTCATGGGACTTGAATTCTAGACCTGGCTGTTCTTCCTGAGCTCTTCAGCTCAAGGCTACTGCCCTATGTCTTTAGCCTCAACCCCACTTCTCATTTTCTATTGGTTCATTGGAGAGGAGAGTCTAGGTGTTTTTGTGATAGGTCAGTCTTTGAACCTTGATCCTCAGATCTCAGCCTCCTAAGTAGCTAGGATTACAGGCATGAGCCACGGGCTCATGGCTTTCTCATTTTATTTTGTTTCACAGTAATTTCTACAGAGAAATCTAACTTTAACTCTACTGCCACATAGAATTCGTCATATCACCCTATGATTCTTGGTGCCGGTGGTTTGGGGTAGCATGCACAAAGACCTGGTTCAGTTCCTTGGTACTACATACAAAGAAAAAGCCAGAAGTGGTGCTATGACTCAAGAAGTAGAGAGCTAGCCTTGAGAAAACCCAAGGACCATGCTCAGGCCCTGAGACCAGGCATAGGATTGGGAAAAGAAAATGATTCTTGATTCATTCACAAAGAATTCCATAGGTTCCACACAGGATTTAGGGTAACTAAGAATATTATTGCTCAGTACATCACAACATGAACTTACCAATGGGGCTCAGGCTCCAACATCAATATGAAGATGCATTCACTCACCTGTGATATTCTTGTCAGAGGAATTTCCTATCCAGAGTTCTGCACAGTGCTCTAGCTTGTCAATTAATACAGGTTTGGGAACACAGGGCCCTGTAAATTAGAAACAGTAGAGAATTATTGCTTATGCTGTGTCATTGCTTTAAGTTCGCAGACATCCTACTCACAAGTTATCTATTAAACCTTTTTTCTCATTTCTCACTGGCTCCATGGTTGACTTTTCCCCAGCTCTGGATTCATTTTGTATGGCATAAACTTAGCTGTCTTGCTCAAGGCTAGAAAAATACCAGTTTGAGTCCCAGCTCCACTTACATGCATAGGTCTTCATGCATGCTAGGCAAGCACTCAACCACAAAGTCAAACTCTTGACACTCCACTAACATTTTTGAGGGGTTACTTGGAGTTATAGAGTTTCATGGCAATTTTTATGCCATTGCTGGCTTCAAATTAGAATTCTTAGATTTCTTCCTCCTGAATATTTTAAGATTACAGGCATGAAACATTGCACCTAGTGCCAGGTTTCCATTATAAACTCACTGTTTAGTGATTTGTAGATCCTATTTCCAATAATGATATATATTCTATTCTGGATGGTTTATCCACTTACAATTACTGTGTAAGTTTGGAATGTCGTCTCCATTAGAGGAAACATAATTTAGAACTGTTGTCAAAGTATCCTGAAGGTATCCTGAAGAATGAGTACAAAATTACCTTAGGTTTTCTTTAGAAAGTAATGATACTTCTAAGGGCCTGGAATCTTTCATTTAAATAGTATTGAAAGTTTGGTAAACATTCACGTATCTGCAAAATAACAAGGCACTTGGCCTTGCAAGTGAATTTGACTTTTGCTCACCTAAGGACACCAGGTTGCTGTAGGTCTCCAGCATTACATCTCTGTACAGGGTCCTCTGAGCATTGTCCAGATGCTGCCACTCCTCCCAGCAGAAATCCACAGCTACATCATCAAACGACACCAGTTTCTGGAATGGCACATTTTCATCAAGTAATTAGCACTGAGTTATAAACACACCATGTCTGGAATTTTATTCTTTATTTGTAGGAATTGTATTCCTTTACTTAAATGTTTAGACTTACATGAAATATTGACCTGAAAAGCTTAGGGATGGTGCCTAGGCCCAGAGTTCAAGTCCCAAGACCCACAAAAAAATAAAAAGGCAAGCCAGGTGTTGGTGGCTCACGCCCGTCATCCTAGCTACTCAGGAGACTGAGATCTGAGGACCATGGTTCAAATCCAGCCTGGCACAAAATTCCATGACACTCCTTTCCAATTACCCACCATAAAATGTTTAATGGCTTGTGGCATATCATGGTAGAGCAATTGTGGTATCGACAAAAATAAGTCGGGGGAGTAGATTTAGGTTATAAATGGAATTATTCCATTGAAAAGGAACTACATTATATGATGACATATGCTGGTACTGTGAGAATATTGCAAAATCTTAGGGTATCAAGTAATAATACTGTGAAGTACACCCAGAATGTTAATGTTCTATGGCTGGCATAATAATCACTTGGGGAAGAAACTTTTTTTTCTTTTTTTTGGCTGGGGGATTTGTAAGGCTTGAACTCTGGGCCTGGGCACTGTTCCTGAGCTCTTCAACTCAAGGCTATCACCCTACCTATGAAGCCACAGTGCCATTTTCCATATTCTAGTGGTTAACTGTAGATGAGAGTCTCATAGACTTTCTAATGCCCAGGCTGGCTTTGAACCAAATCTTTAGATATCAGCCTGATATCTGAGTAGCTAGGATTACAGGTAGAAGTCACTGCACCTGGCAAGAAATTTATTTCTTGCTGTTTTATACTACAAATTTACTGTATGTTTTACTTTTTCAAAAAGACTGAGGATGACCTTTGTTCTGTATATAATGGGAAGAGGGGTAGGGAGCTGTGAGCAGAAGAGCTAAGGGGCAATACTCAGGGTAGGACAATAGCCTTAAACTAAAGAGCTCACGGCCCAAGGTCCAAGCCCCATGACTTTCACCACTACCCCTCAAAAAAAAGGGAAAATTTGGAGATTGGAGAGGATTTTCTAAAAAGAATATATAGAAAAATAGTTCAAAATGTAGAAAGAAGTTCAATATTAACAATGAAATCATTACTTTAAATATATTAATATAAATATAGTTTTAAACAAAAAGATCCACATACACACACACAAACACACACACACACACACGCATACAAAAATACAACTTTCAAAGTCTAACTATTACTGGGAAGGTAGTGAGAAGAAGTAGAACTTTGGAATAGCTCTGCAAGGAATATGAAACAATCAAAAATTGCGTGGAGAGTGCTAAAAAAGTACTAAATATAGAATTACATAGAAATATGGTCCAACACTTCTATTTCTAGATTTGTACCTAACGGAAGAGAAAGCAGAGACTAGAACAAATATGTGGAGAATCCATTCACAACTATTAATAATAATCAAAAGGTAGAAATATGCAAAACAATGCATTGAAAAGGAAGAACATTTTACTATATTTTACAGATGAATCTTGATTACAGTAAACTAAAAATACAGCAGTCATAAAGGAAGAGCTAGGGTATGTTTTTCCTTCCAGAGCTTCCAAGGATCAACAAACCCTTAGAGCCAAAAAGCACGATGGTTCAAGAGAATGGAGTAGAGAGGAACAGGAGCTGAATGTTTAATGATTATACATGGAAGATGAAAATTGCTCTAGATGGGTAGAATGAAGAGAGAACTGTAACCTAAACAATGGTTATATAGCCACACAGCATGGGACAAACCAATACTCCCTGATCTTGGGAAACTCAAGAAGGATTTCTAGCCATCCTGGATGCATGGAAAGATCTATCATAAAAACTAATGTGGAGGGGCTGGGAGTTTGGAATAGTTGTAGAGTGCTTGTATGAAGACGAAGGTTCAATTCCGCAGTACCACATACACAGAAAAAAACAGAAGTAGTGCTGTGGCTCAAGTAGAAGATCACTAGGCTTGAGGAAAGCTGAAGGACAGTGCTCAGACCGAGTTCCAGCCAAAGGGCTTGTTTAAAAAAAACCAGAAAGCTGAGCATGATGGGGTCGTGGCTCACTTCTATAATCCTAGCTACTCAGAGGCTGAGATCTGAGGATCAAGGTTTAAAGCCATCCTGGCACAAAAAGACCTGAGACTCTTATCTCCAATTTACCTTTAGAAAATGGGAAGTGGGGCTTGGCTCCAGGGTAAGGTGGTAGCCTGGAGCTGAAAAGCTCAGGGATAGTGCCCAGGCTGAGATCAAGATCTATGACCCACCAAAAAAAAACCAAAAAACAAAAAATAATATGGAAAAATTTGGATTCTGTGAATTTTATCAGGCATATAAATGTCTTTTTTTGCTGTTGAAATAACAAATTGTTTGGAAATATTTTAAAAGTTTTTACCTAGAAATGTACACTACAAATGGAATTAATAACAAACTAAAATATGCAAAAGATACAAATTATCACAATATGGGTATCCTGCTTCTGTATCTTTCACTGACTCCTGTTCAAATGAGTCACATATTCTGAATTATTTTTCCCAGTCGATATATGCCACAAGTGTTAGCTTGTACTGTACTTCTTGGGAAATCAAAAGCAAATACTAAGCAAATGTGTGTTAGATTTTGTCAACAGTGATATTTCAAATATAAATCCCTACTCATTGCATTATTTCATATCAATGCCGGAATGTAACTTACACAGGCAGAACCTTCAAACTTTTGAGAATCTTCAAAAGGGTGTGTAAATATTTAGGATCGTTATGTCTTCCTGGAGGAAAGATCCCTTTAGTAGTATGTAGTAACCTTCTTTGTCTTTTCTTACTAATTTTAGTTTGCAGTCTATTGTATCTGATATGAGGATGGCAACTCCAGCCTGTTTATGGGGGCAGTTAGCTTGATAGAATTTATTCCAAACTCTCACTTTCAAAAGATGATTGTTTGGGGGCAAGATGTGTCTCTTGAAGACAGCATAACGATGGCACTTGCTTTTTGATCCAACTAGACAGCCTATGCCGTTTAATTGGAGAGTTAAGTCCATTGATATATAGAGATAGGATTGAGAGATATTTATTAGTTCCTACCATTTTTAAAAGCTTTTAGTAGGGCCTGTGTCTCTTGACAGTTCTTGTGGTCCTTAGATGTTATGCTGTTTTGGTGCCATTTCTTTCCCTATATTGCATTTATTTTGGTTTTCTATGTATAGAGCATCTTTGAGAATTCTCTGTAGTGTTGGTTTCGTTTCGACATATTGTTGCAGCTTTTCCCTGGAATGGAATGTTTTTATAGTTCCCTCAGTTATGAATGAGAGATTAGCTGGCTACAGTATTCTTGGTTGGTAGTTATTTGATTTAAGGGCATGACATATATGCTTCCAGTCACTTCGTGCTTGCATGGTCTCTGCTGAGAAATCTGGGGTTATTCTGATTGGTTTGCCTTTATAGGTTACTGATCCCTTTTCCCTGGCTGCCTTTAGGATCTTTCCTTTCGTTTCTATTGATCCAGTTCGGATCACAATGTGGCAGTGCGATGTTCTTTTCTGGTCAGATCTCTTTGGGGTTCTAAAAGCTTCTCGTATCTGGATGGGCCTGCCCTTCTGGATATTTGGGAAATTCTCTGAGATGATTCCCTGAAATATATTTCCAATACCCTTGACCTCTTTCTCCACGCCCTCCTCAGTACCAACTAGCCTTAAATTAGGCTTCTAAATTGCATCTTGGACCTCCTGAATCGCTCTCTCATATTTCCTAGATTTGGATTGACTCATTTTCTGTTCTTTCTCTATAATACCTAAATTATCTTCAGCCCCGGAAATTCTCTCCTGTGCATTGTCTAACCTGCTATCAAAGCTATCTACTTTATTTTTCATCTCCCTTGCTTCTAATTACTCACTTTTGATGCCTTGCATCTCTTGTTTTAGATCATGTATGGATTTCTTTATCTCTTTAATTTCCTTTTGAGTGGTTAGCTCAGTAGCTTTATATTCTTTGGACAGTTGCTGGAGTTTGGTCACGTTATTATTTGTGGATTCTATGAATTCATCCATCTTTCTTTGAAAAACCTTTCTTATGGCCTCCTTTATGGCTTCTTCTTTTTCACTTATCACCTTGTTTTTGCTTTCCTCTTGTTCAGCTATGGCTTCCTCCATTATCTCTTTCTTTATATTTTCACATTTTCCATTAATGATGTTTATCAATTGCATTTGTGTAGCACTTGGAAGACTCTCCTATAGGTATGCCAGTGACTGTTCCATTGTCTGTTTACATTGGGTGGGGGATGTTGTTCCTTGATTTGACATTTTTCTTGAGTTTCTTGTTCTGCCCATTTGAAAATGGGAGCAAGATTACTACTAAATGCGATTATAGTTTTTCAGATATAACCAACCTAGACCTCTGTAGCTGGCAGACACTAGATGTTCACAAGTTTTGATTGCTATTATCACTCTTTGTTTTTGTGCACTTACAGACCAGTCTAATACAACCACTGATAAGTGATTTATACCCAAAACAATAAGCCTCTCAATCCAATCTCTATTGTCTTTAAGTGCCTCTGAGCCTAGAGAATAATTAACCACCTACATATACAATATTGCTCAAAGACATCAAGTGTAGATCCGTGCAGTATAAGGGTTGAAAGACGAGCAGAGGTCCAGAGATAGAATAAAAGAATGAGAGAGGTCAGGGGAGATACAAGAGGATTAACGTAGGAGTGTAAGAATATTGTAGTAATGAAGAAAAAGTATAGCATAAGGATAACTGACCTAAGTTGGTAAGTAGGTAGCATATTTGAGTACAAAGTTTGGAAAGTATTAGAATAAAACTTATGTATTGCTGCACGACTAGCTCTTAACCCAACCAGTGGGCTCACAGTGGACCATGGGATGGATCTGTTTTTCTGGTCTTCGTTGAGGGAAAGGGGTATTTCACAAGATGCAGAAGCGAAGATTTCAGAAGCAAATGCTGTGAGTGAATTAGCTCGTAAAAAGCATTTTTATTTCCTTTTATCTTTCTGCTAGTCTTGGGGCTTGAATTCAGGGCCTGAGCACTGTTCTCGGGTTTTCTCAAGTCGAGCCCTCTGCCACTTGAGCCACAGTGCCACATCTAGATTTTCTATCTATGTGATACTGAGCAATCAAACCCAGATCTTCATGGATGCTAGGCAAGCACTCTACCACTATGCCAAACTCTCAAGCCTGACATAGTAATTATAAAGTCATCATCATCATATCAAAATATCCTTTCTCCTACAAAGAATGAACACTTATCTATGTGTGTAATGCTTTTTTTTAATTTCACTAATTCTTCTATGTTTTTCCCACTTGCATATTTTACACATGACAGCAAACCTCATCATCACGAAAAAATTGATTAGGATACAGAAACCTAATAATATCCTAGTAGACTGACGTTAAAAATATGTGCAAGATGCCCTGTGTGTTTGACCTAGTGGTAGAGTCCTTGGCTACCACGCAAAAAGAATCAGGTTTGATTCGTCATTACCACATACATAGAAAACGCTGCAAGTGGTGCTGTGGCTCGGTGGGACAGCTAAAGCCTAAAGAAAGCCCAAGAACAATGTTCACACTCTGAGGTCAAGTCCCAAGACTAGCAAAAAGAAAAAAAAATTCGACAAGGGGCAAAATGCAGGCAGAGAAGGCACTGTGAAGCAAATGTTTTGTAAAGGATGAGGGCAATATTGACCCTTAAGTTTGGATCTTACCTAAGAAAGGCTCCTTGAGCCTGAGACCAGACTGGTAGTTGGGCCTACTGGAAGACATTGGGATTGAACAAATAAGGTGTGCTGTTTACTACATGCACATGTATATTGTGAGATTGGGGGAGAGATTCAGCCTCCAGTATGTCTTTGGTGAGGTCTTCTCTGAGCAAGGATCTTTGGTCATTGGGCCCTGAAAGGTGACCCTGCCTCCCTCACAATGGAAGAGAATATGGAACCCTGGTAACCAAGCCACTGTAACTAACAACCAACTCAAGCCAGCTCACTTGGCCTGTGGCTCAGGAGGAAGAAAGATGTTGCTGTGCTGTTGCCAAACATCAGGAAACTCGAGTCTCAGGCATTGAAGTTGGGGATGTCTTACTCGAAGATGTACATGCTAGATCATTGCCAAGCCACAAATCCAGTATAACAGTCCTTTGTCTAAGAAGAAGGCCAGGAAAATCCAGGGCAACCAGATGAGGTATATTTCTAAGAAGAAATGTATTTGACCCCATCATCCTCCCCATACATTACAACTGACTTTTTTAAAATTTTTTTATTGTAATCAGTAAAAGGGTTACATGATATTTGCCAGATAGAAGGTGCATGAATTCACATACATTGATACCCTTTCACAAGTCTTGGTACCCATTTCCCTCCAACCATACACCCCCACCCGTCTTGGTTTTCCCCCCTTCCCTATCAAATTTCAAATATCCAAATACAAATAAATTCAATATATCAGATAACAAAGTGAGATACTACACCAGTATGGGATAACCAAGGGACAGCAAAGGAGATGAGAGACAACATAGTACATTAAGGACAACAATCATTCATTATGTGGCTTTTGTTTCAATATCCTGGAGGTCCTTTCAATTAGCTTCACATTATATGGCCTTATATATGGCCTTTTTCTCTATTGCAAATTTCTGCTACTAGAGCCCAAGGTTTCTACTGATTATGACAAATGAGGGAAACCACTGAGCCAAGTTCCTTTGAGTCTGGCTTACTTCACTTAATATGATTTGTTCTAAGTCTTTCCATTTCCTACCAAATGGGGCGATGTCATTCTTTCTGACAGCAGCATAGAATTCCATTGTGTACAAATACCACAACTTGCTGATCCACTCATCAACTGAGGGACATCTGGGTTCGTTCCATATCTTTGCTATGGTGAATAGCGCTGCAATGAACATTGTTGTGCTAGTGGGTTTAGTATGCCCTTGTTTCTGGATTGTTGGGTAAATACCAAGTAGTGGAATTGCTGGGTCATAGGGGAGTTCTATGTTTAGCCTTTTGAGGCACTGCTACACTGCTTTCCGTAGTGGTTGAACGAGTTTGCACTTCCACCAACAGTGTAGTAGTGATCCCTCCTGGCCATATCCCCTCCAGCATCTGTTGTCATCATTTCCTGATCCTGGTCATTCTAACTGGTTTGAGGTCGAATCTTAGAGTTGTTTTGATTTGCATTTCTTTTATGACAAGAGATGTGGAGCATTTCTTCATGTGTCTATAGGCCATTTTTGTTTCTTCTTCAGAGAAGACTCTCTTTAAGTCTTTGTCCTATTTTTAATGGGATGGGTGTTACTTTGGAGGTTAGTTTTGGAGTGATTCAATTTTTTGAGTTGTTGATATATTTTAGATTTGAGGCCTTTGTCCGTTGTTTGGTTGGTGAAGATCTTCTCAGACTCTGTAGGCTTCCTGATTAGTTTACTTGCTATATCCGTTGCCATACAAAAGCTCTGCAGTTTAATGCAGTCCCACGTATCCAGCCTTTCTCTGATTTGTTGTGATTCTTGGTCCTTATTAAGAAAGTTTCGACCTGTGCCAAGGAGGCCTAGTGTATCTCCTATTCCTTCCTGTAAACTTTTCAGTGTGTCAGTTTTTACCTCCAGGTCTTTGATCCATTTGGAGTTAATTCTAGTGCAAGGTGACAAAGAAGGATCCAACTTTAGTTTTCTGCATGTGGTTAACCATTTCTGCCAGCACAACTTGTTGAAGAGGCTATCTTTCTTCCATTCTATTTTTTTGGCTCTCTTGGCAAAGATTAGGTGGCCATAGGTCTGTGGTTTAATATCTGGGTCCGCAGTTTTATTACATTGGACTTCAGGCCTGTTCTTGTGCCAGTACCAAGCTGTTTTGAGAATTATAGCTCTGTAATAGAGTCTAAAGTTTGGAATTGAAATTCCTCCAGCGCTGTTCTTTCTGCTAAGAAGTGTTTTTGCTATACGGGGTCTTTTAATATTCCATGTGAAATTTTGAATTGCCTCTTCTGTTTCTTTAAAGAATGACATTGGGATGTTGATGGGTATTGCATTGAATTTGTAGATAGCCCTTGGCAAGATTGTCATTTTCACAATGTTGATTCTTCCAATCCAGGAGCATGGGAGGTTTTTCCATTTCCTTAGTTCTGCTTTAATTTCCTTTTTTAGGGTTTTAAAGTTTTCATCTAAACGGTCCTTTACATTCTTAGTTAAGCTAATTCCTAGGTACTTTATTTTCTTTGAGGCTATTGTGAAAGGATTTTCTTTCCTGATTATTGCCTCGTTCCACTCAGTGTTGGCGTAAAGTAAGGCAGTTGATTTGTGAGGGTTGATTTTATGGCCTGCTACCCTTCCAAAGCTTTGAATCAGCTCAAGGAACTTGGGAGTAGAGTCTATAGGATTCTTTAAATACAGAATCATGTCATCTGCAAAGAGGGATAGTTTTATTTCCTCTTTCCCTACTTGGATCCCCTTTATGCTTGCTTCTTGCCTTATTGCACTGCCTAGGAATTCTAGTACTATGTTAAAAAGGAGTGGAGAGAGTGGGCATCCTTGTCTCGTTCTGATTTTAGAGGGAATGGCTTTAGATTTTCACCCTTAAGTATAATACTGGCAGTGTGTTTCCCATACACAGCCTTTATTACATTGAGAAATGTTCCATGGATTCCTAGTTTCTCCACATCTTTTAACATGAAGGGGTTTTGGATCTTGACAAATGCCTTTTCCGCATCTATTAAGACAATCATATGATTTTTGTCCTTGCTCCTGTTGATGTGTTGAATTATATTAATTGCTTTGTGTATGTTGAACCAGCTTTGCCTCGCTGTGATGAATCCAGTTTGATCATAGTGTAAAATTTTTTTGATGAGTTGTTGTAGACGGTTGGCCAGTATTTTGTTGAGAAGTTTTGCATCGATGTTCATCAAAGAAATGGGTCTATAGTTCTCTTTCTTTGATGAATCTCTGTCTGGTTTGGGGATGAGGGATATACTGGCTTCACAGAATGAGTTTGGTAAATAACCTTCATTTTCAATTTCGTTGAAGAGCTTGAGGAGTATTGGTGTGAGCTCTGCTTTGAAGACCTTGGAGAATTTAGCTGTGAATCCTTCTTGCCCTGGGCTCTTTTTAAGTGGAAGTTGTCTAATTTCCATTTCTATTTCAGAGCTTGAAATAGGCCTGTTGAGTTGGGTTAGCTCTTCTTGGTTCAGTGTAGGTATGTTAATATTGTCTAGGAATTCATCCATTTCTTCTAGATTCTCAAATTTGTTGGCGTAAAGGTTTGAGATGTATTCCCTCATGATATTCTGGATCTTGGTAATTTCTGTCGTGATATTACCATTTTCATCTGCGGTTTTGTTTATTTCGATATGCTCTCTTCCTTTTTTGGTAAGATTTGCTAAGGGCTTGTCAATTTTGTTAATTCTTTCAAAGAACCAACTCCTTGTTTTGTTGATTCTTTCTATAGATTTTTTATTCCAAATCATTTAATTCTGCTTTGATTTTAATAATTTGCTTTCTCCTAATGGGTTTAGGGTTGGTTTGTTGCTCTTTTTCCAGGAGGTTCAGGTGAGACATTAACTAGTTGGTTTGCCATTTTTCTGACTTGCTGTTGTAGGCACTCAGCGCTATAAATTTTCCTCTGAGTACTGCCTTTGTTGTGTCCCTACGGAGTTGATATTTGTGTGCTCCTTATTGTTAAATTTCATAAACAGTTGGATATCTGTTCTGATCTCTTCGATTACCCATTGTTTTTGATTCAACAATGTGTTGTTCAGTCTCCATGAGCTACAGGGTTTTCGTTCCAATTTGATGCCTTTATGGTCTGAGGGTGTGCATGGAATAATTTCAGTGTTTCTGAATCTGTCAAGGTTTGTTTTATGGCCTAAGATGTGGTCTATTTTGGAAAATGTTCCATGTGCTGCTGAGAAAAACGTACATTGTGTTGTTACTGGATGGAATATTCTGCAGATGTCTGTTGCATCTATTTGGTCTACATAGTTGTTCAGTTCTAACGTTTCTCTGTTGAGTTTTTGCCTTGTTGATCTGTCCATAGGTGAGAGTGGCGTGTTAAACTCACCAACAATCACTGTATTTCGATCTATGTATGGTTTCAGTGTAAGTAAAGTTTGCTTGATGAAGTTTGGTGCTCCGGGATTGGGTGCGTAAATATTTAGGATCGTTATGTCTTCCTGGAGAAGAGATCCCTTTAGTAGTATGTAGTAACCTTCTCTGTCTTTTCTTACAAATTGTAGTTTGCAGTCTATTGTATCTGATATGAGGATGGCAACTCCAGCCTGTTTATGGGGGCAGTTAGCTTGATAGAATTTATTACAACCTCTCACTTTCAAAAGATGATTGTTTTTGGGTAAGATGTGTCTCTTGAAGACAGCAGAACGATGGCTCTTGCTTTTTGATCCAACTAGACAGCCTATGCCGTTTAATTGGAGAGTTCAGTCCATTGATATTGAGAGTTAGGATTGAGAGATATTTATTAGTTCCTACCATTTTTAAAAGCTTTTAGTAGGGCCTGTGTCTTGACAGTTCTTTTGGTCCTTAGATGGTATGCTGTTTAGGTGCATTTCTTTCCCTATGTTGCATTTATTTTGGTTTTCTATGTATAGAGCATCTTTGAGAATTCTCTGTAGTGTTGGTTTTGTTTTGACATATTGTTGCAGCTTTTCCCTGGAATGGAATGTTTTTATTGTAACCTCAGTTATGAATGAGAGCTAAGCTGGCTACAGTATTCTTGGTCTGATTTAAGGGCATGACATATATGCTTCCAGTCACTTCGTGCTTGCATGGTCTCTGCTGAGAAATCTGGGGTTATTCTGATTGGTTTGCTTTTATAGGTTACTGATCCTTTTTCCGTGGCTGCCTTTAGGATCTTTTCTTTCGTTTCTATTGATCCAGTTCGGATCACAATGTGGTGGTGGGATGTTCTTTTCTGGTCAGGTCTGTTTGGGGTTCTAAAAGCTTCTCGTATGTGGATGGGCCTGTCCTTCTGGATATTTGGGAAATTCTCTGAGATGATTCCCTGAAGTATATTTCCAATACCATTGACCTCTTTCTCCACGCCCTCCTCAATACCAACTAGCCTTAAATTAGGCTTCATAATTGTATCTTGGACCTCCTGAAGTGCTCTCTCATATTTCCTAGATTTGGATTGACTCATTTTCTGTTCTTTCTCTATAATAACTAAATTATCTTCAGCCCCGGAAATTCTCTCCTCTGCATTGTCTAAACTGCTATCAAGCTATCTACTTTACTTTTCATCTCCCTTGCTTCTAATTGCTCATTTTTGATGCCTTGCATCTCTTGTTTTAGATCATGTATGGATTTCTTTATCTCCTTGATTTCCTTTTGAGTGGTTAGCTCAGTAGCTTTATTTTCTTTGGACATTTGCTGGAGTTTGGTCGCGTTTTTATTTGTGGATTCTATGAATTCATCCTTATTTCATTGAAAAACCTTTATTATGGCCTCCTTTATGGCTTCTTCTTTTTCACTTATCACCTTGTTTATGCTTTCCTCTTGTTCATCTATGGCTTCCTCCATTATCTCTTTCTTTATATTTTCACATTTTCCATTAAGGATGTTCATCAATTGCATTTTGTAGCACTTGGAAGACTCTCCTCTAGGTTTGCCAGTGACTGTTCCATTGTCTGTTTATATTGGGTGGGGGATGTTGTTTCTTGATTTAACATTTTCTTGAGTTTCTTGTTCTGCCCATTTGAAATGGGAGCAAGATTACTACTAAATACGATTATAGTTTTTCAGATATAACCAACCTAGACCTCTGTAGCTGGCAGACACTAGATGTTCACAAGTTTTGATTGCTATTATCACTCTTTCTTTTTGTGCACTTACAGACCAGTCTAATACAACCACTGATAAGCGATTTATACCCAAAACAATAAGCCTCTCAATCCACTCTCTATTGTCTTTAAGTCCCTCTGAGCCTAGAGAATAATTAACCACCTACATATACAATATTGCTCAACAGCCATCGAGTGTAGATCCGTGAAGTATAAGGGTTGAAAGACGAGCAGAGGTCCAGAGATAGAATAAAAGAATGAGAGAGGTCAGGGGAGGTACAAGAGGATTAACGTAGGAGTGTAAGAATATTGTAGTCAAGAAGAAAAGGTAGAGCATAAGGATAACTGACCTAAGTTGGTAAGTAGGTAGCATATTTGAGTACAAAGTTTGGAAAGTATTAGAATAAAACTTATGTGTTGCTGCACGACTGGCTCTTAGCCCAACCAGTGGCCTCACAGTGGACCATGGAATGGATCTGTTTTTCTTGTCTACCTTGAGGGAAAGGGGTATTTCACAAGATGCAGAAGCGAAGATTTCAGAAGCAAATGCTGTGAGTGAATTAGCTCGTAAAAAGCATTTTTATTTTCTTTTATCTTTCTGCCAGTCTTGGGGCTTGAATTCAGGGCCTGAGCACTGTCCTCGGGTTTTCTCAAGTCTAGCCCTCTGCCACTTGAGCCACAGTGCCCCATCTAGATTTTCTATCTATGTGATACTGAGCAATCAAACTCGGATCTTCATGGATGCTAGGCAAGCACTCTACCACTATGCCAAACTCTCAACCCTGACATAGTAATTATAAAGTCATCATCATCCTATCAAAATATCCCTTCTCCTACAAAGAATGAACACTTATCTATGTGTGTAATGCTTTTTTTTAAAATTTCACTAATTCTTCTGTGTTTTTCCCTCTTGCATTTTTTTCACATGACAGCAAATCTAATCATCAGGAAAGAAGTGATTAGGATACAGAAACCTAATAATATCCTAGTAGATTGACGTCAGAAATATGTGCAAGATGCCCTGTGTGTTTGACCTAGTGGTAGAGTCCTTGGCTACCACGCAAAAAGACTCAGGTTTGATTCCTCATTACCACATACATAGAAAACGCTGCAAGTGGTGCTGTGGCTCGGTGGGACAGCTAAAGCCTAAAGAAAGCCCAAGAACCAGGTTCACACTCTGAGTCAAGTCCCAAGACTAGGAAAAACAAAAAAAAATTCGACAAGGAGCAAAATGCAGGCAGAGAAGGCACTGTGAAGCAAATGTTTTGTAAAGGATGAGGGCAATATTGACCTTTAAGTCTGGATCTTACCTAAGAAAGGCTCCTTGAGCCTGAGACCAGACTGGTAGTTGGGCCTAGTGGAAGACATTGGGATTGGACAAATAAGGTGTGCTGTTTACTACATCCACATGTATATTGTGAGATTGGAGGAGAGATTCAGCCTCCAGTATGTCTTTGGTGTGGTCTTCTGTGAGCAAGGATCTTTGGTCATTGGGCCGTGAAAGGTGACCCTGCCTCCCTCACAATGGAACAGAATATGGAACCCTGGTAACTAAGCCACTGTAACTAACAACCAACTCAAGCCAGCTCACTTGGCCTG
The DNA here is from genome assembly GCF_031878675.1 of Megascapheus bottae. Taxonomy (NCBI): domain Eukaryota; kingdom Metazoa; phylum Chordata; class Mammalia; order Rodentia; family Geomyidae; genus Megascapheus; species Megascapheus bottae. The sequence goes on along the minus strand of NW_028327448.1, from coordinate 76,138 downwards.
TGGCTCAGGAGGAAGAAAGATGTTGCTGTGCTGTTGCCAAAGATCAGGAAACTCGAGTCTCAGGCATGGAAGTTGTGGATGTCTTACTCGAAGATGTACATGCTAGATCATTGCCAAGCCATAAATCCAGTATAACTGTCCTTTGTCTAAGAAGAAGGCCAGGAAAATCCAGGGCAACCAGATGAGGTATATTTCTAAGAAGAAATATATTTGACCCCATCATCCTCCCCACACACTACAACTTTCTTTTTTTTTCATTTTTTATTGTAATTAGTAAAAGGGTTAGATGATATTTGCCAGATAGAAGGTGCATTAATTCACATACATTGATACCCTTTCACATGTCTTGGTACCCATTTCCCTCCAACCCCACACCCCCCACCCGTCTTGGTTTGCCCCCCTTCCTTTTCAAATTTCAAATATCCAAAAACAAATAAATTCAATATATCAGATAACAAAGTGAGATACTATACCAATATGGGATAACCAAGGGACAGCAAAGGAAATGAGAGACAACATAGTACATTAAGGACAACAACCATTCATTATATGGCTTTTGTTTCAATATCCTGAAGGTCCTTTCAATTAGCTTCACATTATATGGCCTTATATATGGCCTTTTGCTCTATTGACAATCTCTGCTAGTAGAGCCCAAGGTTTCTAATGATTATGACGAATGAGGGAAACCACTGAGCCTAAGTTCGTTTGAATCTGGCTTACTTCACTTAATATGATTTGTTCTAAGTCTTTCCATTTCCTAACAAATGGGGCGATGTCATTCTTTCTGACAGCAGCATAGAATTCCATTGTGTACAAATACCACAACTTGTTGATCCACTCATCAGCTGAGGGACATCTGGGTTGGTTCCATATCTTTGCTATGGTGAATAGTGCTGCAATGAACATTGTTGTGCTAGTGGGTTTAGTATGCCCTTGTTTCTGGATTGTTGGGTAAATGCCAAGTAGTGGAATTGCTGGGTGATAGGGGAGTTCTATGTTTAGCCTTTTGAGGCACTGCCACACTGCTTTCCATAGTGGTTGAACGAGTTTGCACTCCCACCAACAGTGTAGTATTGACCCCTCCTGGCCACATCCCATCCAGCATCTGTTGTCATTCGTTTTCCTGATCCTGGCCATTCTAACTGGAGTGAGGTGGAATCTTAGAGTTGTTTTGATTTGCACTTCTTTTATGGCCAGAGATGTGGAGCATTTCTTCATGTTTCTATAGGCCATTTTTGTTTCTTCTTCAGAGAAGTCTCTCTTTAAGTCTTTGTCCCATTTTTTAATGGGATGGGTGTTACTTTGGAGGTTAGTTTTGGAGTGATTCAATTTTTTGAGTTGTTGATATATTTTAGATATTAGGCCTTTGTCCGTTGTTTGGTTGGTGAAGATCTTCTCCCACTCTGTAGGCTTCCTGATTAGTTTACTAGCTATATCCGTTGCCATACAAAAGCTCTGCAGTTTAATGCAGTCCCACTTATCCAGCCTTTCTCTGATTTGTTGTGATTCTTGGTCCTTATTAAGAAAGTTTCGACCTGTGCCAAGGAGTCCTAGTGTATCTTCTATTCCTTCCTGTAAACTTTTCAGTGTGTCAGCTTTTACCTCCAGGTCTTTGATCCATTTGGAGTTAATTCTAGTGCAAGGTGACAAAGAAGGATCCAACTTTAGTTTTCTGCAGGTGCTTAACCAGTTCTCCCAGCACAACTTGTTGAAGAGGCTATCTTTCTTCCATTCTATTTCTTTGGCTCCCTGGTCAAAGATTAGGTGGCCATAGGTCTGTGGTTTAATATCTGGGTCCGCAGTTCTATTCCATTGGACATCAGGCCAGTTCTTGTGCCCGTACAAGAATTATAGCTCTGTAATAGAGTCTAAAGTTTGGAATTGAAATTCCTCCAACGCTGTTCTTTCTGTGTGGGGAGCCGGAGCGGCCGCCATTACAAGATGGCGCCTGTTCCCTGCCTCGCTCCTTGTAAACAACTTCTTAGTTCTCCTTATTTGGTATGTGAGTGCGGAGCCTTTGCTCGTTCCACTGAGTCTGCGCGTATGACGTCAGAGGCCTGACCAATCCCGAGTTTTAAAATGGCCCTGGCAACAGAGCAGCCAATGGCAAAAGCCCCGTGTTCCTTGATTGTATATAAGCAGCTGCATTTCCCTGCCCCGGGCCCCTCTGCTTCAGCTCTCCCTTCAATCAAGTTGCTCTTCAATAAAGCGTGATACGAGACGGATCCTCGGGTGGTGTCCGTTCTTCCCTGCTGGTCAGGGGTGCCGGGCGCCGCAACTGGTGCTGAAACCCGGGACCTGCGGAGGGGCCGAAGAGGATACAGAACTTGTCAAGTGAAGAGGACTCCTTCTAGGTATGTTGTTCTGGGAGATTCCTGTCTGGGTGCTTATTATTGTTCTTCCTCTGTGGTTTCTGCTTCTTATTGTTTGCTTTTGCGCACTCGGGTGTGATAGACCGCGAGCCTAGAGAGCTTCTCGGTCTAGGTGAAAGTAAGCCCGGGGTAGGTAACTCGGTCTTTCACTTTCTTTCACCCGCTTGGGTTAGCCCTCTAAGAGTAACATCAGTATGGGTAACTCTTCAGGAAGTGCGTGCCGTACAAGGGACTTCTGTGCCCCCTTACAGGCCCTTCTTAAACAGCGTGGGCTGAAAATTTCCCGCGGCACAATAAATAAAGTGTTAACAGACATTGAGACACACGCCCCGTGGTTTGCGGTGTCTGGAGATCTCTCACTGGTCTGTTGGGATAAATTAGGCCGGGACCTGGATAGAGCTCAATAAAAGGGAGAGGTCTCCGGCGCCACGTTGCCCATGTGGAGAATGGTGCGCGCTTGTTTGGAGGAGGGCAGAAATACTGATATCATTAAAGAAGGGAGGAAGGAATTAATTAAGCACCAGGATAGTCTCTCGGAGTCATCATACAGGGAAGGAGAGACCACCAAGATTGGAGTAAAATATAAGAGAAAACAAAAGAAAAGAATTGAGGGACTGCAGCCCTCACAAAGTACAGTGCAGGAGGAGGAGAGAGGAGAAAAGAAAAAACAGGAGGGACCAAGGAGCTCCCTCTACCCGTCCTTGAAGGAATTTCAGGATGATAACCAGTTCTCTGCCCTGACTTTACATGATCAGGATGCAGGAGAGTCAGATCAAAGCACAGAAAATGAGGGGGAAGGGCCCCCGGAGGAACTAAGTTCAAATGAAGAGGAACAATTAGAGGAGCAAGCTGCCAGGTATGAGGCAGATAGATACGGCCCCTGGGGAGGACTAGGCGCGGGGAGTGGCCAGAATGTTATTCGCCCTGCCCCCTCTGCCCCGCCCCCCTACGTCCCAAAAAAGGGAAGTTCCTTTATGAAGGCCCGCACCTGTTCTTGGTTGGCCTCTGCTTTTCCTGTTTTTGAAGATTCCCTTATGGGACAGAGAGTTTTTGAGCCAGTTTCTTATAAAGCTTTAAAGGATCTCATGGCCGCTGTACAAAATTATGGCCATTCTGCAAATTACACCATTGCTTTGGTTCGTCGATTGCAGACTACCAGCATGACTCCAACGGACTGATATGAGGTTGGACGTTCTTGCCTGACGCATGGCCAGTACCTTGATTATTGTGCTTCCGCAGCAGATTTGGCCGCTGCCCGACATAGGGAGAATGCACTGGTGGGCCGTCCTCACTGGTCAGCTGAAATGTTATTAGGAAAAGGCCCTTATGCAGCGGACCAGACTGGGTACCCTAATGAGGTTTACCAACAAATTAATAATATTTTTTACACGGCTTGGAAGTCTCTTGCCAGTCAAGGGGAACGCCTTGGTAACCTTACCAAAGTTGTTCAAAAACCTACCGAGCCTTTTACAGATTTTGTTGGGCGAGTCTTAGAAACTGCAGATAAATTGTTTGGGGACCCAGAGGATCACATGCTCTTAATTCAACAAATTATTTTTGAACAAAGCCTCCCTGAATGCCAAAAGGCTATTATTCCTATAAAAGACAAGCCCTTACAAGATTGGATTAGGGCCTGTCGGGAGGTGGGAGCCCCTGTGAGCTTGGATAAAATTGTTGCTGCGGTAGCTGAGACCACTAGAATTAATTCAGGATTATGCTTCAATTGTCAACAGCCAGGACATTTCAAAAGACAGTGTCCCAATTTAAAATATTCAAAGCAGAGGCCCCCTCGCGAACCGGGACTTTGTCCACGATGTAAAAAGGGAAAACATTGGGCAAATGAGTGCAGATCAGTTAAAGATGTGAATGGACAGCCTATCCCACAACCTCAGGCCTTGGAGCCAAAAAACGGGCAGAGGGGCCCATTGCCCCAGGGCCCGCAAAATCAGGGGATTCGGTGCCAGGAAACTTATCAGAGGCCCTCACCTCATCTCCAACAGCCATTTGTTCCCGCAGAGCAACCGCAGGATCTGCAGGGCTGGACCTCCGTGCCACCGCCGGAGTGGTCATAACTGAGGACATGTGGGCTCAACTCATAACTACTGACCTAATGGGCCCCCTCCCTGAAAATATGGTGGGAATAGTGTTGGGACGCGCTTCCAATACTATGAAAGGACTTGTAGTGTTCCCTGGAGTTGTTGACCCTAATTACAGGGGAGCCATCCAAGTCCTCTGTTCAGTCTCTCGAGGGGTCATTTCAGTGGCTCCTGGAGATCGAGTTGCTCAATTAATTTTAGTGCCTTCCCATCATCAAGTTTCCCCGGTGCAAGAAAAGGAAAGAAGTTTAAGTACCTCAGGAGCAGACCTTGTCTGCTTGTCCATGGCCTTAAATAACCATCCCATGTTAACATTAACAATTGAAGGAAGGACCTTTAATGGTCTGGTGGACACGGGAGCGGACCGGAGTATCATCCAAATAACTCAATGGCCAAAGACATGGCCCCTACAATTTTCTTCACAAACCCTGCAAGGTTTAGGTTATGCAGATACTCCTCGGGTCAGCGCAAAACAGTTGACCTGGTCCACAGAGGAAGGTCAAAAAGGAAAATTTCAGCCGTTTGTCCTCCAGGTCCCAGTTAATTTGTGGGGCCGGGATATCCAACAGCAAATGGGTTTAATTCTAACTACTGATTATTCTTCAACGGCACAAACTATAATGAAAAATCAGGGCTTTGTCCCTACTGGTGAGTTAGGAAAATATTTACAGGGCCGGCATGCCCCTGTGGAGCCAGTTGCCAATAAAGACAAGCAAGGCTTGGGTTTTTCTTGGGGGTCACTGAAAATTTAGCCTCCGCCAGTCCAACACCCATACCCTGGTTAACAAATAAAGCGGTGTGGGTGCCTCGGTGGCCCCTGTCCCAAGAAAAACTGGAGGCTATAACTCAATTGGTACAGGAACAACTAAGGTTGGGACATGTGGAGCCTTCTGTTTCTCCATGGAATACCCCTATTTTTGTTATTAAAAAGGCCTCAGGCAAGTGGAGATTATTACATGATCTCAGAGCCATTAATGCTCAAATGCAAATATTAGGGTCAGTCCAACGCGGCCTCCCACTGCTTTCTGCTTTGCCCCAAAAGTGGCCCATTATATCTATTGATATTAAGGACTGTTTCTTTTCTATTCCTTTGCATCCCAGGGATAGAGAACGTTTTGCTTTTACCCTGCCTTCTGTTAATCATGAACAACATGATGCGCGATTTCAGTGGAGGGTTCTTCCACAAGGAATGGCTAATAGCCCTACAATATGCCAACTATATGTTGACACAGTTCTTTTCCCTGTGAGACAGCAATTTCCCATTGTTAGAATTCTTCACTATATGGATGATATTCTAATAGCTGCCCCTGAGCAGAATATCCTTTTTCAAGTATTTAGTAAATTATCTAAACTCCTTGCAAAGGCAGGCTTAAACTTGGCACCAGAAAAGGTGCAATTTTCAGAAAAGGTTCAGTTTTTAGGTTCCATAATTTCTCCCATAGCTGTGACACCCCAAAAGGTCGTCTTGAAAACAAATCATTTGCATACCCTTCATGATTTTCAAAAATTAATGGGGGAAGTAAATTGGGTCCGAAATTTTCTTAATGTCCCTCGCTCTGAATTGTTGCCCCTCTTTTCCTTATTGGAGGGAGACCTGGATGTTACCTCACCTAGAAAATTGACTGTTCAGGCTAAGAGTTCCATTCAGCGTCTTGAACAGGCCATAGAAAATGCACAACTTTTGTGCATAAATCCATCAGCGCCAATCTTACTGTGTATATTTAAAACAAAGAATTATCCTACAGGAGTATTATGGCAAGAAGGCCCATTGTTATGGTTGCATGGAAATTCTTATGGCTTAAAAACTATTCAGTATTTTCCAGAATTAGTTGCTTTGTTAGCTCTTACAGGTTGCAAGGCGTGTTTGACTCACTTTGCAAAATTTCCTGACAAATTAATTATTCCTTATACCCGGCAACAAGTACAAATATTGGCTGCCTCTGTTGACTGGTGGGCAGTTTTGGTGTGCTCCTTTCCAAATATAATTGACAATCATTATCCCAAACATCCACTGCTGAATTTTGTGCATGAAGATTGGGTGTATTTCCCCAAAGTTACGGAAAAACTGCCTCTGAGTAATGCCCTAATTATATTTACAGATGGGTCAAAAACAGGCCGAGGTGCCTATGTAGTTCAAGGAAAAGAGCCAGTAACTTTAAATTTTCGACCAGAAACTCCACAAGTAGTTGAATGTCTAACAGTTTTAGAAGTATTCGGGAAATTTTCTGAGCCTTTTAACCTATATTCTGATTCACAATATGTAGTTAATGCAGTGGCATCCCTGGAAGTCGCCGCCTCCATAAAAGGTAGCAGTACAGTTTCAAATATATTATCCCAACTTCAGAGTTTAATTTTACAAAGGAAAAATCCTTTTTTCATTGGTCATATTCGGGCACATACTGGCTTGCCTGGTCCAATGTCAGAGGCCAATGCCTTAGTGGATTTGACTGCCAGAGCCCTGGTGGGCCTTTCCCATAATTCTGTTCAATTAGCACGAGATTTTCATCAACTTTATCATGTTTCTGCAAAAACCCTTCGTTATAAGTTTTCCATTTCACGCCAACAGGCTAGAGAAATTGTTAAAGCTTGTCAATCCTGTGTAGTATATCACCCCTCTTTCATAATTGGAGTTAATCCTAGAGGCCTTTGCTCTAATGCCTTATGGCAAATGGATGTTACCCATGTGCCTGAGTTTGGCCAAACAAAATATGTTCATGTTTCTGTGGATACTTTCTCTGGCATAATGCATGCCACGGCCCTTACAGGGGAAAGGGTGTTCATTGCTTAGAAGCCTGGGCAGCATGAGGAAAACCATTAAAATTTAAAACAGATAATGGCCCTGCTTATGCCTCTGCCGGATTTCACTCCTTTTGCACTCAAATGCAGGTAGTTCATTCTACTGGCCTCCCTTACAATCCCCAGGGTCAGGGAATTGTGGAACGCGCCAATAGAACACTTAAACAACTTTTATTTAAACAAAAGGAGGGAATAGGCCCAGATGCCTCCCCCAGAGAAAGGCTGGCCATTGCACTGTTTACCTTAAATTATGTAACAGTGGATGACAATGGACAATCAGCTGCTGATCGGCATGCTGGCAAAATGGCAATACCACCCACACAAAAAGTAATGTGGAAAAATGTTATCGATAATAAATGGTATGGACCGGATCCTGTAATTCAGAGATCCAGCGGAGCTGTTTGTGTTTTTCCACAGGGACAGGAATCCCCCCATTGGGTGCCGCAGCGCCTTGTAAGGATATTGGAGGAAAATCAAACGCCTAAAGAGGATGATGCGAAACAAAATCCTGGGAATAACCCTGTTAATAATTCTTCTGCTGCCACGACTTTGGATGAAGAGACAGAAGGGAAAAAGCAACAAGGAAAAGATGATGTGGGCAGTGATGAAGACCTTTCCATTACCAATGCCTGTGACTAATGCTTCTTCCGTTTTCCCCTTTGTGCCACCAATTCTTCCTTGCAACTTCCCTAGGACTGCAAGGTTCCCTATGCCTTACCCTGTCAAAAAATCTGTCCTTCTGTGTTAGGCTGGTTTCTCAAAAATTGGGTCGCTCTGATTAATGTATAGTTCTGGCAAGGGAAGGGTTGTGGGGTTTTCTGCACTTGTTCCAGAGGCGGACCTTCCTGTTTATGTTTTTACTCTTTAAAGCTTCAAGTAATGATAGTATTTTAAATTGTTCTGCCATAGAGTGTAAATTGAGTCAATGCTGGAGCCGTTGCCTACATTTGTTACAGTTCCTGTGAATGTTTGTTGCAGTTTGTTTTGGGTTTTGTGTCTTTAGCCTTTGGTTGCTCTGCCAAATGAGGTCTCGCAATAAGAGAGAGAGAGCAATGCTTGTTCATGCACTCACTGCCTTGGAGCAGGGACACTCCCCCAAAATTTGGCTTGAAGCTTTAAAGGCCAACTAAAACTGCCCTGTACTGCCTTTGCACCCTCGAGACCTTAGTCTATTGCACGAGGAATAGGAGTATAGGCAGCCAAGAGTTGTGAAATGATGGACAAAGTACCACTCCTGACCCTAACAGGTCAGGGAGAGCATGTGCGTCAGCATATGGGTCTGCGCCCCTAGCCCATCTCCGCAAAGGGAAAAGAGGACCTGAAGGGGAGGGATCCAGAGTTGATCGCCTGGGTCACTCCTCTAGAGTAGGACCTCAAGTTTTACTTTGGAGGACAGCACCTCTATTCTCTTCACAACGGGTATGTTGGCCTGCTGCGTTAAAACAAAAAGGGGGAGATGTGGGGAGCTGGAGCGGCCGCCATTACAAGATGGCGCCTGTTCCCTGCCTCGCTCCTTGTAAACAACTTCTTAGTTCTCCTTATTTGGTATGTGAGTGCGGAGCCTTTGCTCGTTCCACTGAGTCTGCGCGTATGACGTCAGAGGCCTGACCAATCCCGAGTTTTAAAGTGGCCCTGGCAACAGAGCAGCCAATGGCAAAAGCCCCGTGTTCCTTGATTGTATATAAGCAGCTGCATTTCCCTGCCCCTGGCCCCTCTGCTTCAGCTCTCCCTTCAATCAAGTTGCTCTTCAATACAGCGTGATACGAGAAGGATCCTCGGGTGGTGTCCGTTCTTCCCTGCTGGTCAGGGGTGCCGGGCGCAGCATTTCTGCTAAGAAGTGTTTTTGCTATATGGGGTCTTTTATTATTCCATAAGAAATTTTGAATTGCCTCTTCTATTTCTTTAAAGAATGACATTGGGATGTTGATGGGTATTGCTTTGAATTGGTAGGTAGCCCTTGGCAAGATTGTCATTTTCACAATGTTGATTCTTCCAATCCAGGAGCATGGGAGGTTTTTCCATTTCCTTAGTTCTGCTTTAATTTCCTTTTTTAGGGTTTTAAAGTTTTCATCTAAACGGTCCTTTACATTCTTAGTTAAGCTAATTCCTAGGTACTTTATTTTCTTTGAGGCTATTGTGAAAGGAGTTTCTTTCCTGATTATTGCCTCGTTCCTCTCACTGTTGGCGTAAAGGAAGGCAGTTGATTTGTGAGGGTTGATTATGTGGCCTGCTGCCCTTCCAAAGCTTTGAATCAGCTCAAGGAGCTTGGGAGTAGAGTCTATAGGATTCTTTAAATACAGAATCATGTCATCTGCAAAGAGGGATAGTTTTATTTCCTCTTTCCCTACTTGGATCCCCTTTATGCTTGCTTCTTGCCTTATTGCACTGCCTAGGAATTCTAGTACTATGTTAAAAAGGAGTGGAGAGAGTGGGCATCCTTGTCTCGTTCCTGATTTTAGAGAGAATGTCTTTAGATTTTCACCATTAAATATAATACTAGCAGTGGGTTTCTCATACACAGCCTTTATTACATTGAGAAATGTTCCATGAATTCCTAGTTTCTCCACATCTTGTAACATGAAGGGGTTTTGGATCTTGTCAAATGCCTTTTCCGCATCTATTGAGACAATCATGTGATTTTTGTCCTTGCTCCTGTTGATGTGTTGAATTATATTAATTGATTTGTGTATGTTGCACCAGCTTTGCCTCCCTGTGATGAATCCAGTTTGATCATAGTGTATAATTTTTGATGAGTTGTTGTAGAAGATTGGCCAGTATTTTGTTGAGAAGTTTCGCATCGATGTTCATCAAAGAAATGGGTGTATAGTTCTCTTTCTTTGATGAATCTCTGTCTGGTTTGGGGATGAGGGATATACTGGCTTCATAGAATGAGTTTGGTGAAGAACCTTCATTTTCAATTTCGTTGAAGAGCTTGAGGAGTATTGGTGTGAGCTCTGCTTTGAAGACCTTATAGAATTCAGCTGTGAATCCATCTGGCCCTGGGCTCTTTTTAAGTGGAAGTTGTCTAATTTCCATTTCTATTTCAGAGCTTGAAATAGGCCTGTTGAGTTGGGTTACCTCTTCTTGATTCAGTGTGGGTATGTTAATATTGTCTAGGAATTCATCCATTTTTTCTAGATTCTCAAATTTGTTGGCTTAAAGGTTTGAGAAGTATTCCCTCATGATATTCTGGATCTTGGTAATTTCTGTCGTGATATTACCATTTTCATCTGCGATTTTGTTTATTTCCATATGCTCTCTTCTTTTTTGGTAAGATTTGCTAAGGGCTTGTCAATTTTGTTAATTCTTTCAAAGGACCAACTCCTTGTTTTGTTGATTCTTTCTATAGTTTTTTTTATTCCAAATCATTTAATTCTGCTTTGCTTTTAATAATTTGCTTTCTCCTAATGGGTTTAGGATTTGTTTGTTGCTCTTTTTCCAGGAGGTTAAGGTGAGACCTTAACTAGGTGGTTTGCCATTTTTCCAACTTGCTGTTGTAGGCACTCAGCGCTATAAATTTTCCTCTGAGTACTGCCTTTGTTGTGTCCCAAAGGAGTTGATATTTGTGTGCTCCTTATTGTTAAATTTCATAAACAGTTGGATATCTGTTCTGATCTCTTCGATTACCCATTGTTTTTGATTCAACAATGTGTTGTTCACTCTCCATGAGTTACAGGGTTTTCGTTGGTGGAGATGTGTGTTCAGTTCCAATTTGATGCCTTTATGGTCTGAGAGTGTTCATGGAATAATTTCAGTGTTTCTGAATCTGTCCAGGTTTGTTTTATGTCCTAAGATGTGGTCTATTTTGGAAAATGTTCCATGTGCTGCTGAGGAAAACGTATATTGTGTTGTTACTGGGTGGAATATTCTGCAGATGTCTGTTAGATCTAGTTGGTCTATATAGTTCTTCAGTTCTAAGTTTTCTCTGTTGAGTTTTTGCCTTGTTGATCTATCCATAGGTGAGAGTGGTGTGTTAAACTCACCAACAATCACTGTATTTCGATCTATGTATGTATGGTTTCAATGTAAGTAAATTTTGCTTGATGAAGTTTGGAGCTCCGGGATTGGGTGTGTAAATATTTAGGATCGTTATGTCTTCCTGGAGGAAAGATCCCTTTAGTAGTATGCAGTAACCTTCTTTGTCTTTTCTTACTAATTTTAGTTTGAAATCTATTGTGTCTGATTTGAGGATGGCAACTCCAGCCTGTTTATGGGGGCAGTTAGCTTGACAGAGTTTATTCCAACCTCTCACTTTCAAAGATGATTGTTTTTGGGTAGATGTGTCTCTTGAAGACAGCATAACGATGGCTCTTGCTTTTTGATCCAACTAGACAGCCTATGCCATTTAATTGGAGAGTTAAGTCCATTGATATTGAGAGTTAGGATTGAGAGATATTTATTAGTTCCTACCATTTTAAAAGCTTTTAGTAGGGCCTGTGTCTTGACAGTTCTGTGGTCCTTAGATGGTATGCTGTTTAGGTGCCATTTCTTTCCATATGTTGCATTTATTTTGGTTTTCTATGTATAGAGCATCTTTGAGAATTCTCTGTAGTGTTGGTTTTGTTTCGACATATTGTTGCAGCTTTTCCCTGGAATGGAATGTTTTTATTGTTCCCTCAGTTATGAATGAGAGCTTAGCTGGCTACAGTATTCTTGGTTGGTAATTATTTGATTTAAGGGCATGACATATATGCTTCCAGTCACTTCGTGCTTGCATGGTCTCTGCCGAGAAATCTGGGGTTATTCTGATTGGTTTGCTTTTATAGGTTACTGATCCTTTTTCCCTGGCTGCCTTTAGGATCTTTTCTTTCGTTTCTATTGATCCAATTCGGATCACAATGTGGCGGTGGGATGTTCTTTTCTGGTCAGGTCTGTTTGGGGTTCTTAAAGCTTCTCGTATCTGGATGGGCCTGCCCTTCTGGATATTTGGGAAATTCTCTGAGATGATTCCCTGAAGTATATTTCCAATACCATTGACCTCTTTCTCCACGCCCTCCTCAATACCAACTAGCCTTAAATTAGGCTTCCTAATTGTATCTTGGACCTCCTGAAGCGCTCTCTCATATTTCCTAGATTTGGATTCACTCATTTTCTGTTCTTTCTCTATAATACCTAAATTATCTTCAGCCCCGGAAATTCTCTCCTCTGCATTGTCTAACCTGCTATCAAAGCTATCTACTTTATTTTTCATCTCCCTTGCTTCTAATTGCTCACTTTTGATGCCTTGCATCTCTTGTTTTAGATCATGTATGGATTTCTTTATCTCCTTGATTTCCTTTTGAGTGGTTAGCTCAGTAGCTTTATTTTCTTTGGACATTTGCTGGAGTTTGGTCATGTTTTTATTTGTGGATTCTATGAATTCATCCATCTTTCTTTGAAAAACCTTTAATATGGCCTCCTTTATGGATTCTTCTTTTTCACTTATCACCTTGTTTTTGCTTTCCTCTTGTTGAGCTATGGCTTCCTCCATTATCTCTTTCTTTATATTTTCACATTTTTCATTAATGATGTTTATCAATTGCAATTGTGTAGCACTTGGAAGACTCTCCTCTAGGTTTGCCAGGGACTGTTCCATTGTCTGTTTACATTGGGTGGGGGATGTTGTTTCTTGATTTGACATTTTTCTTGAGTTTCTTGTTCTGCCCATTTGAAATGGGAGCAACATTACTACTGAATACGATTATAGTTTTTCAGATATAACCAACCTGGACCTCTGTAGCTGGCAGACACTAGATGTTCACAAATTTTGATTGTTATTATCATTCTTTCTTTTTGTGCACTTACAGACCAGTCTAATACAACCACTGATAAGCGATTTATACCCAAAACAATAAGCCCCTCAATCCAATCTCTATTGTCTTTAAGTTCCTCTGAGCCTAGAGAATAATTAACCACCTACATATACAATATTGCTCAACAGCCATCAAGTGTAGATCCGTGCAGTATAAGGGTTGAAAGACGAGCAGAGGTCCAGAGATAGAAAAATAGAATGAGAGAGGTCAGGGAGGTACAAGAGGATTAATGTAGGAGTGTAAGAATATTGTAGTAATAAAGAAAAGGTATAGCATAAGGATAACTGACCTAAGTTGGTAAGTAGGTAGCATATTTGAGTACAAAGTTTGGAAAGTATTAGAATAAAACTTATGTGTTGCTTCACGACTGGCTCTTAGCCCAAACAGTGGCCTCACAGTGGACCATGGGATGGATCTGTTTTTCTTGTCTACGTTGAGGGAAAGGGGTATTTCACAAGATGCAGAAGCGAAGATTTCAGAAGCAAATGCTGTGAGTGAATTAGCTCATAAAAAGCATTTTTATTTTCTTTTATCTTTCTGCCAGTCTTGGGGGTTGAATTCAGGGCCTGAGCAATGTCCTCGGGTTTTCTCAAGTCTAGCACTCTGCCACTTGAGCGACAGTGCCACATCTAGATTTTTTATCTATGTGATACTGAGCAATCAAACCCAGATCTTCATGGATGCTAGGCAAGCACTCTACCACTATGCCAAACTCTCAACCCTGACATAGTATGTAAAGTCATGGTCATCATATCAAAATATTCTTTCTCCTACCAAGCATGAACACTTATCTATGTGTGTAATGATTTTTTTTAAATTTCACTAATTCTTCCGTGTTTTTCCCTCTTGGATTTTTACACATGACAGCAAAGCTAATCATTAGGAAAAAATTGATTAGGATACAGAAACCTAATAATATCCTAGTAGATTGACGTCAAAAATATGTGCAAGATGCCCTGTGTGTTTGACCTAGTGGTAGAGTACTTGGCTACCAAGCAATAATCCTCAGGTTTGATTCCTCATTACCACATACATAGAAAACGCTGCAAGTGGTGCTGTGGATCGGTGGGACAGCTAAAGCCTAAAGAAAGCCCAAGAACAATGTTCACACTCTGAGGTCAAGTCCCAAGACTACCAAAAACAAAAAAAAATTCGACAAGGGGCAAAATGCAGGCAGAGAAGGCACTGTGAAGCAAATGTTTTGTGAAGGATGAGGGCAATATTGACCTTTAAGTTTGGATCTTACCTAAGAAAGGCTCCTTGAGCCTGAGACCAGACTGGTAGTTGGGCCTAGTGGAAGACATTGGGATTGGACAAATAAGGTGTGCTGTATACTACATGCACATGTATATTGTGAGATTGGAGGAGAGATTCAGCCTCCAGTATGTCTTTGGTGAGGTCTTCTGTGAGCAAGGATCTTTGGTCATTGGGCCCTGAAAGGTGACCCTGCCTCCCTCACAATTGAACAGAATATGGAACCCTGGTAACCAAACCACTGTAACTAACAACGAGCTCAAGCCAGCTCACTTGGCCTGTGTCTCAGGAGGAAGAAAGATGTTGCTGTGCTGTTGCCAAAGGTCAGGAAACTCGAGTCTCAGGCATGGAAGTTGTGGATATCTTACTCGAAGATGTACATGCTAGATAATTGCCAAGCCACAAATCCAGTATAACAGGCCTTTCTCTAAGAAGAAGGCCAGGAAAATCTAGGGCAACCAGTTGAGGTATATTTCTAAGAAGAAATGTATTTGACCCCATCATCCTCCCCACACACTACAACTTTCTTTTTTTTTAATACTTTTTATTGTAATTAGTAAAAGGATTACATGATATTTGCCAGATAGAAGGTGCATTAATTCACATACATTGATACCCTTTCACATGTCTTGGTACCCATTTCTCTCCAACCCCACACCCCCCACCCGTCTTGGTTTTCCCCCCTTCCCTATCAAATTTCAAATATCCAAATACAAATAAATTCAATATATCAGATAACATAGTGAGATCCCGTACCTATATGGGATAACCGAGGGACAGCAAAGGAGATGAGAGACAATATAGTACATTAAGGACAACAATCATTCATTATGTGGCTTTTGTTTCAATATCTTGAAGGCCCTTTCAGTTAGCTTCACATTATATGGCCTTATATATGGCCTTTTGCTGTATTGCAAATCTCTGCTAGTAGAGCCCAAGGTTTCTTCTGATTATGACGAATGAGGGAAAACACTGAGCCTAAGTTCCTTTGAGTCTGGCTTACTTCACTTAATATGATTTGTTCTAAGTCTTTCCATTTCCTAACAAATGGGGCGATGTCATTCTTTCTGACAGCAGCATAGAATTCCATTGTGTACAAATACCACAACTTGTTGATCCACTCATCAACTGAGGGTCATCTGGGTTGGTTCCATATCTTTGCTATGGTGAATAGCGCTGCAATGAACATTGTTGTGCTAGTGGGTTTAGTATGCCCTTGTTTCTGGATTGTTGGGTAAATGCCAAGTAGTGGAATTGCTGGGTGATAGGGGAGTTCTATGTTTAGCCTTTTGAGGCACTGCCACACTGCTTTCCATAGTGGTTGAACGAGTTTGCACTCCCACCAACAGTGTAGTAGTGATCCCTCCTGGCCACATCCCCTCCAGCATCTGTTGTCATTCATTTTCCTGATCCTGGCCATTCTAACTGCAGTGAGGTGGAATCTTAGAGTTGTTTTGATTTGCATTTCTTTTATGACCAGAGATGTGGAGCATTTCTTCATGTGTCTATAGGCCATTTTTGTTTCTTCTTCAGAGAAGACACTCTTTAAGTCTTTGGTCCATTTTTTAATGGGATGGGTGTTACTTTGGAGGTTAGTTTTGGAGTGATTCAATTTTTTGAGTTGTTGATATATTTTAGATATGAGGCCTTTGTCCTTTGTTTGGTTGGTGAAGATCTTCTCCCACTCTGTAGGCTTCCTGATTAGTGTACTAGCTATATCCGTTGCCATACAAAAGCTCTGCAGTTTAATGTAGTCCCACTTATCCAGCCTTTCTCTGATTTGTTGTGATTCTTGGTCCTTATTAAGAAAGTTTCTACCTGTGCGAAGGAGGCCTAGTGTATCTCCTAATCATTCCTGTAAACTTTTCCGTGTGTCAGCTTTTACCTCCAGGTCTTTGATCCATTTGGAGTTAATTCTAGTGCAAGGTGACAAAGAAAGATCCAACTTTAGTTTTCTGCAGGTGTTTAACCAGTTCTGCCAGCACAACTTGTTGAAGAGGCTATCTTTCTTCCATTCTATTTTTTTGGCTCCCTTGTCAAAGATAAGGGTGCCATAGGTCTGTGGTTTAATATCTGGGTCCGAAGTTCTATTCCATTGGACTTCAGGCCTGTTCTTGTGCCCGTGCCAAGCTGTTTTGAGAATTATAGCTCTGTAATAGAGTCTGAAGTTTGCAATTGAAATTCCTCCGGCGCTGTTCTTTCTGCTAAGAAGTGTTTTTGCTATACGGGGTCTTTTATTATTCCATATGAAATTTTGAATTGCCTCTTCTATTTCTTTAAAGAATGACATTGGGATGTTAATGGGTATTGCAATGAATTTGTAGATAGCCCTTGGCAAGATTGTCATTTTCACAATGTTGATTCTTCCAATCCAGGAGCATGGGAGATTTTTCCATTTCCTTAGTTCTGCTTTAATTTCCTTTTTTATTGTTTTAAAATTTTCATCTAAACGGTCCATTACATTCTTAGTTAAGCTAATTGCTAGGTACTTTATTTTCTTTGAGGCTATTGTGAAAGGAGTTTCTTTCCTGATTATTGCCTCGTTCCTCTCACTGTTGGCATAAAGGAAGGCAGTTGATTTGTGAGGGTTGATTTTATGGCCTGCTACCCTTCCAAAGCTTTGAATCACCTCAAGGAGCTTGGGAGTAGAGTCTATAGGATTCTTTAAATACAGAATCATGTCATCTGCAAAGAGGGATAGTATTATTTCCTCTTTCCCTACTTGGATCCCCTTTATGCTTGCTTCTTGCCTCATTGCACTGTCTAGGAATTCTAGTAGGATATTAAAAAGGAGTGGAGAGAGTGGGCATCCTTGTCATGTTCCTGATTTTAGAGAGAATGGCTTTAGATTTTCACCATTAAGTATAATACTAGCAGTGGGCTTCTCATACACAGCGTTTATTACATTGAGAAATGTTCCATGAATTCCTAGTTTCTCCACATCTTTTAACATAAAGGGGTTTTGGATCTTGTCAAATGTCTTTTCGGCATCTATTGAGACAATCATGTGATTTTTGTCCTTGCTCCTGTTGTTGTGTTGAATTATATTAATTGATTTGTGTATGTTGAACCAGCTTTGCCTCCATGTGATGAATCCAGTTTGATCATAATGTATAATTTTTTTGATGAGTTGTTGTAGACGGTTGTCCAGTATTTTGTTGAGAAGTTTTGCATCGATGTTCATCAAAGAAATGGGTCTATAGTTCTCTTTCTTTGATGAATCTCTGTTTGGTTTGGCGTAAAGGTTTGAGAAGTATTCCTTCATGATATTCTGGATCTTGGTAATTTCTGTCGTGATATTACCATTTTCATCTGCGATTTTGTTTATTTCGATATGCTCTCTTCTTTTTTTGGTAAGATTTGCTAAGGGCTTGTCAATTTTGTTAATTCTTTCAAAGAACCAACTCCTTGTTTTGTTGATTCTTTCTATAGATTTTTTTATTCCAAATCATTTAATTCTGCTTTGATTTTAATAATTTGCTTTCTCCTAATGGGTTTAGGTTTGGTTTGTTGCTCTTTTTCCATGAGGTTAAGGTGAGACATTAACTAGTTGGTTTGCCATTTTTCCAACTTGCTGTTGTAGGCACTCAGCGCTATAAATTTTCCTCTGAGTACTGCCTTTGTTGTGTCCCTAAGGAGTTGATATTTGTGTGCTCCTTATTGTTAAATTTCATAAACAGTTGGATATCTGTTCTGATCTCTTCGATTACCCATTGTTTTTGATTCAACAATGTGTTGTTCACTCTCCATGAGTTACAGGGTTTTCTTTGGTGGAGATTTGTGTTCAGCTCCAATTTGATGCCTTTATGGTCTGAGAGTGTGCATGGAATAATTTCAGTGTTTCTGAATCTATCCAAGTTTGCTTTATGGCCTAAGATGTGGTCTATTTTGGAAAATGTTCCATGTGCTGCTGAGAAAAACGTATATTGTGGTGTTACTGGGTGGAATATTCTGCAGATGTCTGTTAGATCTAGTTGGTCTATATAGTTGTTCAGTTCTAAGGTTTCTCTTTTGAGTTTTTGCCTTGTTGATCTGTCCATAGGTGAGAGTGGTGTGTTAAACTCACCAACAACCACTGTATTTCGATCTATGTATGGTTTCAGTGTAAGTAAAGTTTGCTTGATGAAGTTTGGAGGTCCGGGATTGGGTGTGTAAATATTTAGGATCGTTATGTCTTCCTGGAGGAAAGATCCCTTTAGTAGTATGTAGTAACCTTCTTTGTCTTTTCTTACTAATTTTAGTTTGAAGTCTATTGTATCTGATATGAGGATGGCAACTCCAGCCTGTTTATGGGGGCAGTTAGCTTGATAGAGTTTATTCCAACCTCTCACTTTCGAAAGATGATTGTTTTTGGGTAAGATGTGTCTCTTGAAGTCAGCAGAACGATGGCTCTTGCTTTTTGATCCAACTAGACAACCTATGCCGTTTTATTGGAGAGTTAAGTTCATTGATATTGAGAGTTAGGATTGAGAGATATTTATTAGTTCCTACCATTTTTAAAAGCTTTTAGTAGGGCCTGTGTCTTGACAGTTCTTGTGGTCCTTAGATGGTATGCTGTTTAGGTGCCTTTTCTTTCCCTATATTGCATTTATTTTGGTTTTCTATGTTTAGAGCATCTTTGAGAATTCTCTGTAGTGTTGGTTTTGTTTCGACATATTGTTGCAGCTTTTCCCTGGAATGGAATGTTTTTATAGTTCCCTCAGTTATGAATGACAGCTTAGCTGGCTACAGTATTCTTGGTTGGTAGTTATTTGATTTAAGGGCATGACATATATGCTTCCAGTCACTTCGTGCTTGCATGGTCTCTGCTGAGAAATCTGGGGTTATTCCGATTGGTTTGCCTTTGTAGGTTACTGATCCCTTTTCCCTGGCTGCCTTTAGGATCTTTTCTTTTGTTTCTATTGATCCAGTTCGGATCACAATGTGGCGGTGGGATATTCTTTTCGGGTCAGGTCTGTTTGGAGTTCTAAATGTTTCTCGTATCTGCATGGGCTTGCCCCTCTGGATATTTGGGAAATTCTCTGAGATGATTCCCTGAAGTATATTTCCAATACCATTGACCTCTTTCTCCACGCCCTCCTCAATACCAACTAGCCTTAAATTAGGCTTCCTAATTGTATCTTGGACCTCCTGAAGCACTCTCTCATATTTCCTAGATTTGGATTGACTCACTTTCTGTTCTTTATAATACCTAAATTATCTTCAGCCACGGAAATTCTCTCCTCTGCAATGTCTAACCTGCTATCAAAGCTATCTACTTTATTTTTCAACTCCCTTGCTTCTAATTGCTCACTTTTGATGCCTTGCATCTCTTGTTTTAGATCATGTATGGATTTCTTTATCTCCTTGATTTGCTTTTGAGTGGTTAGCTCAGTAGCTTTATTTTCTTTCGACATTTGCTGGAGTTTGGTCACGTTTTTATTTGTGGATTCTATGAATTCATCCATCTTTCTTTGAAAAACCTTTATTATGGCCTCCTTTATGGCTTCTTCTTTTTCACTTATCACCTTGTTTTTGCTTTCCTCTTGTTCAGCTATGTCTTCCTCCATTATCTCTTTCTTTATATTTTCACATTTTTCATTAATGATGTTTATCAATTGCATTTGTGTAGCACTTGGAAGACTATCCTCTAGGTTTGCCAGTGACTGTTCCATTGTCTGTTTACATTGGGTGGGGGATGTTGTTTCTTGATTTGACATTTTTCTTGAGTTTCTTGTTCTGCCCATTTGACAATGGGAGCAAGATTACTACTAAATACGATTATAGTATTTCAGATATAACCAACCTAGACCTCTGTAGCTGGCAGACACTTGATGTTCACAAGTTTTGATTGGTATTATCACTCTTTCTTTTTGTGCACTTACAGACCAGTCTAATACAACCACTGATAAGCGATTTATACCCAAAACAATAAGCCTCTCAATCCAATCTCTATTGTCTTTAAGTCACTCTGAGCCTAGAGAATAATTAACCACCTACATATACAATATTGCTCAACAGCCATCAAGTGTAGATCCGTGCAGTATAAGGGTTGAAAGACGAGCAGAGGTCCAGAGATAGAAAAAAAGAAGTAGAGATCAGGAGAGGTGCAAGAGGCTTAACGTAGGAGTTTAAAAATATTGTAGTAATGAAGAAAATGTATAGCATAAGGATAACTGACCTAAGTTGGTAAGTAGGTAGCATATTTGAGTAAAAAGTTTGGAAAGTATTAGAATAAAACTCATGTGTTGCTGCACGACTAGCTCTTAGCCCAACCTGTGGCCTCACAGTGGACCATGGGATGGATCTGTTTTTCTTGTCTTCGTTGAGGGAAAGGGCTATTTCACAAGATGCAGAAGCTAAGATTTCAGAAGCAAATGCTGTGAGTGAATTAGCTCATAAAAAGCATTTTTATTTTCTTTTATCTCTCTGCCAGTCTTGAGGCTTGAATTCAGGGCCTGAGAACTGTCCTCGGGTTTTCTCAAGTCTAGCCCTCTGCCACTTGAGCCACAGTGCCACATCTAGATT
Organism: Megascapheus bottae; assembly: GCF_031878675.1. Taxonomy (NCBI): domain Eukaryota; kingdom Metazoa; phylum Chordata; class Mammalia; order Rodentia; family Geomyidae; genus Megascapheus; species Megascapheus bottae. The sequence goes on along the minus strand of NW_028327448.1, from coordinate 55,321 downwards.
TTCTATCTATGTGATACTGAGCAATCAAACTCGGATCTTCATGGATGCTAGGCAAGCACTCTACCACTATGCCAAACTCTCAACCCTGACATAGTAATTATAAAGTCATCATCATCATATCAAAATATCCTTTCTCCTACAAAGAATGAACACTTTTCTATGTGTGTAATGCTTTCTTTTTAATTTCACTAATTCTTCTGTGTTTTTCCCTCTTGCATTTTTTACACATGACAGCAAAGCTAATCATCAGGAAAAAATTGATTAGGATACAGAAACCTAATAATATCCTAGTAGATTGACGTCAAAAATATGTGCAAGATGCCCTGTGTGTTTGACCTAGTGGTAGAGTCCTTGGCTACCCCGCAAAAAGACTCACGTGTGATTCCTCATTACCACATACATAGAAAACGCTGCAAGTGGTGCCATGGCTTGGTGGGACAGCTAAAGCCCAAGGAAAGCCCAAGAACAATGTTCACACTCTGAGGTCAAGTCCCAACACTAGCAAAAACAAAAAAAAAATTCGACAAGGGCAAAATGCAGGCAGAGAAGGCACTGTGAAGCAAATGTTTTATAAAGGATGAGGGCAATATTGACCCTTAAGTTTGGATGTTACCTAAGAAAGGTTCCTTGAGCTTGAGACCAGACTGGTAGTTGGGCCTAGTGGAAGACATTGGGATTGGACAAATAAGGTGTGCTGTTTACTACATCCACATGTATATTGTGAGATTGGAGGAGAGATTCAGCCTCCAGTATGTCTTTGGTGAGGTCTTCTGTGAGCAAGGATCTTTGGTCATTGGGCCCTGAAAGGTGACCCTGCCTCCCTCACAATGGAAGAGAATATGGAACCCTGGTAACCAAGCCACTGTAACTAACAACCAACTCAAGCCAGCTCACTTGGCCTGTGGCTCAGGAGGAAGAAAGATGTTTCTGTGCTGTTGCCAAGGTCAGGAAACTCGAGTCTCAGGCATGGAAGTTGTGGATGTCTTACTCGAAGATGTACATGCTAGATCATTGCCAAGCCACAAATCCAGTATAACAGGCCTTTCTCTAAAAAGAAGGCCAGGAAAATCCAGGGCAACCAGATGAGGTATATTTCTAAGAAGAAATGTATTTGACCCCATCATCCTCCCCACACAGTAAAACTTTCTTTTTTTAAATTTTTTTATTGTAATTAGTAAAAGGGTTACATGATATTTGCCAGATAGAAGGTGCATTAATTCACATACACTGATACCCATTCACATGTCTTGGTACCCAACCCCCACCCGTCTTGGTTTTCCCCCCTTCCCTATCAAATTTCAAATATCCAAATACAAATAAATCAATATATCAGATAACAAAGTGAGATACTATACCAATATGGGATAACCAAGGGACAGCAAACGAGATGAGAGACAACATAGTACATTAAGGACAACAATCATTCATTATATGGCTTTTGTGTCAATATCCTGGAGGTCCTTTCAATTAGCTTCACATATATGGCCTTATATATGGCCTTTTGCTCTATTGCAAATCTCTGCTAGTAGAGCCCAAGGTTTCTAATGATTATGACGAATGAGGGAAACCACTGAGCCTAAGTTCCTTTGAATCTGGCTTACTTCACTTAATATGATTTGTTCTAAGTCTTTCCATTTCCTAACAAATGGGGCGATGTCATTCTTTCTGACAGCAGCATAGAATTCCATTGTGTACAAATACCACAACTTGTTGATCCACTCATCAACTGAGGGACATCTGGGTTGGTTCCATATCTTTGCTATGTTGAATAGTGCTGCAATGAACATTGTTGTGCTAGTGGGTTTAGTATGCCATTGTTTCTGGATTGTTGGGTAAATGCCAAGTAGTGGAATTGCTGGGTGATAGGGGAGTTCTATGTTTAGCCTTTTGAGGCACTGCCACACTGCTTTCCATAGAGGCTGAACGATATTGCACTCCCACCAACTGTGTAGTAGTTGCAGCAGCATGGGAGGTTTTTCCATTTCCTTAGTTCTGCTTTAATTTCCTTTTTTAGGGTTTTAAACTTTTCATCTAAACGGTCCATTCTTAGTTAAGCTAATTCCTAGGTACTATATTTTCTTTGAGGCTATTGTGAAAGGATTTTCTTTCCTGATTATTGCCTCGTTCCTCTCAGTGTTGGCGTAAAGGAAGGCAGTTGATTTGTGAGGGTTGATTTTATGGCCTGCTACCCTTCCAAAGCTTTGAATCAGCTCAAGGAACCTGGGAGTAGAGTCTATAGGATTCTTAAATACAGAATCATGTCATCTGCAAATAGGGATAGTTTTATTTCCTCTTTCCCTACTTGGATCCCCTTTATGCTTGCTTCTTGCCTTATTGCACTGCCTAGGAATTCTAGTACTATGTTAAAAAGGAGTTGAGGGAGTGGGCATCCTGAAATCTACCCCTTAGCACTTTAATGCAAAGCTTAGGGCTGTGGCATTTTAAGCACAATTCAACGCTCTGTTTTTTGCTGGTTAATTAGAGGTAAAAATCTTATGGAATGTATTGCGTGGCTGATTTTGAACTGGAATCCTTAGGTCTCAGCTTATCTTGAGTAGCTAGGATTACAGTACTTTTACAACCTGTATGCTCATACACATTGCTTCTGATCCAAACACTCATTGTTCAATTTAACTAACAAGATGTGAGGAACGATGATTGACTGTAATTTACTAGATGGGATTTTAGTGAGTGTATATTTCCACTTAAACTCTGAAGCCAGGGAAATGTTTCTGGTACATGTTTCAACTATCTCCCAAAGAGGAAATAATGTGTGAGTACGTTTGCTAGTATTTCAGATAGGAGATGGACTTTGGTGTTTGGAACCTGTTGGGCAGAGTGTATCAGCTGGGCTGTGATAACAGAGATGATGTTACAGACAGGAATATTTTCATCCCAGACAGACTTAATCCAGATCCTTGGATTTCAGGCCTTGAGTAGATAGAATTACAAGTGTGAGCTGCCACCACCACCTGGTTCATTTTGGAAACCTTAATTGCTTCTCATTTGTTCCTTTCCTTTTTTGGAAGATTGATCTAAGCTGGCTGATTGTGCATCACAATGAAGTGATTGGCCTCAGGAATTGCAAATATTTGTTTCATCAGCACGGAATGAATGAAGTTGATCTAAACCCAATAGTATTTTCCTTCTGATAAATAGGGAACTTACTTATATCATTTTTCCTTGCCTTTGCTTTCCCAAAGCAAGCAACATGTTTCTTAAAAACTATACTTCATGAGAATATTATAATTAGAAGCTATCTTCTGCACACTTCAGAATAGTCCTTGCATTTATAAACTTATATTACAATATTAGGTAGAAGAATGGTGACTGTTAGTTTCATAACTATTTCATATGTTTTACTCTTCAAGGCTCATTAAGTCAAGAAGGGATTAAATACATTTATATAATAGTAGAACATAGCTCCTGCTGATTTGATGTGTGTGCAGATGATACACAGATTTATTAGGATTACTCAAAAGTTTTCTTCAAATTTTCAGTAGTAGACTGCTATGCTAACGGGAAGGTGATAGTAATGATGCTGAAATTCTATGAATCAGCTATGAAGCAGAATTTCAGGGGAGAGTATTTGCTAGGGACTTAATTTCTAAGACGCATATCATGAATATTGAACTATAACACCAAATGATGGACGACTCAGCGTCACATTTTGTTTGTTTTATGGAAGTCCTGGGACTTGAACCCAGGGCCTGGGAACTGTCCTTAAATTTTTTTTTTGCTTCAGGCTAGTGTTCTACCACTTTATCCACAGCTCCACTTCCAGATTTTTGGTAATGAACTGTAAATCAGAATATCATGCAATTTGTTTGGGCTGGATTCAAACCTGATTCTGTGTAGATAGGATTCCAACTGTGAGCACACAGAGCCTGGCTAGTATCATTCATCATTCAAGTCATGGGACTGCAATTCTGCACCTGGGTCTTGTCACTGAGCTTTTCAGCTCAAGACTACTGCCCTATCCCTTGAGCCATAGGGCCACTTCTGGGTTTCTGGTGGTTAATTGGAGATAAGAGTCACATGGACTTCAGTGCCCAGCCTGACTTTGAAATGCTATCCTTGGATCCCAGCCTCTTGAGTAGCTACATTTACAAGTGTGAGCCACCATACCCGGCTAAATTATTTTTTAAGTTAATTTTTTTGTTAAGTCAATATATAGTTGGCATACGGTTACATAAGTAATGAACATATTTCTTAAGAAAATTGTTATCCCCTCCCTCATTTTTCTCTGTTTTCCTACCCTCAGCCCCCTCTCCACCCAGATTGTTCAGTTCATTTCCGTTTAGTGTCTTCCAAGTATCACTGTTCAATTGGTTCACCCTTTTTCCTTTGTTTTTTTTTTACCATTTTATTATACCCTCTCCATTCCCCAAATCACATAAACCTATGTACATGACACAGGGTACCCGAATTCAACACAGTGACTACAGAGAATAAAACTAAAGGGAAAAAGAAGAAAAGAGGTAAAAAGCAAAGAAAATGAAAGAACATCATACAGTACCTTAGAAGCAACAACACTGAAAAAACAAAACATAAAACCTTGGGCTGAAAATGAAGCTTGCCTAGCATGTATGAAACCCTGGATTCCATTCCTCAGCACCACATAAACCAAAAACTGGAAGTGCCACTGTGACTCAGCTGGTAGATTTCTAACGTTCAGCACAGAGTGTCTCCAAGTGACAAAAATCTGTCACATTTAAGTCAGGCTTCAAAACTTTGCTAGGAACCAGTTATGTGATTTGGAATAAAGTCCAATTTTCAAAAAATCACTAGCCAGGCGCTGGAGGGTCATAATTGTCATTCTACTAGCCAGGGAGAAGGTGATTCAAAGCCTTTGCAAGCAAAAAAACGAAAACAAAAAAAAACTGTAAGATTCTACTCTCCACTTATCCACCCAAAAACTAAGTGGAGTTGTGGCTAAAACTGGTACAGCATTAGCCTTGAGGAAAAAGAACTAAGAGACCTTGCCCAGGTCCAAAGTTCAAGCTCCCCACCAAGAAACAAAAAAAAAGGAGTCCAGATACCTTAGTTTAAAAAATATATCTGGATATCTTAGTAGATTTTTCTGATCTTTCCTCATTCATCTGATGGAACCACATAATCTTGATCCTGATCTGACTAAGAGCCTGCATTGTGCTTAATAAATTCATTCCACATATTCCAGTAGAATCTGCACAGCTAACAGCCATTTACCAATGCTTTATTCTACGTTTAGGCCAGTATGTCTTCATACCATCTACACAGTCAGCTATATCATCTTTCCAGAAGTATCATTGAGTGTAGAACACTCAGAACTAAAATAATTGCATAAAGATGTAATAAAACCCCTTGATTCATTAAGAAAATTTCTGTACCACTTAGAGCAAGTACATTAGTGGTATTTATATGAGTTTTGTTTCTTTATCTTGGAGGTCCTTACATTTAGTGTCATACTATTTGTCACGATGTCTCTAGATTTTGTTCTATTGTAAATCTCTGGTAGCAGAGCCCAAGGTTTCTACTGAATTTGACAAATGAGGGAGACTCTTGGGCCTATGTTCCTTTGAGTTTGGCTTACTTCACTTAATATGATTTTTTTCCTTTTCATCCACTTCCCCGAGAATGCCATTATTTTATCTTGTCGGTTGGCTATGTATCATTCCATTGTGTGTGTGTGTGTGTGTGTGTGTGTGTGTGTGTGTGTGTGTGTGCGTGTATCACATTTTTTGTAGTAGGGCATCTGGTTGTTTCCATCATCCAACCTCATATTCTACAGATATTTTTATAGTCTCTTTTTTATTTTCAGGGTAATGTATAGAGGGGTTACGATTACATTTACAGGTAGTGGACTGCATTACTTCTCACACATTTATTCCACTCCACATGTTTTTGTCCCTAGTTCCCTCTCCCCTCCCCTTCCCAATCATCTTGTTTCCCCCTTTCCCTTTCCTATTTGACATAAACAAATTAACATATATACAATAAGCCAGGGAAAAAATCAGATACAGTAACAATCTGACATTAACCAGAGGGCAAAATAAGAGAAGAGAAATAACATAGTAGATTAAGGACAAAAATCACACAAGATTAAGAGCGACGATGCCACAAGATATAGCTCTTCTTCCCATATCCTAGAGATCCTTTCATTTAGTCTCATCCTATATGACCTTATATACCTAGGTTTTTGAGTTATTGTAATCCTCTGCTAGGAAAGTCCTAGATGTGCACTAATTATTACAAATGAGGGAAACCATTGAGCTTATGTTTCTTTGGGTCTGGCTGCTTCACTTAATATGAATTTTTCCAAGTCTTTCCATTTCCTTACAAATGGGGCGATGTCATTCCTTCGGATGGCAGCATAGCATTCCATTGTGTATAAGTACCACATCTTCTTGATTCAGTCATCTACTGAGTGGCATCTGGGTTGGTTTCATAGCTTTGTTATGATAAATAGTGCTGCAATGAGCATCATTGTGCTAGTGGTTTTAGTATGTCCATTTTTGTGGACAATTGGGTAGATGCCAAGTAGTGGATTTGCTGGATCATAGGGGAGCTCTATGTTCCGTCTTTTGAGGAACCACCACACTGCTTTCCCTAGTGGTTGAACGAGTTTACACTCACACCAACAGTGTAGGTGTGATCTCCCCTGGTCACTTCCCCACCAGTATTTCTTATTAGATTTTTTGATAATGGCCATTCTGACTGGAGTCAGGTGGAATCTCAAAGTTGTTTTGATTTTCATTTCCCTTATTGCTAGAGATATGGAGCATTTCTTCATGTGGCTAAAGCCCATTTTAATTTTTTCTTCAGAGAATACTCTTTTAAGTCTTTAGCCCACCTTTTAATAGGATGGTTGTTTCTTTGAAGATTTGTTTGGGAGAGATTCATTTTTTTCAGCTATAGATATATTTTAGATAACTACATATATTTTTGTAGAAAAAAGAATGGAAGCCATCATGCTGGCTCACAACTTAATTTCAGCTACTTAGGAGGCTCAGGGCTTAGGATCACAGGTCAAAGCCAACCAGGGCCCTACAGTGTGTGAGATCAAACTCTGTGAACATACAATGACTGTAAGAGGAATCTCCCTGCCTGGGAATGTAGCCTAATGGTAGAGTGCTCACCTGGAATGCATGAAGACCTAGGTTCTATTCACCGGCACCGCATACTCAGAAAAAAGCTAGAAGTGGCGCTGTGTTTCAAGAGGCAGAGCACTCACCTTGGGCAAGCGAGTCCAATGAAAATGTCTAGGCCCTGAGTCCAAGCCCTAGGACTGGCAAAAAGAAAAAAAAGAGCAATCTTACTTAAGTAACAAGGAATGTACCCTATATTTATACAGACTGAAAAATTCATTACGAAATTAGAAAATATGTATAAAGTGCATAATTTCTTTTGTGTGTTGGCACTGGGTCTTCAACTGAGTGCTTCAGCTCTATTCCTGACCTTTTCTGCTCAAGGCTAGCACTGTACCAATGCAGCCCCAAATCAACTATCTTCAATTGAGATATAAGCGATGAATATTTCAGGGTGCTTCATGAAAAACATTTTTATAAATTGAAACTTTCAACACAGTCTTATTTTAGTATGAATATTGAGATGGGAAGAGACAGAAAAAGTGAAATGTTTCCTGATCCCCATAGAGAAGAGACTCAGCAGAACCACTGTGGTCTGCAGGCTTCTTTGTGAGTTTTGTTTGCTTGTTTGATTTTTGTCAATTGTGGGGCTTGAACTCTGGGCCTGGGCACTGTCCCTGAGCTTTTCAGCTCAAGGCTAGTGCTTTAATCTGTGAGCCACAGTGCCACTTCTGGTTTTTCTGGCATTTAACTGGGTACTTTGGCTGGCTTAAACTTTGATTCTCAGACCTTAGCCTCCTGAGTAGCTAAGATTATAGGTGTGAGGTACCATCACCAGGCTGCTGCTCTGTTACTATGCAGGTTCTGGATCAAGAACTTCAAGTTCTTACTTCAATTTTTTCTTCTCTTGCCTGATACTCTGCCATTTGAACGAAGCCCCAGTTCCTGGTCTTTGTTGGTTAATGAGATATATTATGATTTTCTAATATTCAGAGCAATGATTATAAAACCCAGCATTTTACTTACTTGAATAAATTAAGAGACAGGACCTAGTGAGATGGAAAACAAAATTTTTTTTCAAGTTGCTATCCTGTTCTAATGCATAAGTCTGGCTATTTTGCTTACACACAAATATGTATTTTACCAATTTCTACTCTATTTTTGCTTAGCTTAAAACCACCACTGCCATTTCATAGATTTTGTTGTTGTTGTTTGCGGTGCTTGAACTCTGTGCCTGGGCTGTTCCTCAGATCTTCAGTTCAATGCCAGTGCTCTACTACTTTTGATTTGGCCAGTCCTGAGCTTGAACTCAGGGACTGAGCACTGTCCTTATATTTTCTCAAGGCTAGGGCTCTACCACTTCAGCCTCAGCACCACTTCCAGCATTTTTCTATGTATGTGATATTGAGGAATTGAACCCAGGTCTTCGTGCATGGTAGGCAAGCACTCTACCACTGGGCCAAACTCCCAGCCCAAAATTATTCATCATTACTATTAGCTATCTTCTTTTTTTTATTATTGATTCGTCATGTTGCTTGGACTTTGGGCCTGGACTGTCCCTGACCTCTTCAGCTCAAGGCTAGCGCTCTTCCTCTACAGCTCCATTTTTGGTTTCTGGTAGCTAATTGGTGATGTAAGTCTCACAAACATATGTGTCCCGGCTGGCTTTGGGCTTTGAACCAAGATCCTCCAATCTCAGCCTCCATAGTACGTAGAATTACACGCTTCAGCCAGCAGTGCCTGACTGTTTGATGTCTCTGTCTCTGTCTCTCTGTCTCTGTCTGTCTCTGTCTGTCTGCCTGTCTCTCTCTCTCTCTCTGTCTCTCTGTCTCTCTCTGTCTCTCTGTCTCTCTCTCTGTCTGTCTCTCTCTCTCTCTCTCTCTCTCTCTCTCTCTCTCTCTCTCTCTCTCTCTCTGTCTCTTTTGGTTGTAAGACTTTAATTGTGCACCTGGGCAGTGTCCCTGGGCTCTTCAGCTCAAGGCTACAACCTTAAACACCTTGAGCCACAGTGTCACTTCTGGTTTTCTGGTGCTTAAGTGGAAGTAACAGTTTCATGGACTTTAGTGTCTGGCCTGGCTTTGAACTGTGATCCTCAGAACCCAACCTTCTGAGATCATTTCCAGCTTTTTTTTGGTGTAAGTGGTACAGAGTAATTGAACACAGGGCTTTGTGCATACTAGGCAAGCAAACTACCACTAGTGTGCACTCCAGCCTTAGATAAGGGCTTTCTTTTTCTTTTTCTTTTTTTCACTCATGGGGCTTGAACTCTGGGCCTGGATGTTTAACTTAAGCTCTTCAGCTCAAGGCAAGAGCTCTACCATTTGAGGCACATTGTCATTTTGAATTTTCTGGATTATTTGGAAATAAGATTCTCACAGATTTTTATGCCTGGGCCGTCTTTGAACCTCGATCCTCCAGGGTGGCTAGGATTACCAGGCTGAGCCACCAGTCACGGGCATTAAATTATTATTTTTTGCATGTCCTATGGCTTCAACTCATGGCCAGAGCACTGTCCGAGGGCTTGCTCAAGGATAACACTTTACTTCAGCCAGCCAACTCCCGGTCCAAATAGGCCACGCTTGAAGCTAGAATTACAGAGATCTGCCATAATACTGGCATGTCGTTATCTAAGTATATAATTTTTCTTCTATTTTTGATGGCTTTTCCTTAGTGTACATATTTCCTACATATTTTATGGAAAACTTCCTTCCCACTGGGGCCATAAGTTAAGCCTAGTGGAAGAGTTCTTGCCGAGCATGAATGAAGACCCAAGTTCAATTCCTCAGCACAACATAGATAAAAAAAGATAAAAGTGGTGCTGTGGCACATGTGATAGAACTTGCGCCTTAAGAATAAACAAAAACAAAAACAACGATCGTGCTCAGGTCCTGAGTCTAAGCCCAGTACTGGCAAAAAAAAAATTCTGCCCAAAGTAGACATTTAAACTAATTGTACTTTTCAAAATATTTGTTGTCAAGGTGATATACAAAGAGATTGCTGTTACATATGTAATGAGTACATTTCTTGTAAACACTGTTACCCCCTTCCCCCTTTTCTTTTTCCCTTCCCCCCAAGTCATAAATTTCATTTACAACAAATAAGTATGTATTTTCATTCCTGAAAAAACTAGTTTAAAATGTGTTCAAATAAATGATGTAGGTTGATATATTTATCAAAATGGATTACTTGAACTCTAAAATAAACATTCTATGTAATTTTTCTCATAAAATTGTAGTAATGCTATAAAAATAATAAAAAAGGAATTTTAGTTATTAATTTCTTATGTTTTACCTTTAACATTATTACACTAAGCATACTGTTTATGGTATTAATACAGACAGCATGAAATATGATTATGTAAAAAAATTAAATGATTAAAAATAGTAAGGTTGGGGGCCAGTAGTTTGGCTTGGTGGCACAGACTCTGGACTGGCAAAAAAGAAGTAGGGTTAGATAAAACAGATTTATTTCCAAATGTGTGGAAAATGGTATGATTTCTTGTTTGGCTAGTCCTGGGGCTTGAACTGAGGGACCAGGAACTGTCCTTGGCCACATTTGTTCAAGGGTGGCACTATGACACCTGAGCCATCTGCTTTTTCTGTGTATGCAGGGCCGAGGAATTGAATCAAGGTCTTTTTGTATACTAGGCGAGCACTCTACAACTAGGCCACATTCAAAGCCAAAGTAGATTTTTGATGCTATTGTGGAGTTTTAATTTTCTTAAATATTTGTACAAAGCACAATGGATATATAAACAGACTTGAACTCACAGAACAGAGTCCCACATAATATTACAGTTACTCTGGCACTTCTCCCGATTGACAAAACACATTTCCAGGCATCTGCTCTGTCCTTAAGCTTTGGTAGCTGACTTGTCTTTCCATGGAGGCCTGGCTTGGATTCCATGTGATTCCATGCATTTCATAGTTCCCTGTATATCCAGTAAGGTTGTCTTCTATGGGACCAGACCTGTCTGGTTTTTGGCCCACCCAGGACCTATGTGTCTGAGGTCTCACATTATAAGTGGAAAATAAAACACAGTATAATAAGCACTGAAGAACTGCACACCATAATATTAACAATGAGAGTTTAATAGTTAGCAAAGTAAATACAATGAATACTTGACAAGAATCATGAGAGCAAGATAAAGAGATGTCTTTTTAGGAAGGGGACAGGGAAGCTCTAAATCCAGACTGGCCTCCAAGTTGCCTTCAGACAGTAATTCTCCTTCAGAGTCCTCAGAAGGGTCTCCTTCCTCATGAGAAACAGAATGTCCTTCCTGAGTTAAGAGGGGGATGGATTCTGGGTTGTCGAATGGAGATTGAGTCTCTTTTAGTGAGATGGATGGGTCTGGATATTCTGTGAGGATGGATTCATTTTCCTCCAATGAATCCAGTATTGAGAGTACACTTGCTGCTTCCCATGGGGACATTTTCCATGAGCCCAGCGTGTGCCCCTTCAGCTTGCACAATAAGTGGAGTGTTACTCTGACTCAGATGGACTGACTCTGGGTGGAGTGTGAAAGGAAACGGAAGGAAATCTGGCTGCTCTTTTTCTTCCTCCATAGTATCTGCAGGTTCAACTGTGTCACACATGGGGTTCAGAGCAAAAGGTATATCCACAGGACTCTAAACCTGTTTGGTAATTTCTACAGAAGGACCATGGTTTCTGGAGTGCAGTGATGATTCTCAGTCTCCATCAGTCACCAGCTCCATTGGTGGGTTTTTCATCCGGAGTTCAGGATAAGCTCTTCCACGATGACCCAAACCTAAGAATGGAAATAGGTACAGAGTGGACAGAGTGGACTCTGCAAGTTGAAGTGTCACTCAACTTCCATGAGGATCTAATGGAGGAACCTGTAGAACTGGAGTTTGGCCTGAACACTGAGGAGGTGTATGGTCTTTCTAATGAGTGCTTATTCCCAAGTCCTTTCAGAGGACAGACATTACCTGGGTGACACCACCCATAAAGGGCATTTTGCCAAGCTCTGTAGAAGTAAGGGCCAACCAATATCTAGACCACATGGGCTTCCTACTCACAGGCTCTGAGGCACCCACACCAGGACTTCTACTTTTTCTTGGTCTTACTGGTCGCACATTCCTCCAGCTGGTCAAAAAGTATGTGTTTAGAAGAGCAGGTCCAAAGCCAGCATGTGGAGCCTCATATAGAGCTTGAGTTGTGTCAGGGTGTGGCAGTTCTTGAACTCGTAGAAATCACTGGGGTAGAAGTCCATTCACATCGTATAGATGGAACACATGATGCTGTATACACATTCGGTACAAGGAAAGTGAGAGCCCTGTCTCTCCATCCTGAGCCTTTTACCAAAGCCGCTTTCTTGCAGGATTCTAATGCTGTGGCTGTCCTGCAGAGATGTGCACTTATGTGCTGGGAGGGGGGTAAGAGACACTTGAGAACAGGATGACTTTTACACCCCACTTCCAGAAGCTTCTGAGAGAGGCCTCTATGCATCTGTCCAAAGTAAACGCACCTTAAATTAACTAAGTAAATGCTCTAAATAAATCAATAAGTGAATGCTCTAAATAAAGAACTAAATGCTCATTCCTCTAATCTTAGCCACCCAGCAGGCTGAGCTCTGAAGATCACAGTGGAAAGCCAGTCTAGTCAGTAAAAGTCTAAAGGCACTTGTCTTCAATTAGGCAGCAAAAAGCCAGAACTTGACCAATGACTCAAATGGTACAGTGCTAATTTTTGAACACCAAAGAAATGGTATTTAGACCTGGGTTCAGGTTCAAGTGGCAGCACTGGACCACACACCAAAATGTAAATGCTTTCAGGTTCTAACAGGCAAAGCTATCACAATCCCTCCCTGATGGCTCAAAAGTGATTCAGCCCCCAGCTTTTCCTCTGACGCCAGTATTTCACAGGCCTCCGCCATTAGTATTGACACCTCATTTCTTACTGGGAAATGGGATTTCCTAGGATGTCACCTAGGAGAGGGCTGCAGTTGGGAGCCACTTACTCATGCCTGAAATCCAACTTCTTAGTAAGCACACTGTTGAGACTCCAGTAGCTTGTGAGGGAAATGAAATGGCATGGTGTCCCAGTCATAATGAAGTAGTTTGTGCACTTGTATCATGCTTAGCTCCCCTGTGATCACCCCAGTGAAACAAACAGGCTCAGAGAGGAGCCAAATATTCCAAGGCTTGGCCAGGAGGGGTGAGCAAACCTGGGTTTGGGGGGGAACACTCACTTTTTCAAGAGAATTTCCAGCAACTACTACGTTGTCCTCCACTGTTTGAAATTGTGCAGGAAGTTTCCCACATAAAAGAGATCACCTTTCTGGTAGGCAGGGATCAGCTTTGTTAGCAGCATCTCCAACAGGCCTTCCTCCAGGATCCATAGGTTACAAGGCTCATTCAGAGTCTGAGCTGACTTACCCTCACACTGTATAGGCAAAACAGCGGATATTTCAAACGTAGGAATGGGACCACACTTCACACTGAGGAATTGGTATAGAGTAGATTGGAAATGACACACTCTAATCTCAGTAGAGTCACTTGAAAGCACACAAGAAGGTTGTAGTGTGTGGGCAGGATGATGGGTTCAAATAGGTTTCCTCTCAATATACCTCATCTGAGTTGCCCTGGAGTTTCCTGGCTTTCTTCCTAGAGAAATGCCTGATAGACGGGAATTTTGGCTTGGCACTGGTCCAGAATCTACTTCTTCAAGTGAGAGATCCATATCTCTCATGCCTGAGATCCGAGCCTCCTGACCGTTGGCAACAGCACAGCAACATCTTTCTTCCTCCTGAGCCACAGGCCAAGGGAGCTGGCTTGAGCTGGTTGTCACATGCAGTGGCTTGGTTACCATGGTTCCATATTCTGTTCCATTGTGAGGTAGGTAGGGTCACCTTTCAAGGCCCAATGACCAAAGCTCCTTGCTCACAGAACACCTCCCCAAAGACATACTGGAGGCTGAATCTCCCTTCCCACCTCACATATGGATGTAGTAAACAGCACACCTTTTTGTTCAAATCCCAAGTCATTAACTAGGCATAAGTGCTAGCCTGGTCTCAGGATCAAGGAGCCTTTCTTAGGAAAGATCCAAACTTAACTGTCACTATTCCCCTTACCCTTCACAAGACATTTTGCTTCACAGTGCCTTCTCAGCTTCCATTTTGCCTCTTGCACATTTTCTTTGCTAGTCCTGGGACTTGACCTCAGAGCCTGACCATTGTTCTTAGGCTTTCTTTAGGCTATAGTTGTTCCACCAAGCCACAGCACCACTTCCAGCGTTTTCTATGTATATAGTACTCCAGAATCAAACCAGAGTCTTTTTGTGTGGTAGCCAAGCACTCTACAAATAGATGAAACACCCAGGCCATCTTGCACATATTATTCACTTCAATATACTAGGACGTTGTTAGGTTTCTGTATCGTAATCTATTTTTCTTCCTGATGAATATCTGTGCTGTCATCTGTAAAAATGCAAGTGGGAAAATCACAGAAGCATTGGTGACATAAAAAAAGTCTTACAGACATAGGTAAGTGTTCATTCTTTGTAGGAGAAAGGATATTTTGATATGATGATGATGACTATTTATAAATACTTTATCGGGGTTTAGAGTTTGGCCCAGTGGTAGAGTGCTTGCCTAGCATCCATGAAGATCTAGGTTTGAGTCCTTAATATCACACAGATATAAAAATCCATATGGCAATGTGGCTCAAGTGGCAGAGGGCTAGACTTGGGAAAAGCCAAGAGCAGTGCTCAGGCCCTGAGTTCAAGCCCCAGGAATGGCAGAAAAAACAAAAGAAAAGAAAAGAAAAGAAATGTGCTTTTTACAAGTTATTCACTCACAGCATTTGCCTCTGAATTCTTCGCTTCTGCATCTTGTGACTTATCCCTTTCCCTCAATGTAGACAAGAAAAACAGATTTTATTACTTGCTATCCTGTTGTCCAATCTTTGGATATTAATTCAAAATACAATATTGCCTGAGATATTTTGTGTGTGCATGTGTGTGTGTATCTGCCAATGTGTGCATGCACACATGTGTACAGGGTTTAGGGCTTACTCATAGGGCCTGTGTGATAACCCTCAGCATCTTTTCCTCAAAGGTATTGGTCTTTCACTTCTAGCTTATTATAGCTAATTGGAGTTGAGAGATTCACTCAATTTCTTGCCCTGTGCATTGGAACCCAGTGCTGGGTTCTCATATTGTTAATTGTAGCTATAGAGAAGCCTGAGGTCTGGGGATCCTCGTTAGAATCCAGCCCCTGAAAGAAAGTCACTGATAGAAATCTTTATCTTCATTTAAGCACGAATAAATAAGGCAAAAGTGGAACTGTGGCTCAGTTCCTCTTGTAGCAGCCATGAGAAAATTAGTAATTGGCAGCACCTGGTCCCTGAGAGAAATCCTTAGCACTGGTTCAAAAAAAGAAAGAAAATAATGAAAAAAATTAAAACTTGCTGAGGAATCCATAAGGATAAACGTGCCTGTGAATAATCTTGTCATTTCCGATTCCCTCAAGAGCTTATGTCTCTCTATATTTTATCAAGTTTTTTTAAAGATATTTACATATTTTCTATCTTTCTTAAACAGAGATAGCCATCCACAAAACACAAACACAAACTCTCACACATTATACCACCCACCCATAAGTGTCTGGCTATGTATATATGTATAGTCATATGTATTGATCTGTCTCTCTATACTAATATATAAATGCATAAACATATGTATTTAGACAAACAGGAAACATACATAGATAGGTCTCAGGCATTTCCAGATTTTGTGCAAGTCTTCTGAGTGCAACTTATCATTGTATTGTTTGTCAAGATAGAGTCCCTCTAACTTTTGGCCAGCTTCTTGTCCTTTGATACTTTTTTCTGCCAGTCCTCGGTTTTGAACGCTAGGCCTGGATGCTGTCACTGAGCTTGAGATTCTTGCATTCAGTAGTTTATTGCAGATAAGAGTCTCATGGAGTTTCTGTCCTGGGCTGGCTTTGAATTGTGATCCTCAGATCTCAAACTCCTGAGTAGCTAGGATGACAGTCTTGAGCTACCAGTACCTGGTTCCTTTGCCTCTTTTACCCTTTTTTTTGGCCCCACCACAGCCATGGTATCTACCTTCCTATGTTCTCTCCACCTGCCCCCAGACAGGGGTCTGACAGATGCTTTCCACCCACTTATTCATGTCCTCCTCTGTATTGGCTGACAGCTAAGACATGCACTCACTTGTCTGGATGCCAAACACAAAGCCATGTGATTGTTTCTCAGTGTGGAACATCCTATCAGATTTATAGCACCACAGAGGGTCAGGTTAATGCTCCTCCAGGGCTTCTTAAATTCTCATATTAATCCACAACACGTTTGTCATCACTTGTCCAGCTAATTCATGGACTAAAGCAGCATTCCCTACAAACTTAGATCCCAATACCATGAGGACACTCAAGGGTGCATTAGGAGTATGACCTGCAGGTGGATGTGAGTCTGTCTAACTTGGAGGGGATTTCTCCACCACAGGAAATGGAATACAAATTTAGAATCTGCTTTCATGAGGTGACAATCTCTGGCAGATGTTCTTATCAAATGTGGCACTGCCTACTTCCAGCTTAAAACATGGGTTGATGACCCAGCATAACAGAGAATGTATTCACCCCGGCCCAACACATAGGCTGGGACCCTGAACTTTCAGGTAGCATTTGACTTTGAAGGTCATGAGATCTTAGTCTACAAATGATGAGCCCCCTCCCGTGAGGCATAGCAAACGGAGCCAAAGTGCAACCCAGTTAAGCACCAGATCAAGCTTCCCTTCTTCAGTAGGGTATGGTTTGAAAACTGTGCATAGCTTCTGTTTGAAGCCCGTCCAGAAAGGAAAGTCCATGAAACTCTCATTTCCAGTTAACTGCCAAGAAAAAGCCAAAGATAGAGATGAAGCTCAAGAGAGCTAGAGAGCCATCTGAAAAGAATGGTTACACCCTGCAACATCCTCATTATCTGATCTTGAAAACATCTCTGCGTGCATCCCAGCATGCAGCCAGCATCTGGGGGTGACAGTGACCCCTGCGCCCATTGGCAATCTGCACTGTCTCTGACATCTGTAATGTGAACCTCATTCTGTTGGGTTTGTGAAGCGGTGTCAACCCTGCAGAAGGAACCAACTGTGCCCTAACTCCCACTGTCCCCTGGGGCCCCTAGCATTCCCCCATCTGCACCCCTCCTGTGGCTTCTGATCCTAGGGAGCCCTCCTGCCCTGTCCAACACTCACATGAAATGCATATTTCTTCTCCTGGGGCAACTTCTCCACAGAGAGTACATGACATGCCCACTCTCCAGGCACGGGGAGATCCTGCCAAAGTAGCAAATCAGTGATAAGGACATAAAGTGATGAATAGAATTTTAGATCCTGATGGTAGACAGTCTGCAAAATCCAAGGGAGAATGGAATTGGAGGGGACCAGGGCTCAGGATGTGGGCATGGAGCTTCCCTGCCAAGGCGGTGGGGGAAGTCACAGGCTGGGGGATGCACAGGATGATCCATGGGCCCTGTGCAGCTACTGGGTCACCCCCTTCTGCATCTCAGCCTTTGGCTTTGAGCTCTGTGATCGTCAAGATGTGCACAGTCTGTACTCTGGCTGGCAGAAGAAAGGACCCTGGGAAGACAATTGTAGACCCTTTGTGAGTGTAGGAAGGGGTAGGCTGGACACCCAGTCCAAGAGGAGCTAAAACTGGAGTCGAGGGGTGTGCAAGGAGTGGGTGTGAGGGTTGTGGGAAGTCACAGTCACGGCAGAGGTGGCTCTGTCTGTGGGGTGAGTGCCTCCCTGCAGGCACAGCACTGGACATATCAGAGATCCACATGAAAAGGAAAAGCTGGAAATGGCACTATGGTTCAAATGGTAGAGCATCAACCTTGAGCAAAAGAGCTCAGGGACAGTACCCAGGACCTGAGTTCAAGCCTCATGACTGTAAAAGAAAAAGAACCAGGACTATGAGAGGGAACCTGGTACTCTCTTGGTCTAATCAGACACAAGAAGAGGCCGGGATAGGCTGTGGAAAAACACAGAGAACATCTTCCCCCAGCTCATCCTCTCCTGCATGCTGGGGCAGCCATGTAACTAGGGCTACGGTGAGATCATCTTCACCCCTGTGCTGCCATCTGAATTGTAGGCCTCTGTCCTGGCATGGGGTGTCCTGATGGCTGAGCAGGTGCCCTAACCCTAGATGGAGAGCAGCCACTGACTGTGGTAGCTAAGGAGAGATCTGTTCCATAGCTATCAGGCCACCCAGCATGGGAGCCATAACCACCCCTCACCCAGATAGAGGCCAATGGTTCTCCAGGTGCTACTAACATTGCCCCACCCCTAGCTCTGGGTACACGTGACATTCCCTCCACAAGGAGCAGGACTAAGTGAAGGATCAGGAAGCTGCCTATGGGCTTCAGATGATGGCCAGGCTGGCACTACAGATGGCCTCAATCTGTCACCACCTTCCCCTGCCTCCATCATTCCTCCATCATGCCTCTCTACCTCCCACCCATTAACCTTGGAAACCAATGAACTGGGCTCTCATCATTCCTCTCATCTCTTCACCCACCTTGCCATGCGTCCATCCCTCTGTCACTTCCACCCCACACACATCCCACCACCAGCCACCCTGTAGCTTATGAGGATCCCAGAGGAAGCTCTTGGTGAAGGGCTTGTGACCACAAAACAGTTACTATCACCCGCTCCGGCCTGATCCACCACAGAATAAGAACAGCCAAGCAGGCACACACTGCAGCAGAGTTGCTGTGCTGCCACCCTAATTTCTTCATGGCCAGGACTTGGCTCTCCTCAGCCTCCCAGCTCAGTAACCAGAACATTGTGCTTTCACAGAGCCATGGCTTCCAGTCTCCATGGACACAATGACATCAAGGTGATGCCAACTTCCCCATCGCTATATACTTCTAACTATGGGATGGGAGCTGAGGTTCTCTTCTGTGACCCCATCTGCTAAGAGGCTCATGCAGATTTCTATCCTTTGCTCATCATGGTGACTCTTTGGTTAACAAGTCACTGCTGGGCTTCCAGTTCACCACATATAGAACCCATACTCCAACACTTTTCTTAGAAGGACTGATGACTTTTAAATATTCTCTAGTTTTAAATTTCTAGTTACTTCTCTCTTTCATTTATATATTTCCCTTCCTCACATACTTCCCTTTTTTTACCTTCCTTCTTTCATTCCTGGCCTTGAACTCAAGACCTGGAGCTTTTTCTTAGCTTTTCTTTACTCAAGGTAGCACTCTAGCTCTTGAGCCCCGCGCCCCCCGTCGGTCGGGGGCCTGCCGGCCTCGCTCTCGCTCCTTTTCCTCCCCCTCCCGCCGCCCTCTCCCGCGAGGATGGCGGCGGTGGGTGGCGAGCCAGCCCGTTGTTCTTGCTCTAAACTGGGAGTATGAGTCTCATGCATTTTTCCCTTTGCTGGGTTGGTTTTAAACCACAATACTAAGATCAGGATCCTGAATATGCCTCGGATTACAGGTATTATCTAATCAAAACAAATTCCTGATTTCTTTTTTAGACATAATTAGTTCTTTCACTTGAGCCACCAGCCACTCATGCAAGAGCATTGCAGGATCCCAGCATTCATCTTGTCTCCAGTCTTATTCCATCCATCTCACAATGGTCATCTAAAACACCCTGCTGCATGCCTGAAGTCGAAAGGAATGTTCTCAACGCCATGAGAAGCCCCCTTAAACTCTGCCTCAGACATGCCCAGCCCCCATCCCACTTCCACATGAGCATTTGTTTAGGAGAAATATCCTGAGTACATCATCATCTTTTCCTCACCATTCAAATTTCATCTTTGGAGTCATTTCTCCCAGACAAAGAGGAACATGATCCATGGTTTGATAGCAGCTCCAGCTTCATAGTCCCAGCCACCAACACCCCCCCATGACCCTGCCAGACACCTGAATTCAAGAACAATGTTTTCACTACCCCTGACGCTTATCAAATGTTTTAACTTATACAGTGCATTAAAATAATTTTACTAAATGGAATAAACACATGGCATCAAGCTTCAGAATCTTTGCACCTGAACTTTTAGTGAATCACAGAAACAGCAGCATTTCTGTACGCAACAGAAATCTTAGCTTTGAGATTTCAGCATTCCTGGTATCCAAGTTTGGATGTGCTAACACTGCCCTTAATGGGGCACTTCAATCACACAATCCCACAACAATCAATGTCATTTGACATTCACTGGTAGGTGGTGCTAGGAAAAAGACTGATGTGCCAACTCCATGCTGGCTTGACCCATGCCATCTTCAAACCTGGAGCAAGTGGGGCTCCTATCTCCATGACACCTTTTGTGTACTACCCCAGGAGGACCTTTACCTTGAGACAAAATTATGAAGACTATCTCTACCAGCAAAGATTCCAGTGAGATGTGCCTACATGGATAAAGCGAAAATCTCACTAAAGTGAGGTTGTTGGCAGTGCTGGAGCCTGAACTCAGGGCCTGGCCACTAAGCATTTGTACTCAAGACTAGCCCTTTACCACTGGAGCACAAACTCCATTCCCAGCTGTTTTTATTTTTGGTAGTAAGAATCTATCAGACTTTCCTGTTCTGGGTGACTTGGAACTTCCATACTCAGATCTCAGCCTCCTGACCAGCCTGGATTAAAAGTGTGGATCAGCCATGCGCCACACCTGAGGACTTCTGCCAGCACATTTTTTCCCAAAAATTGGAAGAGGAAGATGAGGGAGGGTTGGGCTCATCCTGCCCGGCATATGAAGGAGAGCATCAGCGCCTGAACTTCATTCCCTGTTGTAGGCTGCTGGAGGAAAAGGAAGCAAATAGGCACAGGCTGGCAGCAGAAGCCACAGAACAACTTGTGACCAAGACTCCCAGAGCAGACCTCAGAATCGATGACAGAGTTGGATCTACCCAGTAACAGAGGCAGTGGTGACACCTGAAACTGCGCGTTTGAGCCTTTGCTGCTAGTAAACAGGGCCACCTATGTCTCAATGAGAAAGGTGAGATTTTGGTGGAGAAGGTGAGATTAAACATTATGTATCATGCAAGAAGACAGACTATAAGGGGTCTTTTATTATTCCAAGTGAAATTTTGGATTTCCTCTTCTGTTTCTTTAAAGAATGACATTGGGATATTGATTGAAGATTGCCATTTTTACAATATTACTTCTTCCAAACCAGGAGCATAGGTTTTTGCATTTCCTCAGTTCTGCGATAATTTCCTTCTCCAGGTTTTATAGTTCCATCAAAAAGGTGCTTTACATTGTAAGTTAATTCCTAGGTATTTTATTTTCTTTGATAGCAAAATGAGTTGCTATCCTGATTCTTGCCTCATTCCTCTCGTTTGTTGGCATATAAGAAGGCAGTTGACATGGAGGGTTAATTTTATACCCTGCTACCTTACCAAAGTTTTATATCAGCTCAAGCAGCTTCGGAGTAGAGTCTATAGGGTTCTTTAAATACAGAATCATGTCATCTGTAAGGAGAGAAAGTTTCAGTTCCTCTTTCCCTTTTCCTCCTCACTCCAGTTAGAATGGCCAAGATCCAGAAATCTAATAACGTATGCTGGAGGGGATGTGGCCAGGAAGGATCACTACTACACTGTGGTGGGATTGCAAACTTGTTCAACCACTATGGAAAGCACATTGGCAGTATCCCAAAAAGACTAAATATATAGCTCCCCTGTGATCCAGCAATTTCACTACTTGCCAATAGTCCAGATAGGACATACTAAATTCACTAGAACAATAACATTTGTCACAGCACTATTTACTATAGCAAAGGTATGGAACCAACCCAGATGCCCGTCAGTTGATGAGTAGATCAAATATGGTATTTTTACACAATGGAATTCTGTGCTTCTGTCAGAAAGAATGACATAGATGAATTTGTAAGGAAATAGAAACACTGTAAAGTTTAGAAATTAGTTTCTGTCTCCTTCTCTCTCTCCTTCTCTATCTCTGTAAAATTTAGAAGTTCCTGTTTCTCTCTCTCTCTCTCTCTCTCTCTCTCTCTCTCTCTCTCTCTCTCTCTCTCTCTCTCTCTCTCTCTCTCTCTCTCTGTCTCTCTCCAATCCTTAGGCTTGAACTCAGGGCCTGAGCTGCTTTTGCTCAAGGTTAGCACTCTACCATTTGAACTACAGTGCTGCTTCTGGCTTGCTCTTTTCACGTAGTATTGAGGAATCTAACCCAGGCCTTCATTCTTGATAGGTTAGCACTCTACCACTAAGCCACACAGTCAGCTTTTAGAGGTTTCTGACAAAGGTTTTCCTACATGCTATTATTTCTTCTGTGAGTGCTCTTAATGCTTGCTGACGGTTGACTTTGTTTAGAAGAATTACCCTAATGCTCCCATATACAGAGATTCTATATATAGCTAAATGTTTTTCTTTACTCAGAATTTCTCTATTGTGTATGTTCTGAAATGTACTGAAGACTGACTTCTGATTAAAAGTCATTGCACATTTGTTGTATTCATTAGTTTTCTTTTCTTCTATGGGAATCAGGTTTGTGATGAACACAGAAGTATGCCTTCCAGGTCAAACACTTTCCACATTTGTAATATTCATAAGGTTTTTCTCTCCTATGTGCATTTTATACTTAGTCATGCGTTCATGATGGATTTTTCATATTCTTATATTCATACGATTTTTATCCTGTGTCTGTGTGGTATCATGCAAACTCAACTATGAGTTCTTCAAAAAAATTTCCCTTTCATTTTATTCATAGGATTCTATCCTGTGGGTGTTTAGTGATAAATCTTGACTTGTGCCTTCTGGGGAAAAGACTGAACATTTGCTACATTCATTAAGGGTTTTGTCTTGGGTTGGTTCTGTGACACAAGCTGAGTTTTCTTCCACAGACTAAAAAGTCTTTCCTATTTATTACATTGCTAAGGCTTCTCATATGTGTGAACTCTCTTACACTTCTTGAAAGGTGAATACTGCACGAAAGACATTCAACTTTGGTTATATTCCTAAGGTTTCTAATATGTGTGAATTCTGTTATGCCTCCTGTAATGTGACTTCCATCTGAAGGTCTTACCACATTTGATGCACTCGTACAGTTTCTGTCCTGTGTGTGTTCTCTGATGCAATTTGAGGGAAGACTTCCATTTGAAAGACATTCCACATCGGTTACATTCATAAGGTTTTTCTCCTGTTTGAATTGTCTTATGCATGTTGAGGTTTGGCTTCTGTGTGAAGGACTTTCCACATATGTTACACTCATAAGATGTTTCTCCTGAGTATATTCTCTGATGAACATGGAGTTTTACCTTCCATTTGAAAGACTTTCCGCATTCACTACATGCATAAGTTTTCTCTCCTGTGTGTGTTCTATTATGCCCATCAAGATATGACTTCCACTTGAAGGTCTTCCCACATTTGTTGCACACATAAGGTTTCTCTCCTGTGTGTGTTCTTTGATGCAATTTGAGGGAAGATTTCTGTCTGAAAGACTTTACACATTGGTTACATTCATAAGGTTTCACTCCTGTGTGTACTCTCTGATGAACACGAAGTTTTCCCTTCCCTTGGAAAGACTTTCCACATTCATTACACTTATAAGATTTCTCTTCTGTGTGTTTTATTTGAAGAACTCGAAGGTGTATCTTCTGGGTGAAAGACTTTTCACATTTGTTACATTCATAAGGTTTCTCTTCTGTGTGTCTTCTCTGGTGCAAAGTGAGGTATGATTTCAGTCTAAAAGTCTTCCCACATTTATCCCATTCATAAGATTTCTCTTCTGTGTGAGATCTCTGATGTGTGCTGAGAGCTGAATTCTGGGCAGAAATTTTATTACGTTCCTCATATTCATAAGGTTTGTCTTCTCTTGGAGATCGAGGTTGGAGCGTCAGGTCTGACTTCTCAGAAATTAATTTTCACAGTTGATGTACGCATCACATATCTCAGGATATTTGCTCTGAGGTATTGTAAGGCGTATTTCATTACTGAAGGATTTCTTACATTCACTACATGTATGAGGAGTCTCTCCTGTGTACATTTTCGGATGTGTAGTGATGGTCGGTGTTAAGTGCAATATTTTTCATCACACAGTACATTTAGCAGTTTTCCTCCCTCCCTGAAGAATTTCTTGGGCAGGGAGAACAGAATTATGATACTGCAGATCTTTTGGACTGTCACAATCATGAATAAAATGCTCTGAATATCCGATGGATTTTTTAAGAACAGGAGACATACGAGATCTATATGCAGCATGCATCTCATCAGGCTTAGGAGACAGAAACATGTTTTGACACTTAATGAACTCCTCAGTCCTCACCCCTAAGTTATTACCGTTATTACTAATCAGCTCTGGATTATGTGCAGAGCTCAAATTTAAAGTTGTTGCTAATCTCACGTTTTCCTCCACTTCGATACTACTTGCAACTGCTACTTCACAAAGACATTCATGTGGACTTTCCTGGCAGGTCTTGAACACATTTTCCATTACCTGGACATCTACAATGAGTCATAGAAAAAAAGACACAAACATACATGAGATACAAATATTCCTTACTGTAAAGGTAATGACTTTACTTTCCCATCCTAAGTGTTAGATATTTTAAAATATAAAAGTGGAAATTGATTTGTGAGAAATATATGCTTTTCTCCCTAACATATTAAGAAAATGATATTTTACAATGACCAATAATGTTTTTCTGTGTTTTAGTTCTCTTTTATATCACAGGAAATATTTATTGAAATTACCCAACTATGTATTGCTACAGTTTTAAGCTGAGTACTACCTATACTATACCTGCAGCTGTTTTTTTTCAAATAATGTTTTGTTTATACATTGAAGAATAGCTGCCTTTCTTTTATTTTTGAGAAATAATCTAAATACTGTGCTGTTTTGCATCTTTTTAAAACTTTCTTTTCTTTTCTTTTCTTTTTTTTGTAGTTCATAGGCCTCGGCCCTGTCCCTGAACACTTCAGCAGAAGACTATAACCCCTATCCTTGAGCTACAGCCCCACTTACTCTTTTCCAGCGTTAACTACAAATAAGAGTCTCAGGTCCTGAGTAGCAGATAGGATTACCTTACCCAGTTTCAATGCTGTTTGCTTATTAACCATTAAGTGAGGAACACGAATTTTTTCTAGATTCAGCGGCCACAAGTTTGGTTTATATGTCTGTTTGCCTTTGATCCAAGCAAGAACGATTCTTGAGAGTAAGGACTTACACCTATATCCCTTCAGTTACAACTTCTCACTAAAGTCTCAATTTAGGTATTTGTGGGAATTTTGAAATTTGTTTCTTTCCATTTGAAGTCTTATAAAAATTCCTTTTCTAACACTCCTGTCCCTCAGAACCATGGAAGACCAGAAAATCCCCAGCTCATTGTCTAGTTAATTTTCTTATGTTGATTGAAACTTTGTTGTTTTTTTTTCTTCCATTCCTGGGTTTGAACTTAGGACCTAACCACTGTCCCTGGGTTTTCTCCAGACTAGAACCCTATCAATGAAATCATTACTTCTGGCTTTTTCTATGTATGTGGTAATAAGGAATCAAACCTGTGTCTTTGTGCATGCTAGGCAAGCACTCTACCACTAGGCTCAATTTCTGGTGGAAAGGTCTGGTTCTGAATACCAGTCTCTTCCTACCAGCAAAAAGATATTATCCTTATCAGAGAATAATGCCCTGACTTATTCCTTGTTTGCTCAATCATTTATAGTCTTAGTTTTAAAGAAATGAAATATCATTCTTTCTTTCTTTCTTTCTTTCTTTCTTTCTTTCTTTCTTTCTTTCTTTCTTTCTTGTTTTGCAGTCATGGGACTTGAATTCTAGACCTGGCTGTTCTTCCTGAGCTCTTCAGCTCAAGGCTACTGCCCTATGTCTTTAGCCTCAACCCCACTTCTCATTTTCTATTGCTTCTAAGGTGTTTTTGTGATAGGTCAGTCTTTGAACCTTGATCCTCAGATCTCAGCCTCCTAAGTACCTAGGATTACAGGCATGAGCCAGGGACTCATGGCTTTCTCATTTTATTTTGTTTCACAGTGATTTCTACAGAGAAATCTAACTTTAACTCTACTGCCACATAGAATTCGTCATATCACCCTATGATTCTTGGTGCCAGGGGTTTGGGCTAGCATGCACAAAGACCTGGTTCACTTCCTTGGTACTACATACAAAGAAAAAGCCAGAAGTGGTGCTATGACTCAAGAAGTAGAGAGCTAGCCTTGAGAAAACCCAAGGACCATGCTCAGTCCCTGAGACCAGGCATAGGATTGGGAAAAGAAAATGATTCTTGATTCATTCACAAAGAATTCCATAGGTTCCACACAGGATTTAGGGTAACTAAGAATATTATTGATCAGTACATCACAACATGAACTTACCAATGGGGCTCAGGCTCCAACATCAATATGAAGATGCATTCACTCACCTGTGATATTCTTGTCAGAGGAATTTCCTATCCAGAGTTCTGCACAGTGCTCTAGCTTGTCAATTAATACAGGTTTGGGAACACAGGGCCCTGTAAATTAGGAACAGTAGAGAATTATTGCTTATGCTGTGTCATCATTGCTTTAAGTTCGCAGACATCCTACTCACAAGTTATCTATTAAATCTTTTTTCTCATTTCTCACTGGCTCCATGGTTGACTTTTCCCCAGCTCTGGATTCATTTTGTATGGCATAAACTTAGCTGTCTTGCTCAAGGCTAGAAAAATACCAGTTTGAGTCCCAGCTCCACTTACATGCATAGGTCTTCATGCATGCTAGGCAAGCACTCAACCACAAAGTCAAACTCTTGACACTCCACTAACATTTTTGAGGGGTTACTTGGAGTTATAGAGTTTCATGGCAATTTTTATGCCATTGCTGGCTTCAAATTAGAATTCTTAGATTTCTTCCTCCTGAATATTTTAAGATTACAGGCATGAAACATTGCACCTAGTGCCAGGTTTCCATTATAAACTCACTGTTTAGTGATTTGTAGATCCTATTTCCAATAATGATATATATTCTATTCTGGATGGTTTATCCACTTACAATTACTGTGTAAGTTTGGAATGTCGTCTCCATTAGAGGAAACATAATTTAGAACTGTTGTCAAAGTATCCTGAAGGTATCCTGAAGAATGAGTACAAATTACCTTAGGTTTTCTTTAGAAAGTAATGATACTTCTCAGGGCCTGGAATCTTTCCTTTAAATAGTATTGAAAGTTTGATAAACATTCACGTATCTGCAAAATAACAAGGCACTTGGCCTTGCAAGTGAATTTGACTTTTGCTCACCTAAGGACACCAGGTGGCTGTAGGTCTCCAGCATTACATCTCTGTACAGGGTCCTCTGACCATTGTCCAGATGCTGCCACTCCTCCCAGCTGAAATCCACAGCTACATCATCAAATGATACCAGCTTCTGGAATGGCACATTTTCATCAAGTAATTAGCACTGAGTTATAAACACACCATGTCTGGAATTTTATTCTTTTTTTGTTGGAATTGTATTCCTTTACTTAAATGTTTAGACTTACATGAAATATTGACCTGAAAAGTTAGGGATGGTGCCTAGGCCCAGAGTTCAAGTCCCAAGACCCACAGAAAAATAAAAAGGCAAGCCAGGTGTTGGTGGCTCACGCCTGTCATCCTAGCTACTCAGGAGACTGAGATCTGAGGACCATGGTTCAAAGCCAGCCTGGCACAAAATTCCATGACACTCCTTTCCAATTACCCACCATAAAATGTTTAATGGCTTGTGGCATATCATGGTAGAGCAATTGTCGTATCGACAAAAATAAGTCGGGGAAGTAGATTTAGGTTATAAATGGAATTATTCCATTGAAAAGGAACTACATTATATGATGACATATGCTGGTACTGTGAGAATATTGCAAAATCTTAGGGTATCAAGTAATAATACTGTGAAGTACACCCAGAATGTTAATGTTCTATGGCTGGCATAATAATCACTTGGGGAAGAAATTTTTTTTCTTTTCTTTGGCTGGGGATTTATAAGCCTTGAACTCTGGGCCTGGGCACTGTTCCTGAGCTCTTCAACTCAAGGCTATCACCCTACCTATGAAGCCACAGTGCCATTTCCCATATTCTAGTGGTTAACTGTAGATGAGAGTCTTATAGATTTTCTAATGCCCAGGCTGGCTTTGAACCAAATCTTTAGATATCAGCCTGATATCTGAGTAGCTAGGATTACAGGTAGAAGTCACTGCACCTGGCAAGAAATTTATTTCTTGCTGTTTTATACTACAAATTTACTGTATGTTTTACTTTTTCAAAAAGACTGAGGATGACCTTTGTTCTGTATATAATGGGAAGAGGGGTAGGGATCTGTGAGCAGAAGAACTGAGGGGCAATACTCAGGGTAGGACAATAGCGTTAAACTAAAGAGCTCACGGCCCAAGGTGCAAGCCCCATGACTTTGCCCACTACCCCACAAAAAAGGGAAAAAATTGGAGATTGGAGAGGATTTTCTAAAAAGAATATATAGAAATAGTTGTTCAAAATGTAGAAAGAAGTTCAATATTAACAGTCATGAGAAAAATTAAAATTACAATGAAATCATTACTTTAAATATGTTAATATAAATATAGTTTTAAACAAAAAGATCCACATACACACACACAAACACACACACACACACACACATCCAAAAAAACCAACTTTCAAAGTCTAACTATTACTGGGAAGGTAGTGAGAAGAAGTAGAACTTTGGAATATTTCTGCAAGGAATATAAAACAATCAAAAATTGCGTGGAGAGTGCTAAAAATGTACTAAATATAGAATTACATAGAAATATGGTCCAACACTTCTATTTCTAGATTTGTACCTAATGGAAGAGAAAGCAGAGACTAGAACAAATATGTGGAGAATCCATTCACAACTATTAATAATAATCAAAAGATAGAAATATGCAAAACAATGCATTGAAAAGGAAGAACATTTTACTATATTTTACAGATGAATCTTGATTACAGTAAACTAAAAATACAGCAGTCATAAAGGAAGAGCTAGGGTATGTTTTCCCTTCCAGAGCTTCCAAGCATCAACAAATCCTTAGAGCCAAAAAGCACGATGGTTCCAGAGAATGGAGTAGAGAGGAACAGGAGTTGAATGTTTAATTATTATACATGGAATATGAAAATTGCTCTAGATGGGTAGAATGAAGAGAGAACTGTACCCTAAACAATGGTTATGTAGCCACACAGAATGGGACACACCTATACTCCCTGATCTTGGGAAACTCAAGAAGGATTTCTAGCCATCCTGGATGCATGGAAAGATCTATCATAAAAACTAATGTGGAGGGGCTGGGAGTTTGGCATAGTTGTAGAGTGCTTGTATGAAGACGAAGGTTCAATTCCGCAGTACCACATACACAGAAAAAACCAGAAGTAGTGCTGTGGCTCAAGTAGAAGATCACTAGGCTTGAGGAAAGCTGAAGGACAGTGCTCAGACGGAGTTCCAGCCAAAGGGCTTGTTTAAAAAAAACCAGAAAGCAGAGCATGATGGGGTGGTGGCTCACTTCTATAATCCTGGAGCTGAAGAGCTCAGGGATAGTACCCAGGCTGAGTTCAAGATCTATGACCCACCAAAAAAAACCAAAAAACAAAAATAATATGGAAAAATTTGGATTCTGTGAATTTTATCAGGCATATAAAGGTTTTTTGCTGTTGAAATAACAAATTGTTTGGAAATATTTTAAAAGTTTTTACCTAGAAATGTACACTACAAATGGAATTAATAACAAACACAAAATATGAAAAAGATACAAATTATAACAATATGGGTATCCTGCTTCTGTATCTTTCACTGACTCCTGTTCAAATGAGTCACATATTCTGAATCATTTCTCCCAGTCGATATATGCCACACATGTTAGCTTGTACTGAACTTCTTGGGAAATCAAAAGCAAATACTAAGCAAATGTGTGTTAGATTTTGTCAACAGAGATATTTCAAATGTAAATCCCTACTCATTGCATTATTTAATATGAATGCCGGAATCTAACTTACACTGGCAGTATCTTCAATCTTTTGAGAATCTTCAAAAGGGTGTGTAAATATTTAGGATCGTTATGTCTTCCTGGAGGAAAGATCCCTTTAGTGGTATGTAGTAACCTTCTTTGTCTTTTCTTACTAATTTTAGTTTGAAGTCTATTGTATCTGATATGAGGATGGCAACTCCAGCCTGTTTATGGGGGCAGTTAGCTTGATAGAGTTTATTCCAACCTCTCACTTTCAAAAGATGATGGTTTTGGGTAAGATGTGTCTCTTGAAGACAGCAGAACGATGGCTCTTGCTTTTTGATCCAACTAGACAGCCTATGCCGTTTAATTGGAGAGTTAAGTCCATTGATATTGAGAGTTAGGATTGAGAGATATTTATTAGTTCCTACCATTTTTAAAAGCTTTTAGTAGGGCCTGTGTCTTGACAGTTCTTGTGGTCCTTAGATGGTATGCTGTTTAGGTACCTTTTCTTTCCCTATATTGCATTTATTTTGGTTTTCTATGCATATAGCATCTTTGAGAATTCTCTGTAGTGTTGGTTTTGTTTCGACATATTGTTGCAGCTTTTCCCTGGAATGGAATGTTTTTATTGTTCCCTCAGTTATGAATGAGAACTTAGCTGGCTACAGTATTCTTGGTTGGTAGTTATTTGATTTAAGGGCATGACATATATGCTTCCAGTCACTTCGTGCTTGCATGGTCTCTGCTGAGAAATCTGGGGTTATTCTGATTGGTTTGCCTTTATAGGTTACTGATCCCTTTTCCCTGGCTGCCTTTAGGATCTTTCCTTTCGTTTCTATTGATCCAGTTTGGATCACAATGTGGCGGTGCGATGTTCTTTTCTGTTCAGATCTGTTTGGGATTCTAAAAGCTTCTCGTATCTGGATGGGCCTGCCCTTCTGGATATTTGGGAAATTCTCTGAGATGATTCCCTGAAGTATATTTCCAATACCATTGACCTCTTTCTCCACGCCCTCCTCAATACCAACTAGCCTTAAATTAGGCTTCCTAATTGCATCTTGGACCTCCTGAAGCGCTCTCTCATATTTCCTAGATTTGGATTGACTCATTTTCTGTTCTTTCTCTATAATACCTAAATTATCTTCAGCCCCGGAAATTCTCTCCTCTGCATTGTCTAACCTGCTATCAAAGCTATCTACTTTATTTTTCATCTCCCTTGCTTCTAATTGCTCACTTTTGATGCCTTGCATCTCTTTTTTTAGATCATGTGTGGATTTCTTTATCTCCTTGATTTCCTTTTGCGTGGTTAGCTCAGTAGCTTTATTTTCTTTGGACATTTGCTGGAGTTTGGTCACGTTTTTATTTGGGGATTCTTTGAATTCATCCATCTTTCTTTGAAAAACCTTTATTATGGCCTCCTTTATGGCTTCTTCTTTTTCACTTATCACCTTGTTTTTGCTTTCCTCTTGTTCAGCTATGGCTTCCTCCATTATCTCTTCCTATATATTTTCACATTTTCCATTAATGATGTTTATCAATTGCATTTGTGTAGCACTTGGAAGACTCTGGTCTAGGTTTGCCAGTGACTGTTCCATTGTCTGTTTACATTGGGTGGGGGATGTTGTTTCTTGATTTGACATTTTTCTTGAGTTTCTTGTTCTGCCCATTTGAAAATGGGAGCAAGAGTACTACTAAATACGATTATAGTTTTTCAGATATAACCAACCTAGACCTCTGTAGCTGGCAGACACTAGGTGTTCACAAGTTTTGATTGGTATTATCACTCTTTCTTTTTGTGCACTTACAGACCAGTCTAATACAACCACTGATAAGCGATTTATACCCAAAACAATAAGCCTCTCAATCCAATCTCTATTGTCTTTAAGTCCCTCTGAGCCTAGAGAATAATTAACCACCTACATATACAATATTGCTCAACAGCCATCAAGTGTAGATCCGTGCAGTATAAGGGTTGAAAGACGAGAAGAGGTCCAGAGATAGAAAAAAAGAATGAGACAGGTCAGGGGAGGTGCAAGAGGATTAACGTAAGAGTTTAAAAATATTGCAGTAAAGAAAAAAAGGAATAGCATAAGGATAACTGACCTAAGTTAGTAAGTAGGTAGCATCTTTGAGTACAAATTTTGGAAAGTATTAGAATAAAACTTATGTGTTGCTGCAAGACTAGCTCTTAGCCCAACCAGTGGCCTCACAGTGGACCATGGGATGGATCTGTTTTTCTTGTCTACGTTGAGGGAAAGGGGTATTTCACAAGATGCAGAAGCGAAGATTTCAGAAGCAAATGCTGTGAGTGAATTAGCTCGTAAAAAGCATTTTTATTTTCTTTTATCTTTCTGCCAGTCTTGGGGCTTGAATTCAGGGCCTGAGCACTGTTTTCTCAAGTCTAGCCCTCTGCCACTTGAGCCACAGTGCCACATCTAGATTTTCTATCTATGTGATACTGAGCAATCAAACCCAGATCTTCATGGATGCTAGGCAAGCACTCTACCACTATGCCAAACTCTCAACCATGACATAGTAATTATAAAGTCATCATCACTAATTCTTCTGTATTTTTCCCTCTTGTATTTTTTACACATGTCAGCAAAGCTAATTATCCGGAAAAAAAAATGATTAGGATACAGAAACCTAATAATATCCTAGTATATTGACGTCAAAAATATGTGCAAGATGCCCTGTGTGTTTGACCTAGTGGTAGAGTCCTTGGCTACCCCGCAAAAACACACAGGTTTGATTCCTCATTACCACATACATAGAAAACACTGCAAGTGGTGCTGTGGCTCGGTGGGACAGCTAAAGCCCGAAGAAAGCCCAAGAACAATGTTCACACTCTGAGGTCAAGTCCCAACAGTAGCAAAAACAAAAAAAAATTCGACAATGGGCAAAATGCAGGCTGAGAAGGCACTGTGAAGCAAATGTTTTGTAAAGGATGAGGGCAATATTGACCCTTAAGTTTGGATCTTACCTAAGAAAGGCTCCTTGAGCCTGAGACCAGACTGGTAGTTGGGCCTAGTGGAAGACATTGGGATTGGACAAATAAGGTGTGCTGTTTACTACATCCACATGTATATTGTGAGATTGGAGGAGAGATTCAGCCTCCAGTATGTCTTTGGTGAGGTCTTCTGTGAGCAAGGATCTTTGGTCATTGGGCCCTGAAAGGTGACCCTGCCTCCCTCACAATGGAACAGAATATGGAACCCTGGTAACCAAGCCACTGTAACTAACAACCAACTCAAGCCAGCTCACTTGGCCTGTGGCTGAGGAGGAAGAAAGATGTTGCTGTGCTGTTGCCAAAGGTCAGGAAACTCGAGTCTCAGGCATGGAAGTTGTCGATGTTTTACTCGAAGATGTACATGATAGATCATTGCCAAGTCACAAATCCAATATAACAGGCCTTTCTCTAAGAAGAAGCCCAGGAAATTCCAGGGCAACCAGATGAGGTATATTTCTAAAAAAATGTATTTGACCCCATCATCCTCCCCACACACTACAACTTTCTTTTTTTTTAAATTTTTTATTGTAATTAGTAAAAGGCTTACATGATATTTGCCAGATAGAAGGTGCATTAATTCACATACATTGATACCCTTTCACATGTCTTGGTACCCATTTCCCTCCAACCCCACACCTCCCACCCGTCTTGGTTTTCCCCCCTTCCCTATCAAATTTCAAATATCCAAATACAAATAAATTCAATATATCAGATAACAAAGTGAGATACTATACCAATATGGGATAACCAAGGGACAGCAAACGAGATGAGAGACAACATAGTACATTAAGGACAACAATCATTCATTATATGTCTTTTGTTTCAATATCCTGGAGGTCCTTTCAATTAGCTTCACATTATATGGCCTTATATATGGCCTTTTGCTCTATTGCAATACTCTGCTAGTAGAGCACAAGGTTTCTACTGAGTATGACGAATGAGGGAAACCACTGAACCTAAGTTCCTTTGAGTCTGGCTTACTTCACTTAATATGATTTGTTCTAAGTCTTTCCATTTCCTAACAAATGGGGCGATGTCATTCTTTCTGACAGCAGCATAGAATTCCATTGTGTACAAATACCACAACTTGTTGATCCACTCATCAGCTGAGGGACATCTGGGTTGGTTCCATATCTTTGCTATGGTGAATAGTGCTGCAATGAACATTGTTGTGCTAGTGGGTTTACTATGCCCTTGTTTCTGGATTGTTGGGTAAATGCCAAGTAGTGGAATTGCTGGGTCATAGGGGAGTTCTATTTTTAGCCTTTTGAGGCTCTGCCACTCTGCTTTCCATAGTGGTTGAACGAGTTTGCGCTCCCATCAACAGTGTAGTAGTGATCCCTCCTGGCCACATTGCCTCCAGCATCTGTTGTCATTCGTTTTCCTGATCCTGGCCATTCTAACTGGAGTGAGGTGGAATCTTAGACTTGTTTTGATTTGCATTTCTTTTATGACCAGAGATGTTGAGCATTTCTTCATGTGTCTATAGGCCATTTTTGTTTCTTCTTCAGAGAAGACTCTCTTTAAGTCTTTGGCCCATTTTTAATGGGAAGGGTGTTACTTTGGAGGTTAGTTTTGGAGTGATTCAATTTTTTGAGTTGTTGATATATTTTAGATATGAGGCCTTGGTCCGTTGTTTGGTTGGTGAAGATCTTCTCCCACTCTGTAGGCTTCCTGATTAGTTTACTAGCTATATCTGTTGCCATACAAAAGCTCTGCAGTTTAATGCAGTCCTACTTATCCAGCCTTTCTCTGATTTTTTGTGATTCTTGGTCCTTATTAAGAAAGTTTCGACCTGTGCCAAGGAGGCCTAGTGTATCTCCTATTCCTTCCTGTAAACTTTTCAGTGTGTCAGCTTTTACCTCCACGTCTTTGATCCATTTGGAGTTAATTCTAGTGCAAGGTGACAAAGAAGGATTCAAATTTAGTTTTCTGCAGGTGTTTAACCAGTTCTGCCAGCACAACTTGTTGAAGAGGCTATCTTTCTTCCATTCTATTTTTTTGGCTCCCTGGTCAAAGACAAGGTGGCCATAGGTCTGTGGTTTAATATCTGGATCCGCAGTTCTACTCCATTGGAGTTCAGGCCTGTTCTTGTGCCAGTACCAAGCTGTTTTGAGAATTATAGCTCTGTAATAGAGCGTTAACTTTGGAATTGAAATTCCTCCAGCACTGTTCTTTCTGCTAAGAAGTGTTTTTGCTATACGGGGTCTTTTATTATTCCCTATGAAATTTTGAATTGCCTCTTCTATGTCTTTAAAGAATGACATTGGGATGTTGATGGGTATTACATTGAATTTGTAGATAGCCCTTGGCAAGATTGTCATTTTCACAATGTTGATTCTTCCAATCCAGGAGCATGGGAGGTTTTTCCATTTCCTTAGTTCTGCTTTAATTTCCTTTTTTAAGGTTTTAAAGTTTTCATCTAAACGGTCCTTTACATTCTTAGTTAAGCTAATTGCTAGGTACTTTATTTTCTTTGAGGCTATTGTGAAAGTATTTTCTTTCCTGATTATTGCCTCGTTCCTCTCAGTGTTGGCGTAAAGTAAGGCAGCTGATTTGTGAGGGTTGATTTTATGGCCTGCTACCCTTCCAAAGCTTTGAATCAGCTGAAGGAGCTTGGGTGTAGAGTCTATAGGATTCTTTAAATACAGAATCATGTCATCTGCAAAGAGGGATAGTGTTATTTCCTCTTTCCCTACTTGGAGCCCCTTTCTGCTTGCTTCTTGCCTTATTGCACTGCCTAGGAATTCTAGTACTATGTTAAAAAGGAGTGGAGAGAAGGGCATCCTTGTCCCGTTCCTGATTTTAGAGGGAATGGCTTTAGATTTTCACCATTAAGTATAATACTAGCAGTGGGTTTCTCATACACAGCCTTTATTACATTGAGAAATGTTCCATGGATTCCTAGTTTCTCCACATCTTTTAACATAAAGGGGTTTTGGATCTTGTCAAATGCCTTTTCCGCATCTATTGAGACAATCATGTGATTTTATCCCTGCTCCTGTTGATGTGTTGAATTATATTAATTGATTTTTGTATGTTGAACCAATTGCCTCCCTGTGATGAATCCAGTTTGATCATAGTGTATAATTTTTTGATGAGTTGTTGTAGACGGTTGGCCAGTATTTTGTTGAGAAGTTTTGCATCGATGTTCATCAAAGAAATGGGTCTATAGATCCCTTTCTTTGATGAATCTTTGTCTGGTTTAGGGATGAGGGATATGCTGGCTTCACAGAATGAGTTTGGTAAAGGACCTTCATTTTCAATTTCGTTGAAGAGCTTGAGGAGTATTGGTGTGAGCTCTGCTTTGAAGACCTTATAGAATTCAGCTGTGAATCCATCTGGCCCTGGGCTCTTTTTAAGTGGAAGTTGTCTAATTTCCATTTCTATTTCAGAGCTTGAAATAGGTCTGTTGAGTTGGGTTAGCTCTTCTTGGTTTAGTGTGTGTATGTTAATATTGTCTAGGAATTCATCCATTTCTTCTAGATTCTCAAATTTGTTGGCGTAAAGGTTTGAGAAGTATTCCCTCATGATATTCTGGATCTTGGTAATTTCTGTCGTGATATTACCATTTTCATCTGCGATTTTGTTCATTTCGATATGCTCTCTTCTTTTTTTGTAAGATTTGCTAAGGGCTTGTCAATTTTGTTAATTCTTTCAAAGAACCAACTCCTTGTTTTGTTGATTCTTTCTATAGGTTTTTTTATTCCAAATCATTTAATTCTGCTTTGATTTTAATAATTTTCTTTCTCCTAATGGGTTTAGGGTTGGTTTGTTGCTCTTTTTCCAGGAGGTTAAGGTGAGACATTAACTAGTTGGTTTGCCATTTTTCCAACTTGCTGTTGTAGGCACTCAGCGCTATAAATTTTCCTCTGAGTACTGCCTTTGTTGTGTCCCTAAGGAGTTGATATTTGTGTGCTCCTTATTGTTAAATTTCATAAACAGTTGGATATCTGTTCTGATCTCTTCGATTACCCATTGTTTTTGATTCAACAATGTGTTGTTCAGTCTCCATGAGTTACAGGGTTTTCTTTGGTGGAGATGTGTGTTCAGCTCCAATTTGATGCCTTTATGGTCTGAGAGTGTGCATGGAATAATTTCAGTGTTTCTGAATCTGTCCAGGTTTGCTTTGTGGCCTAAGATGTGGTCTATTTTGGAAAATGTTCCATGTGCTGCTGAGAAAATCTTATATTGTGGTGTTACTGGGTGGAATATTCTGCAGATGTCTGTTAGATCTAGTTGGTCTATATAGTTGTTCAGTTCTAAGGTTTCTCTTTTGAGTTTTTGCCTTGTTGATCTGTCCATAGGTGAGAGTGGTGTGTTAAACTCACCAACAATCACTGTATTTCGATCTATGTATGGTTTCAGTGTAAGTAAAGTTTCCTTGATGAAGTTTGGAGCTCCGGGATTGGGTGTGTAAATATTTAGGATCGTTATGTCTTCCGGGAGGAAAGATCGCTTTAGTAGTATATAGTAACCTTCTTTGTCTTTTCTTACTAATTTTAGTTTGAAGTCTATTGTATCTGATATGAGGATGGCAACTCCAGCCTGTTTATGGGGGCAGTTAGCTTGATAGAGTTTATTCCAACCTCTCACTTTCAAAAGATGATGGTTTTGGGTAAGATGTGTCTCTTGAAGACAGGAGAACGATGGCTCTTGCTTTTTGATCCAACTAGACAACGTATGCCGTTTAATTGGAGAGTTAAGTCCATTGATATTGAGAGTTAGGATTGATCGATATTTATTAGTTCCTACTATTTTTAAAAGCTTTTAGTAGGGCCTGTGTCTTGACAGTTCTTGTGGTCCTTAGATGGTGTGCTGTTTAGGTGCCATTTCTATCCCTATATTGCATTTATTTTGGTTTTCTATGTATAGAGCATCTTTGAGAATTCTCTGTAGTGTTGGTTTTGTTTCGACATATTGTTGCAGCTTTTCCCTGGAATGGAATGTTTTTATTGTTCCCTCAGTTATGAATGAGAGCTTAGCTGGCTACAGTATTCTTCGTTGGTAGTTATTTGATTTAAGGGCATGACATATATGCTTCCAGTCACTTCGTGCTTGCATGGTCTCTGCTGAGAAATCTGGGGTTATTCTGATTGGTTTGCCTTTGTAAGTTACTGATCCCTTTTCCCTGGCTGCCTTTAGGATCTTTCCTTTCATTTCTATTGATCCAGTTCGGATCACAATGTGGCGGTGGGATGTTCTTTTCTGGTCAGGTCTGTTTGGGGTTCTGAAAGTTTCTCATATCTGGATGGGCTTCCCCTTCTGGATATTTGGGAAATTGTCTGAGATGATTCCCTGAAGTATATTTCCAATACCATTGACCTCTTTCTCCACGCCCTCCTCAATACCAACTAGCCTTAAATTAGGCTTCCTAATTGTATCTTGGACCTCCTGAAGCGCTCTCTCATATTTCCTAGATTTGGATTGACTCATTTTCTGTTCTTTATAATACCTAAATTATCTTCAGCCACGGAAATTCTCTCCTCTGCAATGTCTAACCTGCTATAAAAGCTATCTACTTTATTTTTCATCTCCCTTGCTTCTAATTGCTCACTTTTGATGCCTTGCATCTCTAGATTTAGATCATGTATGGATTTCTTTATCTCCTTGATTTCCTTTTGAGTGGTTAGCTCAGTAGCTTCATTTTCTTTGGACATTTGCTGGAATTTGGTCACGTTTTTATTTGTGGATTCTATGAATTCATCCATCTTTCTTTGAAAAACCTTTATTATGGCCTCCTTTATGGCTTCTTCTTTTTCACTTATCACCTTGTTTTTGCTTTCCTCTTGTTCAGGTATGGCTTCCTCCATTATCTCTTTCTTTATATTTTCACATTTTCCATTAATGATGTTTATCAATTGCATTTGTGTAGCACTTGGAAGACTGTCCTCTAGGTTTGCCAGTGACTGTTCCATTGTCTGTTTACATTGGGTGGGGGATGTTGTTTCTTGATTTGACATTTTTCTTGAGTTTCTTGTTCTGCCCATTTGAAAATGGGAGCAAGAGTACTACTAAATACGATTATAGTTTTTCAGATATAACCAACCTAGACCTCTGTAGCTGGCAGACACTAGGTGTTCACAAGTTTTGATTGGTATTATCACTCTTTCTTTTTGTGCACTTACAGACCAGTCTAATACAACCACTGATAAGCGATTTATACCCAAAACAATAAGCCTCTCAATCCAATCTCTATTGTCTTTAAGTCCCTCTGAGCCTAGAGAATAATTAACCACCTACATATACAATATTGCTCAACAGCCATCAAGTGTAGATCCGTGCAGTATAAGGGTTGAAAGACGAGCAGAGGTCCAGAGATAGAAAAAAAGAATGAGAGAGGTCAGGGGAGGTGCAAGAGGATTAACGTAGGAGTGTAAGAATATTGTAGTAATGAAGAAAAGGTATAGAATAAGGATAAGTGACCTAAGTTGGTAAGTAGGTAGCATATTTGAGTACAAAGTTTGGAAAGTATTAGAATAAAACTTATGTGTTGCTGCACGACTAGCTCTTAGCCCAACCAGTGGCCTCACAGTGGACCATGGGATGGACCTGTTTTTCTTGTCTACATTGAGGGAAAGGTGTATTTCACAAGACGCAGAAGCGAAGATTTCAGAAGCAAATGCTGTGAGTGAATTAGCTCGTAAAAAGCATTTTTATTTTCTTTTATCTTTCTGCCAGTCTTGGGGCTTGAATTCAGGGCCTGAGCACTGTCCTCGGGTTTTGTCAAGTCTAGCCCTCTGCCACTTGAGCCACAGTGCCACATCTAGATTTTCTATCTATGTGATACTGAGCAATCAATCCCAGATCTTCATGGATGCTAGGCAAGCACTCTACCACTATGCCAAACTCTCAACCCTGACATAGTAATTATAAAGTCATCATCATCATCATCATATCCAAATATCCTTTCTCCTACAAAGAATGAACAGTTAACTGTGTCTAATGCTTTTTTTTAATTTCACTAATTCTTCTGTGTTTTTCCCTCTTGCATTTTTTACACATGACAGCAAAGCTAATCATCAGGAAAAAATTGATTAGGATACAGAACCCTAATAATATCCTAGTAGATTGACGTCAAAAATATGTGCAAGATTCCCTGTGTGTTTCACCTAGTGGTAGAGTACTTGGCTACCAAGCAATAAGCCTCAGGTTTGATTCCTCATTACCACATACATAGAAAACACTGCAAGTGGTGCTGTGGCTCGGTGGGACTGCTAAAGCATAAAGAAAGCCCAAGAACAATGTTCACACTCTGAGGTCAAGTCCCAAGACTAGCAAAAACAAAAAAAATTCAACAAGGGGCAAAATGCAGGCAGAGAAGGCACTGTGAAGCAAATGTTTTGTAAAGGATGAGGGCAATATTGACCCTTAAGTTTGGATCTTACCTAAGAAAGGCTCCTTGAGCCTGAGACCAGACTGTTAGTTGGGACTAGTGGAAGACATTGGGATTGGACAAATAAGGTGTGCTGTATACTACATCCACATGTATATTGTGAGATTGGAGGAGAGATTCAGCCTCCAGTATGTCTTTGGTGAGGTCTTTTGTGAGCAAGGATCTTTGGTCATTGGGCCCTGAAAGGTGACCCTGCCTCCCTCACAATGGAACAGAATATGGAACCCTGGTACCCAAGCCACTGTAACTAACAACCAGCTCAAGCCAGCTCACTTGACCTGTGGCTGAGGAGGAAGAAAGGTGTTGCTGTGCTGTTGCCAAAGGTCAGGAAACTCGAGTCTCAGGCATGGAAGTTGTGGATGTCTTACTCGAAGATGTACATGCTAGATCATTGCCAAGCCACAAATCCAGTATAACAGAACTTTCTCTAAGAAGAAGGCCAGGAAAATCCAGGGCAACCAGATGAGGTAAATTTCTAAGAAGAAATGTATTTGACCCCATCATCCTCCCCACACACTACAACTTTCTTTTTTTTCATTTTTTATTGTAATTAGTAAAAGGGTTAGATGATATTTGCCAGATAGAAGGTGCATTAATTCACATACATTGATACCCTTTCACATGTCTTGGTACCCATTTCCCTCCAACCCCACACCCCCCACCCGTCTTGGTTTTCCCCCCTTCCCTATCAAATTTCAAATATCCAAATACAAATAAATTCAATATATCAGATAACAAAGTGAGATACTATACCAATATGGGATAACCAAGGGACAGCAAGCGAGATGAGAGACAACATAGTACATTAAGGACAACAATCATTCATTATATGTCTTTTGTTTCAATATCCTGGAGGTCCTTTCAATTACCTTCACATTATATGGCCTTATATATGGCCTTTTGCTCTATTGCCAATCTCTGCTAGTAGATCCCAAGGTTTCTACTGATTATGACGAATGAGGGAAACCACTGAGCCTAAGTTCCTTTGAGTCTGGCTTACTTCACTTAATAAGATTTGTTCTAAGTCTTTTCATTTCCTAACAAATGGGGCGCTGTCATTCTTTCTGACAGCAGCATAGAATTCCATTGTGTACAAATACCACAACTTGTTGATCCACTCATCAGCTGAGGGACATCTGGGTTGGTTCCATATCTTTGCTATGGTGAATAGTGCTGCAATGAACATTGTTGTGCTAGTGGGTTTAGTATGCCCTTGTTTCTGGATTGTTGGGTAAATGCCAAGTAGTGGAATTGCTGGGTCATAGGGGAGTTGTATGATTAGCGTTTTGAGGCACTGCCGCACTGCTTTCCATAGTGGTTGAACGAGTTTTCACTCCCACCAACTGTGTAGTAGTGATCCCTCCTGACCACATCCCCTCCAGCATCTGTTGTCATTCGTTTTCCTGATCCTGGCCATTCTAACTGGAGTTAGGTGGAATCTTAGACTTGTTTTGATTTGCATTTCTTTTATGACCAGAGATGTTGAGCATTTCTTCATGTGTCTATAGGCCATTTTTGTTGCTTCTTCAGAGAAGACTCTCTTTAACACTTTGGCCCATTTTGTAATGGGATGGGTGTTACTTTGGAGGTTAGTTTTGTAGTGATTCAATTTTTTGAGCTGTTGATATATTTTAGATATGAGGCCTTGCTCCGTTGTTTGGGTGGTGAAGATCTTCTCCCACTCTGTAGGCTTCCTGATTAGTTTACTAGCTATATCCGTTGCCATAAAAAAGCTCTGCAGTTTAATGCAGTCCCACTTATCCAGCCTTTCTCTGATTTGTTGTGATTCTTGGTCCTTATTAAGAAAGTTTCGACCTGTGCCCAGGTGGCCTAGAGTATCTCCTATTCCTTCCTGTAAACTTTTCAGTGTGTCAGCTTTTACCTGCACGTCTTTGATCCATTTGGAGTTAATTCTATTGCAAGGTGACAAAGAAGGGTCCAACTTTAGTTTTCTGCAGGTCTTTAACCAGTTCTGCCAGCACAACTTGTTGAAGAGGCTATCTTTCTGCCATTCTATTTTTTTGGCTCCCTGGTCAAAGATTAGGTGGCCATAGGTCTGTGGTTTAATATCTGGTTCCGCAGTTCTACTCCATTGGACTTCAGGCCTGTTCTTGTGCCAGTACCAAGCTGTTTTGAGAATTATAGCTCTGTAATAGAGCCTTAAGTTTGGAATTGAAATTCCTCCAGCGCTGTTCTTTCTGCTAAGAAGTGTTTTTGCTATACGGGGTCTTTTATTATTCCATATGAAATTTTGAATTGCCTCTTCTATGTCTTTAAAGAATGACATTGGGATGTTGATGGGTATTACATTGAATTTGTAGATAGCCCTTGGCAAGATTGTCATTTTCACAATGTTGATTCTTCCAATCCAGGAGCATGGGAGGTCTTTCCATTTCCTTAGTTCTGCTTTAATTTCCTTTTTTAGGGTTTTAAACTTTTCATCTAAACGGTCCTTTACATTCTTAGTTAAGCTAATTGCTAGGTACTTTATTTTCTTTGAGGCTATTGTGAAAGGATTTTCTTTCCTGATTATTGCCTCGTTCCTGTCAGTGTTGGCGTAAAGTAAGGCAGTTGATTTGTGAGGGTTGATTTTATGGCCTGCTACCCTTCCAAAGCTTTGAATCAGCTCAAGGAGCTTGGGAGTAGAGTCTATAGGGTTCTTTAAATACAGAATCATGTCATCTGCAAAGAGGAATAGTTTCATTTCCTCTTTCCCTACTTGGATCCCCTTTATGCTTGCTTCTTGCCTTATTGCACTGCCTAGGAATTCTAGTACTATGTTAAAAAGTAGTGGAGAGAGTGGGCATCCTTGTCTCGTTCCTGATTTTAGAGGGAATGGCTTTAGATTTTCACCATTAAGTATAATACTAGCAGTGGGTTTCTCATACACAGCCTTTATTACATTGAGAAATGTTCCATGGATTCCTAGTTTCTCCACATCTTTTTACATAAAGGGGTTTTGGATCTTGTCAAATGCCTTTTCCGCATCTATTGAGACAATCATGTGATTTTATCCCTGCTCCTGTTGATGTGTTGAATTATATTAATTGATTTGTGTATGTTGAACCAGCTTTGCCTCCCTGTGATGAATCCAGTTTGATCATAGTGTATATTTTTTTTGATGAGTTGTTGTAGACGGTTGGCCAGTATTTTGTTGAGAAGTTTTGCATCGATGTTCATCAAAGAAATGGGTCTATAGATCTCTTTCTTTGATGAATCTCTGTCTGGTTTGGGGATGAGGGATATGCTGGCTTCACAGAATCAGTTTAGTAAAGAACCTTCATTTTCAATTTCGTTGAAGAGCTTGAGGAGTATTGGTGTGAGCTCTGCTTTGAAGACCTTATAGAATTCAGCTGTGAATCCATCTGGCCCTGGGCTCTTTTTAAGTGGAAGTTGTCTAATTTCCATTTCTATTTCAGAGCTTGAAATAGGCCTGGTGAGTTGGGTTAGCTCTTCTTGGTTCAGTGTGGGTATGTTAACATTGTCTAGGAATTCATCCATTTCTTCTAGATTCTCAAATTTGTTGGCGTAAAGGTTTGAGAAGTATTCCCTCATGATATTCTGGATCTTGGTAATTTCTGTCGTGATATTACCATTTTCATCTGCGATTTTGTTTATTTCGATATGCTCGCTTCTTTTTTTGGTAAGATTTGCTAAGGGCTTGTCAATTTTGTTAATCCTTTCATGAACCAACTCCTTGTTTTGTTGATTCTTTCTATAGTTTTTTTATTCCAAATCATTTAATTCTGCTTTGATTTTAATAATTTGCTTTCTCCTAATGGGTTTAGGGTTGGTTTGTTGCTCTATTTCCAGGAGGTTAAGGTGAGACATTAACTAGTTTGTTTGCCATTTTTCCAACTTGCTGTTGTAGGCACTCAGCGCTATAAATTTTCCTCTGAGTACTGCCTTTGTTGTGTCCCTAAGGAGTTGATATTTGTGTGCTCCTTATTGTTAAATTTCATAAACAGTTGGATATCTGTTCTGATCTCTTCGATTACCCATTGTTTTTGATTCAACAATGTGTGCTTCAGTCTCCATGAGTTACAGGGTTTTCTTTGGTGGAGATGTGTGTTCAGCTCCAATTTGATGCCTTTATGGTCTGAGAGTGTGCATGGAATAATTTCAGTGTTTCTGAATCTGTCCAGGTTTGCTTTGTGGCCTAAGATGTGGTCTATTTTGGAAAATGTTCCATGTGCTGCTGAGAAAAACGTATATTGTGGTGTTACTGGGTGGAATATTCTGCAGATGTCTGTTAGATCTAGTTGGTCTATATAGTTGTTCAGTTCTAAGGTTTCTCTGTTGAGTT
Organism: Megascapheus bottae; assembly: GCF_031878675.1. Lineage (NCBI taxonomy): Eukaryota > Metazoa > Chordata > Mammalia > Rodentia > Geomyidae > Megascapheus > Megascapheus bottae. The sequence goes on along the minus strand of NW_028327448.1, from coordinate 10,628 downwards.
TTTGCCTTGTTGATCTGTCTATAGGTGAGAGTGGTGTGTTAAACTCACCAACAATCACTGTATTTCGATCTATGTATGGTTTCAGTGTAAGTAAAGTTTGCTTGATGAAGTTTGGAGCTCCGGGATTGGGTGTGTAAATATTTAGGATTGTTATGTCTTCCGGGAGGAAAGATCCCTTTAGTATTATGTAGTAACCTTTTTTGTCTTTTCTTACTAATTTTAGTTTGAAGTCTATTGTATCTGATATGAGGATGGCAACTCTAGCCTGTTTATGGGGGCAGTTAGTTTGATAGAGTTTATTCCAACCTCTCACTTTCAAAAGATGATTGTTTTTGTGTAAGATGTGTCTCTTGAAGTCAGCAGAACGATGGCTCTTGCTTTTTGATCCAACTAGACAGCCTATGCCGTTTAATTGGAGAGTTAAATCCATTGATATTGAGAGTTAGGATTGAGAGATATTTATTAGTTCCTACCATTTTTAAAAGCTTTTAGTAGGGCCTGTGTCTTGACAGTTCTTGTGGTCCTTAGATGGTATGCTGTTTAGGTGCCATTTCTTTCCCTATATTGCATTTATTTTGGTTTTCTATGTATAGAGCATCTTTGAGAATTCTCTGTAGCGTTGGTTTTGTTTCGACATATTGTTGCAGCTTTTCCCTGGAATGGAATGTTTTTATTTTTCCCTCAGTTATGAATGAGAGCTTAGCTGGCTACACTATTCTTGGTTGGTAGTTATTTGATTTAAGGGCATGACATATATGCTTCCAGTCACTTCGTGCTGGCATGGTCTCTGCTGAGAAATCTGGGGTTATTCTGATTGGTTTGCCTTTGTAGGTTACTGATCCCTTTTCCCTGGCTACCTTTAGGATCTTTCCTTTCGTTTCTATTGATCCAGTTCGGATCACAATGTGGCGGTGGGATGTACTTTTCTGGTCAGGTCTGTTTGGGATTCTAAAAGTTTCTCGTATCTGGATGGGCCTGCCCTTCTGGATATTTGGGAAATTGTCTGAGATGATTCCCTGAAGTATATTTCCAATACCATTGACCTCTTTCTCCACGCCCTCCTCAATACCAACAAGCCTTAAATTAGGCTTCCTAATTGTATCTTGGACCTCCTGAAGCGCTCTCTCATATTTCCTAGATTTGGATTGACTCATTTTCTGTTCTTTATAATACCTAAATTATCTTCAGCCACTGAAATTCTCTCCTCTGCAATGTCTAACCTGCTATAAAAGCTATCTACTTTATTTTTCATCTCCCTTGCTTCTAATTGCTCACTTTTGATGCCTTGCATCCCTTGTTTTAGATCATGTATGGATTTCTTTATCTCCTTGATTTCCTTTTGAGTGGTTAGCTCAGTAGCTTTATTTTCTTTGGACATTTGCTGGAGTTTGGTCACGTTTTTATTTGTGGATTCTTTGAATTCATCCATCTTTCTTTGAAAAACCTTTATTATGGCCTCCTTTATGGCTTCTTCTTTTTCACTTATCACCTTGTTTTTGCTTTCCTCTTGTTCAGCTATGGCTTCCTCCATTATCTCTTTCTTTATATTTTCACATTTTCCATTAATGATGTTTATCAATTGCATTTGTGTAGCACTTGGAAGACTGTCCTCTAGGTTTGCCAGTGACTGTTCCATTGTCTGTTTACATTGGGTGGGGGATGTTGTTTCTTGATTTGACATTTTTCTTGAGTTTCTTGTTCTGCCCATTTGAAAATGGGAGCAAGATTACTACTAAATATGATTACAGTTTTTCAGATATAACCAACCTAGACCTCTGTAGCTGGCAGACACTAGATGTTCACAAGTTTTGATTGGTATTATCACTCTTTCTTTTTGTGCACTTACAGACCAGCCTAATACAACCACTGATAAGCGATTTATACCCAAAACAATAAGCCTCTCAATCCAATCTCTATTGTCTTTAAGTACCTCTGAGCCTAGAGAATAATTAACCACCTACATATCCAATATTGCTCAACAGCCATCAAGTGTAGATCCGTGCAGTAGAAGGGTTTAAAGACGAGCAGAGGTCCAGAGATAGAAAAAAAGAATGAGAGAGGTCAGGGGAGGTGCAAGAGGATTAACGTAGGAGTGTAAGAATATTGTAGTAATGAAGAAAAGTTATAGCATAAGGATAACTGACATAAGTTGGTAAGTAGGTAGCATATTTGAGTACAAAGTTTGGAAAGTATTAGAATAAAACTTATGTGTTGCTGCACGACTAGCTCTTAGCCCAACCAGTGGCCTCACAGTGGACCATGGGATGGATCTGTTTTTCTTGTCTACGTTGAGGGGAAGGGGTATTTCACAAGATGCAGAAGCGAAGATTTCAGAAGCAAATGCTGTGAGTGAATTAGCTCGTAAAAAGCATTTTTATTTTCTTTTATCTTTCTGCCAGTCTTGGGGCTTGAATTCAGGGCCTGAGCACTGTCCTCGGGTTTTCTCAAGTCTATCCCTCTGCCACTTGAGCCACAGTGCCACATCTAGATTTTCTATCTATGTGGTACTGAGCAATCAAACCCAGACCTTCATGGATGCTAGGCAAGCACTCTACCACTATGCCAAACTCTCAACCCTGACATAGTAATTATAAAGTCATCATCATCATCATCATCATCATATCCAAATATCCTTTCTCCTACAAAGAATGAACTCTTAACTGTGTCTAATGCTTTTTTTTTAATTTCACTAATTCTTCTGTGTTTTTCCCTCTTGCATTTTTTACACATGACAGCAAAGCTAATCATCAGGAAAAAATTGATTAGGATACAGAAACCTAATAATATCCTAGTAGATTGACGTCAAAAATATGTGCAAGATGCCCTGTGTGTTTGACCTAGTGGTAGAGTCCTTGGCTACCAAGCAGTAAGCCTTAGGTTTGATTCCTCATTACCACATACATAGAAAACGCTGCAAGTGGTGCTGTGGCTCGGTGGGACAGCTAAAGCCCGAAGAAAGCCCAAGAACAATGTTCACACTCTGAGGTCAAGTCCCAAGACTAGCAAAAACAAAAAAAATTTCGACAAGGGGCAAAATGCAGGCAGAGAAGGCACTGTGAAGCAAATGTTTTGTAAAGGATGAGGGCAATATTGACCCTTAAGTTTGGATCTTACCTAGGAAAGGCTCCTTGAGCCTGAGACCAGACTGGTAGTTGGGTCTAGTGGAAGACATTGGGATTAGACAAATAAGGTGTGGTGTATACTACATGCACATGTATATTCTGAGATTGGAGGAGAGATTCAGCCTCCAGTATGTCCTTGGTGAGGTCTTTTGTGAGCAAAAATCTTTGGTCATTGGGCCCTGAAAGGTGACCCTGCCTCCCTCACAATGGAACAGAATATGGAACCCTGGTAACCAAGCCACTGTAACTAACAACCAGCTCAAGCCAGCTCACTTGGCCTGTGGCTCAGGAGGAAGAAAGATGTTGCTGTGCTGTTGCCAAAGGTCAGGAAACTCGAGTCTCAGGCATGGAAGTTGTGGATGTCTTACTCGAAGATGTACATGCTAGATCATTGCCAAGCCATAAATCCAGTATAACAGAACTTTCTCTAAGAAGAAGGCCAGGAAAATCCAGGGCAACCAGATGAGGTAAATTTCTAAGAAGAAATGTATTTGACCCCATCATCCTCCCCACACACTACAACTTTCTTTTTTTTTCGTTTTTTTATTGTAATTAGTAAAAGGGTTAGATGATATTTGCCAGATAGAAGGTGCATTAATTCACATACATTGATACCCTTTCACATGTCTTGGTACCCATTTCCCTCCAACCCCACACCCCCCACTCGTCTTGGTTTTCCCCCCTTCCCTATCAAATTTCAAATATCCAAATACAAATAAATTCAATATATCAGATAACAAAGTGAGATACTATACCAATATGGGATAACCAAGGGACAGCAAACGAGATGAGAGACAACATAGTACATTAAGGACAACAATCATTCATTATATGTCTTTTGTTTCAATATCCTGGAGGTCCTTTCAATTAGCTTCACATTATATGGCCTTATATATGGCCTTTTGCTCTATTGCAATACTCTGCTAGTAGATCCCAAGGTTTCTACTGATTATGACGAATGAGGGAAACCTCTGAGCCTAAGTTCCTTTGAGTCTGGCTTACTTCACTTAATAAGATTTGTTCTAAGTCTTTTCATTTCCTAACAAATGGGGCGCTGTCATTCTTTCTGACAGCAGCATAGAATTCCATTGTGTACAAATACCACAACTTGTTGATCCACTCATCAGCTGAGGGACATCTGGGTTGGTTCCATATCTTTGCTATGGTGAATAGTGCTGCAATGAACATTGTTGAGCTAGTGGGTTTAGTATGCCCTTGTTTCTGGATTGTTGGGTAAATGCCAAGTAGTGGAATTGCTGGGTCATAGGGGAGTTCTATGTTTAGCCTTTTGAGGCACTGCCGCACTGCTTTCCATAGTGGTTGAACGAGTTTGCACTCCCATCAACAGTGTAGTACTGATCCCTCCTGGCCACATCGCCTCCAGCATCTGTTGTCATTCATTTTCCTGATCCTGGCCATTCTAACTGGAGTGAGGTGGAATCTTAGAGTTGTTTTGATTTGCATTTCTTTTATGACCAGAGATGTTGAGCATTTCTTCATGTGTCTATAGGCCATTTTTGTTTCTTCTTCAGAGACGACTCTCTTAAGTCTTTGGCCCATTTTTAATGGGATGGGTGTTACTTTGGAGGTTAGTTTTGGAGTGATTCAATTTTTTGAGTTGTTGATATATTTTAGATATGAGGCCTTGTTCCGTTGTTTGGGTGGTGAAGATCTTCTCCCACTCTGTAGGCTTCCTGATTAGTTTACTAGCTATATCCGTTGCCATACAAAAGCTCTGCAGTTTAGTGCAGTCCCACTTATCCAGCCTTTCTCTGATTTGTTGTGATTCTTCAGGCCTGTTCTTGTGCCAGTACCAAGCTGTTTTGAGAATTATAGCTCTGAAAGAGAGTCTTAAGTTTGGAATTGAAATTCCTCCAGCGCTGTTCTTTCTGCTAAGAAGTTTTTTTGCTATACGGGGTCTTTCATTATTCCATATGAAATTTTGAATTGCCTCTTCTATTTCTTTAAAGAATGACATTGGGATGTTGATTGGTATTACATTGAATTTGTAGATAGCCCTTGGCAAGATTGTCATTTTCACAATGTTGATTCTTCCAATCCAGGAGCATGGGAGGTTTTCCATTTCCTTAGTTTTGCTTTAATTTCCTTTTTTATGGTTTTAAAGTTTTCATCTAAACGGTCCTTTACATTCTTAGTTAAGCTAATTTCTAGGTACTTTATTTTCTCTGAGGCTACTGTGAAAGGAATTTCTTTCCTGATTATTGCCTCGTTCCTCTCAGTGTTGGCTTAAAGTAAGGCAGTTGATATGTGAGGGTTGATTTTATGGCCTGCTACCCTTCCAAAGCTTTGAATCAGCTCAAGGAGCTTGGGAGTAGAGTCTATAGGATTCTTTAAATACAGAATCATGTCATCGGCAAAGAGGGATAGTTTTATTTCCTCTTTCCCTACTTGGATCCCCTTTATGCTTGCTTCTTGCCTTATTGCACTGCCTAGGAATTCTAGTACTATGTTAAAAAGGAGTGGAGGGAGTGGGCATCCTGAATGCTACCCCCTAGCACTTTAATGCAAAGCTTAGGGCTGTGGCATTTTAAGCACAATTCAACGCTCTGTTTTTTGCTGGTTAATTAGAGGTAAAAATCTTATGGAATTTATTGCATGGCTGATTTTGAACTGGAATCCTCAGTTCTCAGCTTATCTTGAGTAGCTAGGATTACAGTACTTTTACAACATGTATGCTCATACACATCGCTTCTGATCCAAACACATGATATTCTGGATCTTGGTAATTTCTGTCGTGATATTACCATTTTCATCTGCGATTTGTTTATTTCGATATGCTCTCTTCTTTCTTTGGTAAGATTTGCTGAGGGTTTGTCAATTTTGTTAATTCTTTCAAAGAACCAACTCCTTGTTTTGTTGATTCTTTCTCCAGTTTTTTTTTATTCCAAATCATTTAATTCTGCTTTGATTTTAATAATTTGCTTTCTCCTAATGGTTTAGGCTTGGTTTGTTGCTCTTTTTCCAGGAGGTTAAGGTTAGACATTAACCAGTTGGTTTGCCATTTTTCCAACTTGCTGTTGTAGGCACTCAGCGCTATAAATTTTCCTCTGAGTACTGCCTTTGTTGTGTCCCTACGGAGTTGATATTTGTGTGCTCCTTATTGTTAAATTTCATAAACAGTTGGATATCTGTTCTGATCTCTTCGATTACCCATTGTTTTTGATTCAACAATGTGTTGTTCACTCTCCATGAGTTACAGGGTTTTCGTTGGTGGAGATGTGTTTTCAGTTCCAATTTGATGCCTTTATGGTCTGAGAGTGTGCATTGAATAATTTCAGAGTTTCTGAATCTGTCCAGGTTTGTTTTATGGCCTAAGATTTGGTCTATTTTGGAAAATGTTCCATGTGCTACTGAGAAAAACGTATATTGTGTTGTTACTGTGTGGACTATTCTGCAGATGTCTGTTAGATCTAGTTGGTCTATATAGTTGTTCAGTTCTAAAGTTTTCTGTTGAGTTTTTGCCTTGTTGATGTGTCCATAGGTGAGAGTGGTGTGTTAAACTCACCAACAATCACTGTATTTCGATCTATGTATGGTTTCAGTGTAAGTAAAGTTTGCTTGATGAAGTTTGGCGCTCCGGGATTGGGTGTGTAAATATTTAGGATCGTTATGTCTTCCTGAAGAAAAGATCCTTTAGTAGTATGTAGTAACCTTCTTTGTCTTTTCTTACTAATTTTAGTTTGAAGTCTATTGTATCTGATAGGAGGATGGCAACTCCAGTCTGTTTATGGTGGCAGTTAGCTTGATAGAGTTTAATTCAACCTCTCACTTTCAAAAGATGATTGTTTTTGGGTAAGATGTGTCTCTTGAAGACAGCAGAACGATGGCTCTTGCTTTTTGATCCAACTACACAGCCTATGCCTTTTAATTAGAGAGTAAAGTCCATTGATATTGAGAGATAGGATTGAGAGATATTTATTAGTTCCTACCATTTTTAAAAGCTTTTAGTAGGGCCTGTGTCTTGACAGTTCTTGTGGTCCTTAGATAGTATGCTGTTTAGGTGAAATTTCTTTCCCTATATTGCATTTATTTTGGTTTTCTATGTATAGAGCATCGTTGAGAATTCTCTGTAGTGTTGGTTTTGTTTCGACATATTGTTGCAGCTTTTCCCTGGAATGGAATGTTTTTATAGTTCCCTCAGTTATGAATGAGAGCTTAGCTGGCTACAGTATTCTTGGTTGGTAGTTATTTGATTTAAGGGCATCACATATATGCTTCCAGTCACTTCGGGCTTGCATGATCTCTGCTGAGAAATCTGGGGTTATTCTGATTGGTTTGCCTTTATAGGTTACTGATCCCTTTTCCCTGGCTGCCTTTAGGATCTTTCCTTTCGTTTCTATTGATCCAGTTCGGATCACAATGTGGCGGTGGGATGTTCTTTTCTGGTCAGGTCTGTTTGGGGTTCTAAAAGCTTCACACATGTGCATGGGCCTGCCCTTCTGGTTATTTGGGAAATTCTCTGAGATGATTCCCTGAAGTATATTTCCAATACCATTGACCTCTTTCTCCACGCCCTCCTCAATACCAACTAGCCTTAAATTAGGCTTCCTAATTGTATCTTGGACCTCCTGAAGCGCTCTCTCATATTTCCTAGATTTAGATTGACTCATTTTCTGTTCTTTATAATACCTAAATTATCTTCAGCCCCGGAAATTCTCTCCTCTGCATTGTCTAACCTGCTATCAAAGCTATCTACTTTATTTTTCATCTCCCTTGCTTCTAATTGCTCACTTTTTATGCCTTGCGTCTCTTGTTTTAGATCATGTATGGATTTCTTTATCTCCTTGACTTCCTTTTGAGTGGTTAGCTCAGTAGCTTTATTTTCTTTGGACATTTGCTGGAGTTTGGTCACGTTTTTTTTGTGGATTCTTTGAATTCATCCATCTTTCTTTGAAAAACCTCTATTATGGCCTCCTTTATGGCTTCTTCTTTTTCACTTATCACCTTGTTTTTGCTTTCCTCTTGTTCAGCTATGGCTTCCTCCATTATCTCTTTCTTTATATTTTCACATTTTCCATTAATGATGTTTATCAATTGCATTTGTGTAGCACTTGGAAGACTGTCCTCTAGGTTTGCCAGTGACTGTTCCATTGTCTGTTTACATTGGGTGGGGGATGTTGTTTCTTGATTTGACATTTTTCTTGAGTTTCTTGTTCTGCCCATTTGAAAATGGGAGCAAGATTACTACTAAATACGATTATAGTTTTTCAGATATAACCAACCTAGACCTCTGTAGCTGGCAGACACTAGATGTTCACAAGTTTTGATTGGTATTATCACTCTTTCTTTTTGTGCACTTACAGACCAGCCTAATACAACCACTGATAAGCGATTTATACCCAAAACAATAAGCCTCTCAATCCAATCTCTATTGTCCTTATGTCCCTCTGAGCCTAGAGAATAATTAACCACCTACATATACAATATTGCTCAACAGCCATCAAGTGTACATCCGTGCAGTACAAGGGTTTAAAGATGAGCAGAGGTCCAGAGATAGAATAAAAGAATGAGAGAGGTCAGGGGAGGTGCAAGAGGATTAACGTAGGAGTGTAAGAATATTGTAGTAATGAAGAAAAGTTATAGCATAAGGATAACTGACATAATTTGGTAAGTAGGTAGCATATTTGAGTACAAAGTTTGGAAAGTATTAGAATAAAACTTATGTGTTGCTGCACGACTAGTTCTTAGCCCAACCAGTGGCCTCACAGTGGACCATGGGATGGATCTGTTTTACTTGTCTATGTTGAGTGAAAGAGGTATTTCACAAGATGCAGAAGCGAAGATTTCAGAAGCAAATGCTGTGAGTGAATTAGCTCGTAAAAAGCATTTTTATTTTCCTTAATCTGTCTGCCAGTCTTGGGGCTTGAATTCAGGGCCTGAGCACTGTCCTCGGGTTTTCTCAAGTCTAGCCCTCTGCCACTTGAGCCACAGTGCCACATCTAGATTTTCTATCTATGTGATACTGAGCAATCAAACTCAGATCTTCATGGATGCTAGGCAAGCACTATACCACTATGCCAAACTCTCAACCCTGACATAGTAATTATAAAATCATCATCATCATGTCAATATATCCTTTCTCCTACAAAGAATGAACACTTATGTATGTGTGTAATGCTTTGTTTTAAAATTCATTGATTCTTCTGTGTTTTTCCCTCTTGCATTTTTTACACATGACAGCAAAGCTAATCATCAGGAAAAAATTGATTAGGATACAGAAACCTAATAATATCCTAGTAGATTGACGTCAAAAATATGTGCAAGATGCCCTGTGTGTTTGACCTAGTGGTAGAGTCCTTGGCTACCACGCAAAAGACTCACGTTTGATTCCTCATTGACACATACATAGAAAACGCTGCAAGTGGTGCTGTGGCTCGGTGGGACAGCTAAAGCCCAAAGAAAGTCCAAGAACAATGGTCACACTCTAAGGTCAAGTCCCAAGACTAGCAAAAACAAAAAAAATTTCGACAAGGGGCCAAATGCAGGCAGAGAAGGCACTGTGAAGCAAATGTTTTGTAAAGGATGAGGGCAATATTGACCCTTAAGTTTGGATCTTACCTAAGAAAGGCTCCTTGAGCCTGAGACCAGACTGGTAGTTGGGCCTGGTGGAAGACATTGGGATTGGACAAATAAGGTGTGCTGTTTACTACATCCACATGTATATTGTGAGATTGGAGGAGAGATTCAGCCTCCAGTATGTCTTTGGTGAGGTCTTTTGTGAGCAAGGATCTTTGGTGATTGGGCCCTGAAAGGTGACCCTGCCTCCCTCACAATGGAACAGAATATGGAACCCTGGTAACCAAGCCACTGTAACTAACAACCAACTCAAGCCAGCTCACATGGCCTGTGGCTCAGGAGGAAGAAAGATGTTGCTGTGCTATTGCCAAAGGTCAGGAAACTCGAGTCTCAGGCATGGAAGTTGTGGATGTCTTACTCGAAGATGTACATGCCAGATCATTGCCAAGCCACAAATCCAGTATAACAGTCCTTTGTCTAAGAAGAAGGCCAGGAAAATCCAGGGCAACCAGATGAGGTATATTTCTAAGAAGAAATGTATTTGACCCCATCATCCTCCCCACACACTACAACTTTATTTTTTTTTAATTCTTTTTATTGTAATTAGTAAAAGGGATACATGATATTTGCCAGATAGAAGGTGCATGAATTCACATACATTGATACCCTTTCACATGTCTTGGTACCCATTTCCCTCCAAAACCACACCCCCACCCGTCTGATTTTTGCACTGCCTAGGAATTCTAGTAGGATGTTAAAAAGGAGTGGAGAGATTGGGCATCCTGAATGCTACCCCTTACCCCTTTTATGCAAAGCTTAGGCCTGTGGCATTTTAATCACAATTCAACGCTCTGTTTTTTGCTGGTTAATTAGAGGTAAAAATCTTATGGAATTTATTGCATGGCTGATTTTGAACTGGAATCCTCAGGTCTCAGCTTATCTTGAGTAGCTATGATTACAGTACTTTTA